>NC_045973.1:19544518-19862941 GCF_010909765.2 Amblyraja radiata
TGGTGAACCTGCTCTGTACTCCCTCTATGGCAAGAATGTCTTTCCTCAGATTAGGAGACCAAAACTGTATGCAATACTCCAGGTGTGGTCTAACCAAGACCCTGTACAACTGCCGTAGAACCTCCCTGCTCTTATACTCAAATCCTTTTGCTATGAATGCTAACATACCATTTGCTTTCTTCACTGCCTGCTGCACCTGCATTCCTACTTTCAATGACTGGTGTACCATGACACCCAGGTCTCGTTGCATCTCCCCTTTTCCTAATCGGCCACCATTCAGATAATAGTCTACTTTCCTGTTTTTGCCACCAAAGTGGATAACCTCACATTTATCCACATTATACTGCATCTGCCATGCATTTGCCCACTCACCCAACCTATCCAAGTCACCTTGCAGCCTCCTAGCATCCTCCTCACAGCTAACACTGCCCCCCAGCTTAGTGTCATCCGCAAACTTGGAGTTGTTGCATTCAATTCCCTCATCCAGATCATTAATATATATTGTAAATAGCTGGGGTCCCAGCACTGAGCCTTGCGGCACCCCACTAGTCACTGCCTGCCATTGTGAAAAGGATCCAATCACTTCCCCCCCAAACCCAGCCTCAACATGACTAGGCCACTGCCCACATTCTTCCAAAAGTAGCCAACATCTTTGAGCAATGTCAGAGAAACACTTTGCAATCTGGTTAACCCCCTCTACGGCTTGCCTCTTGTCAAGCAGATTGCATGCCTATAGATGTTACCAAACTATGATGCTTCAACAACATTTAGACTACCATTGAACATCTCAAAATAGCACGAAAAGTTTTATTAAATAGTTACTTTTTTAAAAACTGGGGTCAAGGAAAGAGCGTTCTCGTCGCGGCCCTGTTTCCATTAATCTTTCCAACACCATGCACAGGAAGCGCAAGATAGACACCATTGCATGCAGATGCCGAGATGTGTGTTCAGCTCTGGCTGAACAACTTCTAATCTTGTGTGAGGACTCGACAAGAAGAAGAAGATTTTTTAAGCTATGAAATGATAAATAAAGCAATTAACTTGTGCTTGCCCTCTCTGCAACTATTCCTACTCTATCCAGGGGCCTCCATCGACTAGAAACTTAACTGAACCAGCCACATAAATAAAATTACTACACGAGCAGTTTGCAGGCTGGAACCATCAACCCGGAACAATTGAGAAGTACGATGGACATTCTCCACTTGCTTGCACGAGTGTGGCATCAATTACAGTACATTAAAGACGCCGTCCAGGACAAAGCAGCCTGCTTTGGGTTTAAGAGAGAGTTAGATAGAGTTCTAAAGGCTAGTGGAATCAAGTGATATGAGGAGAAGGCAGGCACAGATTATTAATAGGGGATGATCAGCCATGTTCACAATGAATGGCCTCCTCCTGCACCTATTTTCTATGTTTCTATGCTTGATTGGACCATATCAACAACCATGAGCATTCATTCCTGCCACTACCCACAATGTGCACAGTGCACCCTGTATAAAAGCACATCGCCGTTAATTGCCTTTGACAGCACCTTCCAAACCCTTGCTCGCTATTACAAGGACAAGGGGAGGTAGTGCTTGGATCAGCACCTATAAGCTCCACTCCATTCTGCCAATGTATCTGACTTGGCAATATATCATGGAAACATAGAAAAATAGATGGAGTAAGCCTTCGAGCCAGCACTGCCATCATGGCTGATCATCCAAAATCAGTACCCCGTTCCTGCTTTTTCCCCATATCCCTTGATTCCCTTTGCCCTAAGAGCTAAATCTAACTCTCTCTTGAAAACATCGAGAGAATTGGCTTCCACTGCCTTCTGTGGCAGAGAATTCCACAAATTCACAACTCTCTGGGTGAAAATGTTTCTCTCATCTCAGTCCTAAATGGCCTACCCCTTATTCTTAAACTATGACCCCTGATTCTGGACTCCCCCAACATCAGGTTAATCACTGACTCTTCCATATCACGGAGCCCAATTCCTACAACTCCCTCCTCAACAAGACCGTGAAGGTGGCTTCACCGGAAAGACTACAACATTTCATGCCGGCGGCTACTCATCATTCCCTTCAGGCAATTAATTAAGGCCTCATCACTGATGTTCAGATCCCATGTAATGAAAATGGAAAAAACACTGTTCAGGGCTGGAAAGAAGAATAAACCGGATCACAATAAAAATATTATTCCTGTGGCAACATTGAATAGACCAGAAAATTCAACAATTATTTTTTCAATTTATTGTCAGGTCAGCTCATTGCAAATACATGAATATTAAACACAAATGCGTCAATATTTCAAATATAAAGTACAAACTGAGACAAAAAGAGAGCAAAAAAGAGCTATATTAGGCAATCTTTATTCTTTGTGAAATTTGTTTTGGCTTTGTACAATATAGAGCAACAAATCATAAGAACATTGAAAGCACTGTTAGATCTTGGCATTGCATCCATCCTCTACACAAAAACACTTACTATCCAATCATCATAACCCAACACATCATGTACAGTTCAATAATCCAAAGACAGAGTGATTGCATTGGATGTTGACAACTGTTAGAACACAGATTAACTGCAAATATTAGTTTTACAAACCTACATGTCAGCTCTGAACCAGAGTACAATATTACTTCAGCAAGAAGCTCACCTATTGCTTACAATACCATTTGTGCTATTGCTTTGTCAGCTGATAGTTACCAATTGACTCCAGATCACCTTCGGCAAGTATCACAGATGTTCTGTCTTTCTGGAAACCACAGCACTCAGAGGACCCTTCTTTTACTTCTGGAATTTAGCAATGGAATTTGCTTTCGTCACATAGGTCTTATGATCATATTACTTGTGACCACATCATGGGCAACAGCATGGCATATCCCTGAGGCAGTTTCTGAAGTTAAGATTTACATTGTCTTTATTCATGGTAAATAGCATCTGATGCTTAAATCATTTGTTAGATGCTATAGCAAGCTTACAAAATTACTTGAGGCTTTATAAAAAGTGCAAGATTCCAAATTATAGATTGTACCTCGAGCTTGCTAAAACAGGTTATTTTAATGGTGACATTTTTTTAATTATAGAAATAGAATAGATGCAATTTATAAAAATGTGATGCACATGAACTATGTCATGCAATTCCCATGTCCCTTTTTCCAACTTTGCTTCAGGTACCATAGACCCAAGCAGTCCACCCTTGTGAGATCTGTGTATTTATGTTACTCTTATGGTGGGCAAATAATTAAGCCACGCGTGTTGAATCAAAGATATCTTTATTGTTGAAGCAAATAGAACACACACACACACACACGAATGGGGGAAGGTTGACCCGGGGCCCAATACTTATACTAGGACACACCCCTAAACCTCGTGACAACTCCTATCCCGGATACGAGCAGGATGGGCAGCACTGACGGGCTGCGGGACCCCAGCGCTGATGGTAGTAACACCACTTCCCCTTACCGGGATCATTCAGGACAGGCGGCGCAGCTGAACTCCCGGTGGACGCAGGGCCTAGTTTCTGGGCCCTTTCCAAGAAGGCATGTTCAAAGAGCAGGCAGGGTCGATGACCATCCATGAGGGTGAGCATCTCGCTCATGAGCACCGATGGCTTGCGATCGCCGAGGCCGCCCATGTGCATGAGCCACAAGAGCAGCGCTTTAAGGCCCTCGTACTTGTCCTGGTAAAGGGCCAGGCAGCTGGCCGTCTCCTGATCCAACATGCCGACCACATAGTGGCACTGGGTGTCTTCAGCCGTGATGCGTCAAACTTGAAACTGGGCCTCGGCTTGTGAGAACCACCCCGGGATTGCGTTGTCCAGAACACGGGAAGCTTCAGGGAGACAGCGTTCTGCTGGGCTGGATTATCAGCAACCTCGGGCTGTTGAGGTTGATCGTTGGCTGCAAACATCGTTTAAATCCAAAATGACTGTTTTGGATCGTCGGGGTCACCAATATGGCAGGCGAATAATCAAGCCACGCGTGGTGAAACAAAGATATCTTTATTGTTGAAGCAAAGAGAACACACTCGTGAATACCGCCATTACTCAGGCACGTGACCCTACCCCCGACTGCCGAGGGTTCGTATAGTAAGTGGCCTAACCACCGGGTGGTGCCACACCCTAACTGCGATTTGACCCTAACTGTAATTTGACCCTAACTGTAATTTGACCCTAACTGTAATTTGACCCTAATTGTAATTTGACCCTAACTGCAGTTTTCTTGACACCTTTACCATTTTCAGTTGGAGTACAAAGAGCAAAAGACAATAATCAATGGAAAGGGAAATATTACAAGTGTTGAACATTAAAAGAGAGGAGAACTACAAAGGCTCAGAGGTAGAGCTGCTACCTTAGAGCACCAGAGATCCAGGTTCAATCATGACTACGGGTGCAGTCTGTATGGAGTTTGCACGCATTGCCCGTGATCGCATGTGTTTTCTCCTGGTGCTCCGGTTTACTCCCACACTCCAGAGATGTACAGGTTAGTAGGTTAATTGGCTTCTATAAATTGTTCCTAATGTGTAGGATAGAACTAGCATTCAGGTGATTACTGGTCGGCGTAGACTCGGTGGGCTGAAGGGAGTTTCCACACTAAAGCTTATATCGAAACTAAATTGGTTTGAGGTGTTCTAAATGAATTGGAAGAATCCTGCTTGAAAGGCCTTTAAACTGTTAATACAGAAGCATAAAAGGCCAGTTTAAAAAAAGTAATTTGCTGACTTAAAATGTTGAGCACTAAATAAAATTGAATAATGAGGAGACTTAGTCTTTAAAAAAAAATCAGCCCATACGTCTTGTACAGCACTCTTCTACAGAGGGTCATTATAACAGGGGATGTTGAAACCAAGCTCCACTTCACCAAGACTGAGGTTATTTGGGGGTAACTGAACTGGAGAAGTAATCAAATACCTCATCGGGATATGAATCAGGGCCTCACCTTACCGAAAGTCAGAATAAATAATTTTTTATCCAATTTTAATGTGGCAGTCCCAAATTCAAATAGCCAGAATTTCTACACAGTTGTTATAAATCAGTTGAAATTTGATAAAGCTGACAAGAATTCATCTTTGGAAATTTGAATGTCTCAATACCTGGAGAGATATTGATATCACCCCCAATTAATCCATTATAACAAGACGAAGACCCCTTCCCCTCACTAGCCTCTGCATCCAACACACCATTCTCTGACCTTTCCACCACATTCCACCCGATCAGACCACATCTTTCCATCCCCACTCCTCCAGTTTCAGATTCCACAATCTGCAGTTTTATTTGTTTTTCATAATCAGCCTGCAGAGAGTGTGTGTGTGTGTGCGCGCACATACCCCCTTCCCAATACAGAATCCATCACTAATCTTCAGAGGGATGCACCCATTTGGGCCGTGTAGGTCAACACCCCCGCACCAAAAAAAAAATCGGTACGGAAATTGAGCTGAAAGAAAATAAGCAGGCGAGGTTGACAAATTCAACTGGTAGCTTCAATGACCTGCAGGAACTGCATGCTCAACACCAAAATAGTAGAAATGCCTTGAGCAAAATCTTGTACAATATTCTCCTTCCAATTACTACCACTGTAGAGCTTGCCTGTAGGAGGAAGTATTATTTTTTTTAAACTAGGGCAGAGATCATATCACGTGGAAGACAAATGGATAAACAGATAGCTAACAAACTCATGCAATCATCTGGATTGATTCCAATTCCTTAAAGTAATTGAGAGGGGATTTTTATCCCATTAACCCTCTCCATTCTGTTGCCTCTCCAAGCAATTACTTGGGTGCAGAAGGGGCAGGGGTGTGGGAAGAGTCGGGGGAAATAATAACTCAAAACATTCACTGACGAATGTTCTGGTCATTATTGGAAAAATTCCAGCGGCCCAGCTGTTTGTTTTCCTGCCTATCATTTCGTTTATGTGACGTGGCTCCCCTAATTTGCAACATTGAAGATGTCCATATTCAAAAGGACAACGCTAACCTGAGCAGCTGCTGTTGTGGTCTTTTAATTTAAATAAAAGTAACAATTTTAGGAGAATTAATGAAGTCTGAAATCTGTTCTCCTGGCACAAATCCAATACTTCCAAGGGCCGCATCAGTACTCAAATTCCAGTACTGAAAGATTCACATAAACCCTGCTATTTTAGTAGAAAACAGAATATTTAGGTCAAGTCACTGGGGAATTCTACAATCATAAAATACATGGATAATTCCAGCTGTAACTTCCTTCTCTACATTTTTCCCGTTGAGCTTACTTGCCACCATGTCCAATTGTCATGTCAGCTTTTTTTTTAAATAATGTTCAAAATTTTTTTTCAAATTATTTAAATTATTTGTTACAGTGCATTAACAAAAACAATTGTGTGAGTCTGTCCTGAGAAATGTCTTCTCAGGACAGACTCCAATCACCATTTCTGAAGAAAGAACACAAAGTGCTGGAGTAACTCAATGGGTCAGGCAGCAACCCCGGAGAACATGGATAGGTGATATTTCAGGTCGTGCCCCTTCATCAGTCTGAAGAAGGGCCCCGGCACAAAATGTTACCTATCTATGTTTTCCAACAATGCTGTCTGATCTGCTGAGTTGCTCCAGCGTGTTGTGTCTTTCCACAATTCATTATTATTTTCACATTGAAGTAGAGCAAAGTTATATTCATGCTGGATGGTTAGTCAATAGGCCACCTTATTCAATCTACCATTTAACTATTTTTTGGGTGATAACCCCAATATTTTTTAGCACTGGCAAATCCAGTGCAGTGTGTACATCAATGATTCATGCAAGTGTGACATGATTAGTATTGACATACTGACAATTTTGTGCAGGCATCATGCAAACAGAGACGCACAAAGATCCAGAATTAGAGAATATAGATTCCAAATCACCAACATAAAGCATGTTGGCCGTTTCCAACAGGGAAAAGAAAACTAATGGGCCTGTCTCACTTGGGCAAGTTTTTTGGCGACTACAGGCGACTGCCACAAAATTTTCAACATGTTGAAAATTTTTCGGCAACAGTGGCAACAATTTTTGTTGTTGTAGATGTTGTCATAGGTTGTCGCTAGGTATCGTAGGTGAAGTCCATTAAAACTAGTCCCTGGCAGTTGCCTAAAGAGTCGCCCAAGTGGGACAGGCCCATAAAGCATTCTAACATGCTCTGTGAAATCTCTATTGTAGTAGAATTAATTTGTTCATAACTATAGCACCAATCCCATTTTGATTTTGTTTGTAACTGTTCATTCTGAATCACTGCCCCTCAGTTTTGCAAATAGCCCATCATTCTCCAATTGGATACTTTTATTTGCTAGACTGTTGAGTTCATTAGTGGGCACAGTAATCTTTGAATTGGGGTTTCCAATGATACCAAGGATTGTTAATCCTGACCAAATTGGAGAGGCTAGGGCCCTAAAATTGAGTAAAGGCTTCTGGGCTGCTAAGCCATTAGGTCAATTTAAAGGTGCTTTCTGTAGAAATGGGACAAGCTGCAGAATGGTGCCAGTTTGTCTGGAGCCTAGATCAGAGCTGCAGGAAGAGAATGGGAACATCTGCAGACCCTGACAATTAGGTGCAAAATGCGTAGAATGGATTGGATGAATTCAAACCAGACATACACATTATAAATAATGTTGCAAAGCTTTACTTTGCTGGATGTTGTTGGATTTGCTGGATTGTTGGATTGTTGATGGTCAGCTCGACATAGACTACAAGACCTATACCAAACCCAAACCAATTAGGAGCAGACGAGGGCATGCGATCCAATTTGTGATCCTAGTTACAAAGACAGATGTATACAGCAATTCGTTCTTCCCCCGTACAATTAAAGCATGGAATAATCTCCACCCAACTATAGTTACCCAACCAGATGCAACTAAATTTAAAGTAGCTCTTTCTTCCCAATAACCCTTTCTGGCTTAAGCCCTCCCTTTGGAGGACCAAGAAACAAGAAACCAAGATTAAGTATTGAGCCTTGTCTGGTTTTTTGCATATCAAGGCACATGTTGCAATGTTAGTTTCCTCTGAGAAACACTGTTTGAATACAATGTATAGGGACTGTATAGGGAAATGTCTGTCATGTATGGGGTTAATCGATATCTGTAATTGGATTGTAAAGAGACCACCCCCATGTGGTTTAGCCCCTCGAGGTCCGGGGACCTATAAAAGTCTGCTACCACGAGGTCCTGTGTCGATCTTCTGGGTGTCTCTGTTTGAACGAGGCCAAGAGGGCTTGATCAGGCAGAAAGGAGGATCGAACCTGGGGTGGTTAGGTATAGTAGTGGAACTGTAATTGTGTTTTGTCAAAATAAAGTTTAGATGCGCAAGTGCTTGACAGTGATTTTTGACTGAAACTAGACGGGGGGGGGGGGAAAGCTTAGAACGAGCTATTTATAGGATCACATCAAAAAGATAAAGTATAACAAGATCATCATGCAAGTGACAACGCAAATACATAAAGTAGACAAGCCACTAACATGATGCATTCAGAAATGAAGCATTACAGTTGCAGCTCAAAGACTGGTAAAGGAAGCCATTATTAGAACCAGATATGAAAACAAGTTTTCAAATTTGGACAGTTGAAGTGGGTAAATACAATGTGTAATCAAAAATTAATAATCCTATCTTAAAAACGCCACAGGAGACACAACACTCCCCCCAAACACCAAGCCAAAGAACATGTTCCTTTCAAAGGCCCCACTGTGACAAAGGCCCCTGCCTTTCATCAGTCCTGCGTTGCCTGGATTGTTGGTGGCACTGACCCACAGGCAGCTGGGAATGGCACATGGAGCAGGAGCCTGGGGCGTAAACATGGTGGGCAGCTTAACAATCAGGCCCAAGACAAAACACCATTAATTGCTGGCAGCTCCACACATATCTACCCATGGGAACATTCTCCAAGTCTGTGCTAGAATATTTGCTCCAGGGGACATGAACAAATGCCACGCTATGACTGCTAGAGTTGAAGCAACAACTCCATTTTGATTTATTCTCTCGAGCAGGCAGAAATCAAACTCGAATTACAAACGGAGTTTACTTTTCAGCAAGAAAAGTAGTCCTCACTCCAGCTTCAAGATTATGAATTTAAGAACTCACAAACCAACAAGCACTCCTCAAACCTGTCAAACACTCCTCCTTCTAAATAGAATGAAATAAATATTTTCTACTTTGCTGGTTTCTACCTATAGCCATAAGAAATTCTTATTCCAAACCCTAGATGAATGGATGTACAGTGCAGACTCTTGACTAAAGGTTATTACAACCGGCAGTTCTGGTCACCTCTTTACAGGAAGGACGTGGAGGCTTTGGAGAGGTTACAGAAGTTTAACAGTATGCTGTCTGGATTAGATGGTATTATCTACAAGGGGAGGATGGACTAACTTGGACTGTTTTCTCTGAAGCATCGGAGGTTAAGGGATAGACATGATTGTTTAGATTAGTTTAGAGATGCGACATGAAAAGAAACCCTTTGGCTCACCGTCCATGATGACCATTGATCGCCAATTCACATTAGTTCCATGTTATCCCACATTCGCATCCACTCCATACACACTGGGGACAATTTACAAAGGCCAATTTAGCTACAAATGCACACATCTTGTGGGAAGAAAACGGAGTACCGAAGGAAACCCATGCATTCACAGGGAGAATGTGCAAACTCCTAGCAGATAGCACCCAAGGTCAGGATTGAACCCAGATCTCTGTCATTTCTTGCTGAAGGAGCAGCTCTACCAGCTACACAATTGTGCCACCCATAGACGTGCACAAAATTATGCGAAGCATAGTGGAAGACAGTCAGAATCTTTTTCCTCAGGGTGGAAATGTCAAAGACTAGAGGCCAAAGCTTTAAGATCTAGCAGGGAATGTTTGAAGGAGATATGTGGAACAAGTTTTTTTTTTTTTTTTTTAAGCGGTGCTGCCTGGAATATTCTGGTGGGGATAGTGGCAGAAGCAGATATGAAAGTGGCATTTAGGCGGCATTTAGATAAGCACATGGATATGCAAGGAATAAAGGGATATGGAATATGTGCAAGCAGCGGAGGTTTATTTGGGATCATGTTCGGCACAGACACTGTGGCCCAAGGCCTGTTCCTTTGCTGTAGTGTTCTATGTTCTAATTATCAGATTACCTTGTTCCATTTGTTTGGTTTTCAGGCAGTGCAGCCCTCCCTCGGATCACATGCTCAAATTATTGGCAGGGCTTTTCATCTCCAATGAAAGACTCTGAAGCGAACATGTCATCATGGAGCAGAAATTGCCCAGAACCAACAGTTACGCTGCTGCTACCACAACGTTGTGGCCAAACTATTTGTACAGTATTAGTAACCACATTGATGCCTGATGTTCCTCAGAAACTAGTTGAAATTCTGTAAAGGTTGCTCATTAAAAAAAATTAAAAAATTTAAATAGTGAATTAATTCAAAACACATTTCCCTTTTGCACCTCACTTCAAAGGGAAGTATACTTTGAACACATTCACTACTTTTTGATAACGCTTCAAAACGGCACAAATACGAGGTTGCCCAAATAAAACTGGCAGCAGCGCACACAATTCCATTAAATACAGCACATGTAGCTTTACAACAATAAGGAGATCGACTGGCCAAAGAGCCTGCCTGCTCTCTTGGCATTTGCAATGGTGCTTTCAGAATATAAACTTCTTAATCAAAGCTTCCCAGAAGATCAGTACAACAAAAAGCATGCAACTGTGGACACTTCTGGATGCAAGAAAACAAAGCAATGCAAAATTAAGGAAGCTTGATTAAATGCATGTAATTAAAAATAGCAAAGCAAGACAGAGCACAGAAGGCTTCAGTTGACTACCAATATCTCCAGAAGTTCTCTTTAAAAGAAAAAAGTTGCTTGAGATTACCAAGATTAAGATGGTGACATATCAAACAGCTTGAGATGCAGGTTGTGAATTAGTCTTTTGTTTTTGTTCCCCTATCCCTGCAAGTTACAAAATTAATGAACAAGGGCAACCTACTGCATATTTTTCTTTGTCTTGCAGAAAAACTCTCATGAGATCTAATGAAAATAAACGCCATACAATGATCTCCCATGTGTTGCAGTAATTTTCTCAATTAATTGAGAAAGGACAAATAACAAGAAACAGAATAATTTAGCAATTGTGTTGGATCTGCATGGAGAACAGAAATCTGAGTTGGGATATTTTGCCTTGTCCAAAACGTTACCTATCAATGTTCTTCAGAGATGCTGCCTGACCCACTGATTTAATCCAGCATTTTTTTTAAACCAACATTTTCAGTTCCTTGTTTATCCATTGGGATATTTTCTTCTTGTATTCCAATTCATTGCCTCTTCATCACTGGTTACCAGGATTACCAGTAATCCCAACTGCATGGAAAGATTAGGATCATGAAACTACTGCAAGCGAATTTAAGTGCCAGGATTTGTGCACAACTGTGCCTGAATGGCTAGAAAATCTTCAATTGTACTTTGGACATTGACATGACTGGCATGTTATTGTAGAATATTCATGCCCTATGAAACAAGTCAGTCCCTGTTTGTGCAATTGAAGCATTGAAAAAACAAACCAGATTTTTGCTTTAGTATTTACCTACTGAGAGATAAAGATTAATAGTGGATCTGGCTCTTTATGACATTAGAGATAATGTCAAAATGAATACATAAACATTCACTGGAAGGATATGAGACAATCTTGCAGGAAGTGATAATTGAATGTCTGGGCATTGGTCATGAGAATGCTGTGAAAATATTCCTGAAATTCGATTATTCAGATCACCTGTAACCATATTTCAGGTAAAAACAATAATCAGTATGGTTTCCGATTTCAGTCATTCTGAAGGTCTGTGGGTTGTTTCCTTGCACATTCCCCAAAAAAACTACAGGTACACCAACTCTTATCGTGACTGATGATTGTAGGTCAGGAGAGTGACTGAACTGCCTAAATCCTACCCGACCAGCTTAATGTTGCCAGCATTATACATTGCCAAATGGTCTTTGACTAGAAAAATTAAAGTATTTCATTTTCTGCAGACTGTACCCAACTTCCTGATTATTCCCCACATTTTCGTGGCTTTTATTTCAAAGTGTAGGGGGTCCGTATACATATTTTTCCAACATACAGACACTAATGCCAAAGTATTATTTTCCCTAGGAGATATGTTTGAGACCAGAGATGAAGGTGAAAGAATTGGGTGCAAATTCATGGCCTCAGAGTGAATCAATATCTGAAGCAAAACAGTATTTATAGAGTTCTAAAGTACATTCTATCACTTGTATCCAAGGCTATTCAGATCCATTGATGCAAAATCTTGACCCCCCCCCCCCCCCCCCCCCCCCCCACCCTTGCTTCAAAATGTGTGGTTGGGTATTTAGACAGTGGCCGGAGCAGGTGGGTGGCACTGGTACATTGACAACATTGCCTGTACCCGCAGCCTCTGGGGGTTTTGAGACCATTGGAAGAGAGAAGAGATCTGCCTCTGGGACAACATCGGGGGTTTGAGTCTAACTCCTGGGGCTTCTGTGTCACATTTAGTTCAGAGATACAGTGCCCTTCGGCCCACCGAGTCCGCACTGATCAGCGATCCCCCGCACACTATCCCACACACACTAGGGACAATTTATACTTATACCAAACCTATCAACCTAGAGTAAAAGCCCTGTCCCACGAGTTCATTCCAAGAGCTCTCCCGAGATTTAAAAAAATCAAACTCGTGGTAAGCACAGAGAATGAACGTAGCGGGTACGTCGGAGCTCGGGGACGTCTCTTAGCGGCTCGTAACGCTAACGGCAGGTAAGCACGGGAAGACTCATGAAGATTTTTCAACATTGAAAAATGTCCACGAGAGTACCGACGAGTGGCCATTACCGTAAATCTCCGAGTTCAAATCAGGGCAAACGCTGGAGAGCTCATGGAATGAACTCGTACCGTGGGACAAGGCTTTTAGGGTTAGGGTTACGGTTAGGGCTAGGGTAAGTGCTAGAGTTAGGGTTAAGGCTAGAGTTTCCTCCCGCACTCCAAAGGCACACAGGTTTGTATAAATTGTCCCTAGCGTGTGGGATAGTGCGCGGGGGATCGCTGGTCGCAGCCTGGGTCCACAAATTGGGGGTCATTGGGGAAAGTGGGGGGGGGAGATTGGGTGAAGGGAGGGAGAGGGGGAGAAGGGGATGTGAGGAGAGGGGGTACGGTGATTGGATTTGGAAGGGGACCAATACATCCATAAATAACTGAACGACTCAGACATCTTTTCATTTGCACAATTGATTTTATTGTATTAATTTTAATATATTAACGTTTAAAATCCATGCAGTGAAGGAAGAATATTTTACAGCCTCAACCCTAACTGGGCATCACCCGCATGATAGCATACGTCAGCTGTGTATGTCATGCAACTTGACGGTTTTACGGGCGTCAGTCACTGACGCTCTGCCGTCGCCCAAGTGGGACAGGCCCTTAATTCACCAGCCCCTTTTAGTAGAGGATGGCTCCCATTCATACTTAGCCTGGCTTTTGTGCGACCACAGAGAAACAACTACCTAGATGCTTTCAGCTACCTTCCAAAGTGGCTGGGCAAAGCACTCATCTCAAGGACAATTCGGGATGAACAAAAACAAATTCAAGCTTAAGAGGTGAGTAGCACATCCATTGATTACATAATTAATATGGTCTTCCAGATACCAGAAGGGCAGCACGGTAGCTTACAGCGAATGCAGCGCCGGAGACCCGGGTTCGATCCTGACTAAGGGTGCTGGCTCTACGGAGTCTGTACCTTCTCCCCGTGACCTGCGTGGGTTTTCTCAGAGATCTTCAGCTTCCTCCCACACTCCAAAGACGTACCGATTTGTAGGTAAATTGGCTTGGCATAAATGTAAAATTGTCCCTAGTGTGTGTAGGGTAGTGTTAATGTGAGGGGTTCGCCTGTCAGCACGGACCCGGTGGGCCGAAGGGCCCGCTTCCGCACTGTATCCCTAAACTAAAATGCCCTTAAACACTTACTGATGGCTTGCAGTCATAGAATAAGGAAATAGACCTTTTGACACATCGGGTTCATATCGACCATCAAGCACTCATTTTATATTTTTACTGCAATCCTATCCCAAGCCATTCTAGTCTGTCCTCAATTCTTCCACTCATCTAATGGAAGTAAATTTATCGTGAGCAATTAACCCATCAACCCGCACATTTTGGGGATGTGGGAGGAAACTAGAGCACCCGGAGAAAACCCAAGCGGTCACAGGGAGAGACACCACACAGACAACACCAGATGTCGGCATTGGACCCTTGTCACTGGAGCTGCAGGAAGTAGCTCTACTCGTTGCACTACTGTGCTATCGTTAGAAAGTATAATCGAATTGGTGATTGCAAATCTGGTGGTTAAAGGTCAACCCTCCAACATATGACTAACCTGCAGGTAAGGTGCCAATGATTACCAAGCTACCCAATACAATTTTTCAATAGAATTTAATTGTGTTTACCGTCGCAACTGATAGAGCAATCTTCCACTCCTGGTTATTACAAGTAAAATAAATTACATTGCATGTGTCTGACCCAGTCAGGATAAGAAGGTTGAAAGCATCTGGACTTGTAGCTTCAAATACATTCCTCATTCTGAGATTATGAGTTTAAAATTCCGAATGTTTTTGTACAATATTTTATTGCCATCCATCATCTCATTAAATATCGTACTTGAAACTCTGATTTGTAATTCCCTATATCATTCTTTTCCCAAATAAAAGATGCAACCTACAATCAAATGTTAACAAAGGATCTGCATGAAAATAGTTGAAAAGCACAAAATTACAAGGAATATACCGATAGCAGAAAGCTGAAAACCAAAACAGAAAATTGTGGAAATGTTCTGCAGGTCAGGCAATACGTAGTAAAAAGCAGTTAGGGTTGGGTCCAATTGCATCTATTCGTCAAAACTAAAAAGTTACAACTGCAGAAAATCCAAAATCTTAGAAAGCTGTGAAATATCGGCTGAAGAGGTAACGGAGGGGGAATAAGGGATCATCCCATAGAAACATAGAAAATAAGTGTAGGAGTAGGCCATTCAGACTTCGAGCATGCACCGCTATTCAATATTATCATGGCTGATCATCCAAAAGCAGTATCTCATTCCTGTTTTTTCTCCATATCCCTCGATTCCATTAGCCCCAAGAGCTCTCTTGAAAACATCCCGCGAATTGGCCTCCACTGCTTTCTGTGGCAGAGAATTCCACAGGTTGCAATGGAGGCCAATTTACTGGATGTTTTCATCCCCAATGGGTAGAAGGCAGTAATGTTTAATAGCAAATAGGAAGATAATTCAAGACAAGAAACAGGAGATATTGAATCGGTCATAAGATGGTATTAGTAATATGTTGGGTAGATCCACAGCAGAACACATGGAATCAATGATAGAAGAGCTCATGCTTCTGGATACAATGATCTCAAATAACCCACGTGAATTTATACTAACAAAGCCATTTGCTTAAAACAAAATTGAGATCTTAATTGGACTTACTAACAGTACAATCACCAAGTGACAACACAAAACACCATATTTCATATGACATGTCCCAACACTAATATTTATCATTCATTGGCAATCATTATTAGAAAGGAATCATGTGATGATGTGACAGTGGTGGTTACATAAATGGACAACTTGGGGGGCCTTTCATCTGAGCAAACTACAGAGTTCATATATTAGAGACACAAAGATGAGAAAACAGATGATAGGTAAAAACACTGGGTATAAACAGACAGAAAACCAATGAGCAGTTACGAAAGACAAGCACCAGATCATATCACGAGAGTCTCTTCACTAGAATCACAATGATCATAAAACCTTCTTTGCAGAATTAGTTTCAGCAATAAAAATGATCCGCTTACAGATATAATTACAGGTTGTGTTTTTTAAAAAAAACACCATTTCATCATTTTTAATATTTACCCATATTTGAACAAAAACAGAAGCAAATGAAAAAGGCAATGATATAAAAATAGGAAAATAGTCTCCATAAAATGTTGACAAGGAACTGCAGATGGTGGATAACAAAAAGGACTCAATGCTGGAGTAACAGCAGATCAGGCAGCATTTCTGGAGAACATGGATAGACGACATTTCGGGTCAGGACCCTTCTTCAGATTCCAGAATCCGAAGAATTCCAATCTGAAATATCGCCTATCCAGGGGCGGAAATCGCTATCAAAAGATGGGGGGGGGGGGGGGCGCAATTTCTTGCCATCCGCGCGCGCATGCGCACACACACTCACACACGAGGCTTCAGCCGTGGGCCCTGTGGACGGTAACGTCGGGAGCTGACCTGGTCGGTGACCGACTCCGAACTCCAGCTTCGTCCGCCCCAAATCGTGGGGCTAGATTCAGCCCGTTCGTGGGGCCTTTCGCCGCCCGGCATGGCTTAAAATCGGGATTGAACATCGGGAGCCTCGATCGCCTCGATGCAGCAGTTTAATTTTAAGCTGCGCCGGGCGATGAAAGGTCCCGCGAACGGGCCGATTCAGCCCTTAGAAAGCGTCTGATACCCGTTTGAATCTTTCAAAAGCTACAATGTGATAAATAACACTTAAACAAATAAAACTGAAGCAAATCAAGGCAAACAGAAGAACCAACGTTGGAAGGGCAAGAGAGAGATGGGAAAAACATACAAAATAACGCGAGTGAGGGGACTTACCTGCAAGCCAGCCAGGAAACCAGTTCGGCCGGATTTCTTAATGACCTGACCCGTTTGAATCCGATACCCATTTAAATCTTTCCCATCCACCAATACATCCAATTAGTTCAAATGGTAATTATACCCACATCAGACAGCTTTGGAAAGTCAAAACACAATTTGTGACACATCGTGTTAATATGGTGTTAATGCAGTCATTTGACAAGCGTTTAACAGTGAGACCCCCACTGTCTCGCGGAAAGCGGAGATTTTAAATCGTTTTTGTTCCGCAGAATTTAAAAATCCGGATTACAAAACATGGAGGGGGGGGGGGGGGGGGGAATTGTCCCCTACCTCTCAAAACATGAGGGGGACATGCCCCCCCCCCCCCCCCCTGGATTTCTGCCCATGCGCCTATGCATCCAGTGATACTGTCTGACCCACTGAGTTACTCCAGCACTGCGTGTCTCTCTCCATAACATGCTGTTAGAACACAAGTAAATTGGTGCTGGAAAACAGGCACATGGATTAAAACAAAAAAAGTTTAGGTCCTGAAGATTGCCTTCATATCTTTTTGATCCCTTACTACAAAAAAAAGATGCTAATGCAATGTACCAGAAAAAACTTTCAAAACTGTAATTTAATGAAAAGGGGGAGGCAGGTTTCCATATACACAGTACCCACTATGCATTCCATCAGGGAAAAAGTAAAGAGGGAAACCAATCGGGTTTAACAATTAAAAATGATTAACCACTTTGGATTTCCATCCCTCACCACTACTTTCATTCTACTTTCTGTTCGATGAACATCCTCTCATAAGAATGTGGCCTAGGTAATTACACTACCCATAGTTTTGGAAGTGACCATTGGCATTTGATTTGCGACACCAAGTTCAAGTTCAAGTGAGTTTATTGTCATGTGTCCCTGATAGGACAATTAAATTCTTGTTTTGCTTCAGCACACAGAACATAGTAGGCATTTACTACAAAACAGATCCGTGTGTCCATATACCAAGCAACCCCTTTGCTGATCCTCATCCACCAACATGCATATCTAGAAGTGGTAATTATTTCCCCCCTCCTCATTGGAGAAAGTAACAACTCACTATCTATTTGGCAAAGCTAATTGCTGGATGTAGATGTTGATTGACCATGGGATCTCTAGCAAACATTGCATTTTCCCCCTATTAAAATTATGTCCAACTGTTGCATATGGTAAAACAGGCAGGGAAGTCAATGGGTATCAAATAGAAACACTGGCAGTCAGTCAATGACCACTTCCATGGGAGACGGTTGCAATCGTTGGAGATCATGTATACCACTCCCAGCACATCACTGCAGGATTCAAATCACTCAAATGTTTATTTATCACATGCTTGCTTGTGCCTCCTTGAGTCAGTGCTTCATGTGGACCCCTTCCATGGTGGAGAGGTCAGTAATCGTGATGGACAGGGCAATGTCTACCATTATCTGAAGCCCCCTTCATTTTTGGACGTTCCAATTTCCAGGCTGCGATGCAACCAGTCAATATCCTCGCCAGCATACACCGATACAAGTATGATAGAGAATTTAGCATCACTCAGGAATGTGAAGCAGTTCACTCTCTCCACTATCGAAGACAGGTACATAGTCCCTCAGTTTTCCCTTTTTGCGGTCAACAATTAACTTCCTGGTCTTGTTGACATTGAGAGCGAGATTGTTATTCTGGCATCAATCAATTAGATTATCACTCGCCCTCTCGCACTCTGGCTTCTTGTTACCGGATAGAGCCTCAAGGCAGTGTGCAAACCCCAATCATCAGCTACATATGATCAGAGACAAGACCCATTGATCTCACTTTCATCTCCTCATCAATTGAAGTAACTGTACAGCAAGATCTAAGCAAAATATTTATATTAATGCTAACTAAACCGCATTTCCAACAAGAGGGAAAGTAATCACACTCCTTCAGCATTCAATGGCAATACTAAATCCCCTACCATCAACATGCTTGGGTCACAGTAGACTATTGCATTGCAAAGAGTTTGATTTCACCCCCACAGCTGACATCTTTCCCCTGAACTTCAAGAATGTAACAGAATACTCACAATTTGCCTGGATGGGTCCAGATCTAACACCATTCAAAAAGGTGTAGAACATCCAGGACAAGCTGGATAGGTGCCCCAAGAACAACGCCAAACATTCTTTCTTTCACCAGCAGCAGCTCTTCGCGGTAGTATGCACCATGTACAATATGCACAGCAGTTGACACACTGAATGCATTTAAACAAATCCAATAGCACTTCCCAGACATATGATTTCAACCACCAATGGACAAGGGCAGCAGATCTGCAGTTGCTCTTTCAAGCTGCATACCACCTTCACTGCAGATCATTATTCATCATCACTGCTGGGTTTAAATCCAGGAACATCTGGCCAAAGAGCATTGTTGGATCACCACAGGAGCTACAGTAGCTCAAGGTGGCACAGCGGGTTTCGTACGGATAATTAGGGATGGATAATAAATGCTGACCTTGCCATTGAAACGCACGTCCTAAAAATGAATTAAAACTCTTCTTCGAACAGACTGTTGAAATTAATATAAAGGCTTTGTTTCAATAGGTCACTTGGTTTGTAATGAAGAACAGTGCTGATTAGAATAAAATTAGTTAATTTTGAAGGACAGAGGAGGGATGGAATAGTTCCCGCAAGCAATTCAATCAAAATAAAATTATGAAACAGAATGATGAAGTAATAAATTTAGTTCAGAAAATGAATATTTTGCTTAAGAGAAGGTGCCCAACCAGCAGTTAAGTGTGTGCACTTGACTATAATGAAAAGAAGCTGATCCCATCACCTGCACCAATTCCTGCATTGAGAGGGCAGTATATGGAGAGATCCAGGAGAATTCAGAGCCAAAAAAGGCAAACATGATCACCAAAAAACTCACTTGGTAAAATGCTGGGAGACCCATAAAGAAACCACTCATCTACCCCCTCAGTTATGATAAATTTTTTAGAGGAACAGAATTTAAAGACTTTTTCCTCCAGAAGTGGAAAGTTCAATAGTCAAAAATTAAGACAAACATTTTAACATGAAATGTTAATGTACATAACTTTTTAAATTAGGGATTAACAAGTACAGCTAAAATGGCAGCAGTGGATGTTTGCTTAGACCTCTGCTACTTTCTCACTGCCCCTGACCCCCTTCAAAAATATCCCCTTCCCACTTCCACTCTACTGTTCTGCAGTGCCCTGATGAGACTGCTTCTGGAAAACTGTGTGCGCAAGTCTGGTCTCCCTACTTAAGGGAGGATACGCTTGCAAAAGGAGTGCAGCAAATCCTCACTAGATTTAGTCCTGGGACTGTGTGTTCTCCTTCAAAGCTAAATAGACTACACCCATACACAGCAAACTTTAGAAGAACAAGAAAGAATTAAAACATCCAAAATTCTTAAAGGGCTTTGATGAAAGGAGATGAAGATAGACACAAAAAGCTGTAGTGATTCAGTGGGTCAAGCAACATCTCTGGAGAAGGAATAGGTGACATTTCGGGTTGAGAACCTTCTTCAGTCCGAGAGTCAGGGGAAAGGGAAACGAGAGATATGGAAGGTAAAGCTGACCAGGGAAATATCACATGTAGAAAGGAACTGCAGATGCTGATTTACAACAAACATAGACACAAAAAATAAATCAAATGATTGAAAGGTATGCAAAAAGCAACAATAGTGGGCTCCACCTTTCCTTGATCATCGTTGCTTTTTGCATATCTTTCATTCATTTGGTCTATATCTTTTTTGTGTCTATCTTTGGTGTAAATCAGCATCTGCAGTTCCTTCCTACAAGAGACGTTTCTCTGGTCAGCTTCTCCAGAAGTAGCAATGTCCCAAAATGAGGATTCAGATGAGAAAAAAATGTCTACATGCAGAGGGTAATAAATCTGTACAATATTCTACCCGGTTGGCTGTGGAGGCTCAGACACCAAATATATTTAAGGAATCAATAATTCTTTAGAGATTGTTAGGCCTGAGATAAAAGACCAGCCCTGATAAATGGAACAAGAATAAGGCTGAAGTTAAAAACTAGGTGCCCACAAGCAGGATGCACCATGAAACTGCAGATGTTTCTGATAAACTGAAAGGACATACTTTTCCTGTTTAAAATAAAATTACCAAAGTCATGGCTAAACTATTCATAGACTTGAAGTTAGCGGCCCCCTTAATCTATGACTAGAGAGCGGCATTCAGAACTGAGCAAGAAATAAAGTTCTCTGCTGATGTAGAGAAACATTTTTTACATTGTTTTATCCAAATCAGAGCATTTGAACCAGCAAGTGCACCCCAAAATCAAAAATACACTAATCATTTACATCAGTGAACAGATTTTCAAGTACAACGTGATGTTTATACAAGCTACATTTCCTGCCAAAATTCCATCTCATCTTAAACAGCAACAGCTTAGTTTTTTTCTACACACACACATTGGCAGTTTATGACTTAATGGTCTTGCAAAGAACAAGATTTACTTTTCTTCACAATCCTCCCCAGTTTCTCATTTAATTTGTGACTGAAGATTGATGAACAAACATTTGCAGTTATGATCCATTTCACTAAAACCACAAAAGAAAAAGATCCACATCAAGACATTCCAAGAAACTAAATTACCTCTTCTTCAGACAGGACAGATTCGATTCACCATGTTAAAAACCTTGAGTGAGAGCCATAAAGAGATACAGCTAGAAAGTAGGCCCTTCAGCCCACCAAGTCTGCATCAACATCATCCATCCATTTTCAAAGAGTTGAGGAACTGACAACAGACAATAGACAATAGGTGCAGGAGTAGGCCATTTGGCCCTTCAATGTGATCATGGCTGATCATCCCCAATCAGTACCCCGTTCCTGCCTTCTCCCCATATCCCCTGACTCGACTATTTTTAAGAGCCCTATCTAGCACTCTCTTGAAAGCATCCAGAGAACCTGCCTCCACCGCCCTCTGAGGCAGAGAATTCCACAGACTCACCACTCTCTGTGAGAAAAAGTGTTTCCTCGTCTCCGTTCTAAATAGCTTACTCCTTATTCTTAAACTGTGGCCCTTGTTTCTGGACTCCCCCAACATTGGGAACACGTTTCCTGCCTCTAGCGTGTCCAAGCCCTTAACAATCTTATACGTTTCAATGAGATCCCTCTCATCCTTCTAAACTCCAGAGTGTACAATCCCAGCTGCTCCATTCTCTCAGCATATGACAGTCCCGCCATCCCGGGAATTAACCTTGTAAACCTACGCTGCACTCCCTCAATAGCAAGAATGTCCTTTCTCAAATTAGGAATGTCCTTCCTCAAACTGCTATTGGTGAAAAGAAAAACAGATTCTGTATTTAATTTTAAAATACATAAAACAGATAACCCAGAAAATATGTGCAGATAGGAACTGTAGATGTTGGTTTATACCGAATATACAGTAGATATAAAGTGCTGGAGTAACTCAGTAACTCCAGAGTGAAGATGGGTCCCGACCCTAAATGTCACCCATTTATTATCTCCAGAGATGCTGCCTCAGCCACCGAGTTACTCAACACTTTGCATCTAACCCAGATAATCAGATAGTCTTGTACCATCAAAGTTCTCTTGGGACTTTAGTGGTATTAGACTAGCAGACTTCGCAGAATGTTTAATGTTACACTTATTCATAGTTGATTTTTTAATTTAAAAGCAGCAAAATAAAAGCATGCATAATACATTTCCTGCAAATCCAGCAAGTTTATTGGGGGAGCTGGGCTTCCGCTGCAAACAAAGCGACATTCCAACCCAGATATTCAAGACTAATTCCAGCATGAGCCACACACCCCTCTTGCACTCTGTACCCCCAGCACTCACCTCAGACTAATGAGTGAGCCAGATAATCAGAGGTTTACTTGATAGAAATATCCTTTAGATACTGTGGTGCAAGGTTTTGTATGAAACCATTTCCTTTATACATACACTGAAGTCAAAGATTAGAGGGTGTCTACACATCTCTAAACCTGATTTTTTCTCCTCAACCCAAGGATGTAACACATTTTAGCGAATAGCCCTCTGGTCCAATGGCCCACAAAGGAGCTGCATCTCCATACATGTGATCAGAGATTGTTTTAAGCCTTGGGGAAATCAGAGTAAAGTTCAATAACATGATGATTGGTTAACCACAGTAGCATAACTACTGTTCAGTGCAGTTGTCCATACGAGCTAAGACAGAAAATGTACTTCTAAATTAGGGAGGTGCATGATGAATGAGAACAGCCCATGGCCATGCCAGGGATCGCAAAGCCTGGTCTTCCAAGCTCTGTGTAGGAAGGAACTGCAGATGCTAGTTTAAACCAAAGATAGACACAAAAAGCTGGAGTAACTAAACAGGATAGGCAACATCTCTTGATAGAAGGAATAGGTGACATTTCAGGTCTCGACCAAGCTCGGAACTATGTACTATGTGATCTGCTTGCCCTCATGGTAACAGCGCACACAACAGACAAAAAGTTTTAAACCAAGCTTAGCTGTTGGGAAAGGTGGATGGAGCTTTATCACATCTACAGCCACCAGAGATCTTCCTCTCCAGATCTTGGCAGATCCCAGCTCATATTGTTCGCTATCCAAGCATCTTCCTGTTTAGAAATCCGAATTTCAAACACATGTATATCGAAACGAAAATTATCAAAGCTTAGTAAATTGGCAAGCAAAAATTGTTTTCTCAATGATACTTGCTCCGTTCAAAAAATTAAAGGAAACAGATCAGGAAGAAACAGGAACAAGATCCTCCGGTTGTCTTGGACTTGTAACAGTTCACCATTGGATCCAGGCCTTTCAGAGCAAACAGAAAGACAATAGACAGAATGAACTTCAAATGCCGGAATCTTGAGCAAAACAAAGTGCTGGAGGAACTCAGCAGACCAGGCAGCATCCGTGGAGGGAAATGGACAGACAATGTTTCAGTTTGGGATCCTTCTTCAGACTCACTGAAACAAAAACACTAAATATGTCCAAAGGCAAAGATTGGAGCTATCTTTCAAAACCTCACGATGTCCTGAAGTACTATACAGGCAATGAAGTAATTTGTAAATTTTGGCAACTGAATAGCAGCAATGAGATGACAATGCATGCACAAGAATGTTCGACAAATAGCAACAATAATAATAATGTCCAAATAATCATTAGTCAAAGGAAGAACAAAATCTTGGCCAAGACAAGTACATGTTTTAGTCTTTAAAAAGGTGTTATTGGATCCTTTACATCCACCAGAGAGGACAGGAAAAACCTGTGTCCAGACAGAAGACAACACCTTGGACAGCCTAAACTTGACTTGCATGCAGAGGTCTCTGATGTCAACAAGCTCCTGACTCGGAGGCAAGGGAGCTGCTTTATATACGAGTCACAATTAATTCCTTTCATTACAGCACGGACTACACATTAAAAGTCCTTCATTGGAGGCAAAGCAGCTTGTGACATAGTAAGGAGATTGCAAAATATTCTACAGAAAACCAAGTTTTTTTTCTTGCATTCCAATCTGCTTTTCGGGACAATTGTCTTTGAAGGTTATGGAAAGCACAAGCTATGAGTAAACCTCTCAAGTTTGATAATTAATCTGAATGGAAAACACCTGTAAACAATATCTTATCAGCACAAAGATATACTTGGATCTTGTGAGTGAGCTTGGGCTGCATAAAAGTCCAACGCTGGCATGTAACCTGAAAGTACGCGTGGGAGGGATACAGTAAAACATTGCACCCAGTTTTGAGAGCTTTTTTGAGAGCCCCTAACCAAGAAATTGATAATGCAAATATGAGTTTCAGGAAGCAATTAGGCTAACTTTTTTTCACAAAGTACCGTTAGTAGCAAACATCCAGAGATGTTGCAGAGACTCAGTTACTTGATCTAAAGATCCATTTATAAGTCCTCTTTTTAATCAATGCACAAATGTTTTCATGGTAAAATGCAATACATTCCATCAGTGACACCACATCATGTGATATCATCATGGATCAATGTGCAGATCACAAGGTAGCATCTATTTTGTTTTTTAAAGTTCAATGCCTCATTAAAATGCTGATGAAAGGAATATCTTATCAGCACAAATATCACAGGTATAAAGGCATAGGTTATTTTCTAAATGGGGTGAGAATCCAGAAATTGGAGGTGCAAGGGGACTTAGGAATGCGGGTGCAGGATTCCCAAAGAGTTAATCGGCAAGTCAAATTGGTAGTAAAGAAAGCAAACTCAATGCTAGCATTTATTTCAAGGGAGCTTGTATAGACAAACAGGGATGTAACGTTGAGGCTCTATCAGGCGCTGGTAAGGCCGCATTTGGAATATTGTGAGCAATTATAGGCATCATATCGGAGGAAGGATGTGCTAGCTCTGGAGAGAGTCCAGAGGAGGTTTACAAGAATGATCCCAGGAATGAGTATGTTAACCTATGATGAGTGTTTGTCAGCACTGGGCCTGTACTCACTGGAGTTTAGAAGAATGAGGGGGACCTCATTAAAACTTGCAGAATAATGAAAGGCATGGATAGCGTGGATGTGGAGAGGATGTTTCCACAAGTGGGAGAGTCTAGGACCAGAGGTCATAGCCACAGAAGTAAAGGATGTCCTTTTAGGAAGGAGATGAGGAGACATTTCTTTACTCAGAGGGTGGTGAATCTGTGGAATTCTTTGCCACAGAAAGCTCTGGAGGCCAAGTTAGTGGATATTTCTAAGGCAGAGGTAGATAGATTCGCGATTAGTACAGGTGTCAGAGGTTTGGGGGAGAAGGCAGGCGAATGGGGTTAGGAGGGAGAGATAGATCAGCCATGATTGAATGACAGAGTAGACTTGATGGGCTGAATGGCCTAATCCTACTCCTATTCCTTATGAAAGACACAATTGGCTGCATTCACCAGTGAGAGCTCTGTACCATTATAACAGTTTCCATCATAAACAATGGCCCCTTAATCTCCTGTTCAGCTAAATTAGCATTGTTATTATGCTAACAATAGGAATCTGAGATTAAAGGAAGAAAGCGAGGTGCTGACAGACAATGTGGGTCTTTGTGCTGCATTGTTGACTGCAGAAACGTGTACAAGCCACGTTAGATTCTTCTGCCAATTCTCAAGGTCTGTCATCAAATGGAACAGTTACACAAAGACTTCAGTATTTATACAAATTAAGATTAATACACGACTCCTCAATAGCACTTAACTCAAGTCTGTGGCAAGAGGGTCAATGAACAGAAAAGAAAATGGAAGTATTTCAGGGTTGTGTCAGGAAGCAAGAAAGTAACTAGTAAGCAAAGTAAAAAGTAATTGTTGCCCATTATGTCATTTTGAGGGGCAAACTAAATTGCTCAGAGGCTGTTCTCCCCACCCCACTCCCCGAAAAGTGCAGTTACTGCTGCAATGCAAGAAATGCTGCTACTTATTTATGCTGTTTGATAACAACGCAGATAATCAATGATAAAAGACAATGTTTCATGACTTTGATTTTGCATCCATAATCTTTAAGAACACAAATTAAATGAAGTTTCAAAGAGCACCATGTTCCTCCAAGTCAAGATAGTTTACTAATTCACGACACTTACAAAAGCATGAAATGGCACACATTAGTGGCAAAGAAGGAGAAAACATTGACCTTATAAAATGGAGAACTGCTTAAGAGGTTAATTATCTGAGTTTCACTGGTTATCCATCTAACTGGCAATGAACAGCGAGTGTTTATCCTCAAGCCTTTGTCAATTACTCCACCCATCCGGCAATCGGTCCCCATCACGTGCATATCTCTATGACTTGCCAGGCTTTGCCCACTCCCACATCTAATTTCCTCCTTTCTCCCCTCTGCTCCAGTCAATACCCAAAACATCACATGTCCATTCCCTCCCCAGATGCTGTCTGACCCACCGACTTCCGCAAGCTCTTAGTGTTTAGCTCAAGATTCCATCATCTGCAGTCTCATGTCTTTGAGAGCTTACCCTCTATTCTTTCAAAATTAGAATCCCAATCAAGTCACTTTGATAAAAACAAATGCACTGAATGCATTCTAAATTCATTACCCTGGCAACCAACTGGTAGAGCACCAAATGAGAGCAAGATGACTTGACACCCTACTGTGATGATAGCGTAAAGATTTGGAACAATTAATTACAGCAAGGAGTTGGATCAGCTAAAAATCAAATATTCCTTTTCAAGGAGCAAGACCTGTAGAGTTTCAAAATTTCAAAAAGGACCAAACACAGTGTTAATTGATTGCAGAATAATGATCCTGTGGAGTTGCAAAAGCTGTAATTATAGAAAATCTCTAAAGCCAATTGTTCAAGATGTTAATGAACACCAATAACACCCACCGACTGAATTGCAGCCTTTACCTTTCTCCACAGCATGCCACTTAATGCACGATATATTAAAACAATAGCAATAGGCATCATGCTCCTGAGGTAGACCACCAGGATTGCACAATAGCGTTTAGAATTGGAAACCATGAAACATCCATGCCAGTGACACAAAGTTGGATACATTAAAGCAGCCACTCAAGTGGTCAATGAACCATTGAATTTTGTTACAATACATATTAACTGAAGTTGTGTTTTTTTTCCAATAAAAAAAGTTAACTTGGATAATGTCATTGGAATCTTGAGAAGTCACTTGTCATTTAAAACAAACACCAAATTAATCAATTTGCTGAAAGTAATCATAGTGAGCCATAATTCAGACAAGGATCCTAGTACTCAGTGTTACTTTATTTTTAAAGCAATTATTTATAACCTTGTGTACAATTTTATATACAAGAAAAGGATGCTGTTCCTTAACAATGTTAGGGCTGTATTGTGTGCCAACTTCACTGAATTTCTGATGAGCAAAGCATAGACAGTTAATATTTTTCAAGGAAGGAGGGAGACATCATGTTGAATTCCACTCTGGGTGGTATCTGACTTCCACATTCACAGGATCCCAAATTAAATTGGCTCATAAGTGCAACTCTGGGATCATCACTGCTTATTTATAGACAGATGCAAATAAAAGGATCTCAAATATTACTGTGTTGGAAGGAACTGCAGATGCTGGTTTAAACCAAAGATAGACACAAAATGCTGGAGTAACTCAGTGGAACACGCAGCATCTCTGGAGAGAAAGAATGGGTGACATTTCGGGTCGAGATTGAAGAAGAGGAAAGGCTTCTTCAGTCTGAAGAAGGGGCTCGACCCAAAACGTCACCCGTTCCTTCTCTCAAGAGATGCTGCTTGTCTCGCTGAGTTTCTCCAGCATTTTTGTGTCTATCTCAAACCGTACTTATTTCCATAATTACTACATCAGCACAAGGGCAATTTTAATGTAAACTTGCTCCACGAGACATTGTGAAACAAAACTGAAATTTAATGCCTGTCAAAGAGTGGGAGGAGTTTGCAACTGATGGTTGGTTAATTGTTAAAAGATAACAGGAATATAATTTGACAAGTTGTGACATTAAGGGATAGTGATTGAAAGTAGTAGATAGGCTGAAGTTACATGATAGCCATGATCTCACTTAAACATTACAACCTCAAATAAGCTCTGAACTACACAGACTATTATTATAATTGCACTATTATTGTACACACACACACACATATATACACACACACACACACACATATATATATACACACACACACATACATATATACATACACATAGCACATGGCAACTCGAATTTTACTACACCAATTGGTGTATGTGACAATAAATGAAACTTTGAACATACATATATAGATCTGTATATATGAGCATGTGTATATACACACTCCTCTGTGGATTGTCACCTTGTCGTGGTGGAGAAGCTTGTGTGGACCTGAGAGCCCGAGAGCGATGCCGTCTGGAGCTATGCTCCTGGTAGGGCCACCCATGGTGGTAAGGTCAAGGGGGAGGTCTCTGACAAAGAGCAATCCAACCAAGACCTCAACGGTGGAACAGGCGGAGGATGATGGCTGACCTTAGTGGAGCGTCATAACAGCTGGGAAAGCAGATGAAGGCTGCAGCAGAAAAGGGTCTCTGGTCGTCTTGGACTCCATGCCACTGGATCCTGACCCAGATCTGTCAAGGACCGTGGGGTGGCTGTCTATGCACCAGTCTCCCCACGTTAAACAAAGTCACGCACAGGCGTCCTCCATATAGGAATTAGCACCCTGGAGACACCCATGGTCAGTCATGACCTAAGGGGTGCCTAAGAAGATATATACACACACTGAACTTTTTTTCTTATTTATTATATTGATACACTGTATATGTTTACGTATTCTGTTGTGCTACTGCAAGTAAGAATTTCATTGTTCAATCTGGGGCATATGACAATAAAACACTCTGGACTTAAACCTTACCAGCACCAGAAAACTTCTACATTATTAAGGTTTGAGCAGTGCAAAAGGCATCCTTCCGCCTATGTGAATGTTTACCTCAAACTGATAAAGGGATGCAAAGAACAAGGCAGGTATCATTCTGTGTTACATGCTGGTGTAGGCAGCAAAGCAGAGAGCATCACGCGGTAGATCATGCAGAGGAAGTACAGGAGAGAGAGACAGAGAGAGACAGAAAATAAATGGAGAACATGCTGGGATCTAACAACGTAAAACTGAACAAATTCCAGTAGATAGAACACACTGCTTTAAAGGGAGACCACAGAATGATAACTAGACCAGTGTTTGCTGGGGTTTTTTTTAATGCAGGGGCAATAACTGAGGGAGGAAGAGCATTTAACAGCTACTAAAATTCAAAGGTTTTCGGTTCTAAACCACACCAGTGTGGTTATCGCACTGTTTTTAATGACAGATTCTATTTATAACATACTCATTTTCAATGTAAATATATGTTCACCTTCTGACAGTCCATTAAAAAGATTAGTAGCAGTTTTCTCTTTCCTCATTCCTGATATAGGTGCACCAACAGAAGCAACACATTATTTTCACACATTAACCTCCTGAACTAACCATGCCACTTGCCATCCCACCAAGCCCATCTTCAAGAGATCTTGGCCTCTAACCCATGTCTTTGCAAGTTGCAAATTGCAACACAAAAAAACAAGCCGTTCAGCTCAAATAATATACTGAGTCAAGTTGAGACAGTGGCAGATATTTAACGGAATCTGAAACTGGTGTCATATCGTTGGTCCGAAAGCACAGCTACTACCAAGATAATTACTTTGATCACATTTGACATGAAGCTTTTTGTTTTTTTACTCAGATTAAAAATAATACATCAACTACAAAGAAGGTTAGACCATAGTCTATCACCTTATCTTCATTACATTTCCAGGACGAATTAGACTGGTGTGTTTTAGTTAATAATGTTGAGGTGATGCAGCAATGATCAATGGGGACCAGTCAGACAGGATAACCTGGGGAAAAGAAAACCTTAACATGCAGTCTCCATCAGTGCCAAGGCACAAGTGAACCAAATGCTTTGACAACATCAGTCCAACCACAGTCTTCAATTGTCGGAATTGTGATTCTTTCCTCAATTTCCAGTTTCAACAATCCCAATATCATGTGCGCATGGACAGCTCTGGTTTGGTGCCATGGCTTGTCCTGCAGTTGCACATACTTCAAACTGAAGCCCTAGACAATATGCACCTCAGCAGTTCTCACACACAGACAATAGAATAATTTATTCTGTTTTTATCGATGAGGACCAACGTTTTGCCATGTGTGAATGGACCCTTGGACATGAGATCACATGCAGAAGTCCAAGCGAGCTGGAAATTCAGGTGCCAGTGCACCAGAGCTCCTGCTCTGCCAATGGACTCACCTAGGCTAGGCAGCAGAGCACAATCTGCCAAGAAGAGAGACCAGATACAGTGCATTCAAAAAGTATTAGACCTCTCCACTTTTTCAACATTTTGTTATGTTACAGCCTTATTTTGAAATGGATTAAATTATTTTTTATTAAATCTTCAATATACACACAATACCCCGGAATGAAGAAGCAAAAACAGGTGTTTAGAAATTTTTGCAAAGTATTAAAAAAGAAATAACTGAAATATCACATTTACATAAGTATTCAGACCCTTTGCTATGACAATCAAAATTAAGCTTAGGTTCATCCTGTTTCCATTGATTATCCTCAAGATGTTTCTACAACTTGATTGGAGTCCACCAGTGGTGAATTAAATTGATTGGACACGATTTGGAAAGACACACACCTGTCTATATCAAGCCCCACAGTTGACAGTGCATGTCACAACAAAAACCAAGCCATGAAGGCAAAGGAATTGTCCGTATACCTCCGAGACAGGATTGTGTTGAAACACAGATCTGGGGAAGGGTATAAAACAATTTTTGCAGCATTGCTGGTCCCAAAAAAGCACAGTGGCCTCCGTCATTCTTAAATGGAAGAACTTTGAAACCGCCAGGACTCTTCATAGAGCTGGCCGCCCAACCAAATCGGGGGAAGTAGGGCCTTGGTCAGGGAGGTGACCAAGAGCCTAATGGTCACTCTGACAGAGCTCCAGAGTTCCTCTGTGGAGATGGGAGATACTTCCAGAAGGACAACTATATCTGCAGCACTCCACCAATTAGGCCTTTATGGTAGAGTGGCCAGATAGAAACCACTCCTCAGTAAAAGGCACATGACAGCCCGCTTGCAGTTTGCCAAAAGGCACCTAAACAAAATTCTCTGATGAAACCAAGATTGAACTCTTTGGTCTGAATGCCAACCATCACATCTGGAGGAAACCAGTCACCGCTCATCACCTGGCCAATACCATACCTACGGTGAAGCATGGTGGTGGCAGCATCATGCTGTGGGGATGTTTTTTAGCGGCAGGAATTTTAGCTAGTCAGGATCGAGGGAAAGATGAACGGAGCAAAGTACAGAGAGATCCTTGATGAAAACCTGCTCCAGGGCGTTCTGGACCTCAGACTGGGTGGAGGTTCACCTTCCAACAGGACAACGACCCTAAGCACACAGGAGTGGCTTTGTGACAAGACTATGAATGTCCTTCAGTGGCCCAGCCAGAGTCCGGACTTGAACCCGATCGAACATCTCTGGAGGGACCTGAAAATATCTGTGCATCAACACTCCCCATCCAACCTGACAGAGCTTGAGAGGATCTGCAGAGAAGAATGGGAGAAATTACCCAAATACAGGTGTGCCAAGCTTGTGGCGTCATACCCAAGAAGACTTGAGACTGTAATCACTGCCAAAGGTGCCTCAACAAAGTACTGAGTAAAGGGTCTGAATACTTAAAGGTGATATTTCAGTTATTTTTAATTACTTTGCAAACATTACTAAACACCTGTTTTTGCTTTTTTTATTATTGGGTATTGTGTGTAGATTGATGATAAAAAAAAACTGAATGTAATCAATTTTAGAATAAGGCTGTAACGTAACAAAATGTGGAAAAAGTGAAGGGGTCTGAATACTTTCTGAATGCACTGTATACTATCTACCAGTTCCCTCTGATTTAAACCAGGCTGATAGCATTACAACCTTCCCCACTCATCTGCATCTGGTCTCTCACCCGCTAAGATAGTGATGATCGAGTTGGGTTTATTCGGAGGGGGCAAGGTTAGATACCTCTAGTTTCCCTCTCTCTGACTCTCAGTCTGACCCAGAACATCGCCTACTCCTTTTCCCCAGAGATGCTGCCTAACCGCTGAGTTACTCCAGCATATTGCATCTAAGATAGTGATGCGAACAGGTTTACTTAATATTTAGTATAATTTTAATACATATTTAAATTGCATTTTTCATTTATAAAATTTAAGTTGACCAACTGGAAACTGCTTTTAACTGGAAACATTTAAAAACAGTCCCAAAGGAACTGTTAACTCAGCTGTCAAAGGTTATCAGGTACATCAGGATTTGACAGCAGAGGCTGGCACGAAGCCTACCATCATCTTGTGCTGCTCTCAGGTGCAAAAGAGATCTGCAAGCCCTCGTTCTTAAGCAGTTTAGAGGAGGCAGACAGGAACTGTGGATGTGGATAGGCAGCAACAGGGCAGATTCAAACCGTCAATGTTAGTTTTCCATTTAGTATCTTGCACACCCAATTTGGTCCATTAAAAAACTGTGCCCCAAGCAACCTGTTCGACCATTGCCTTGCTGATTATTGGATTATGACAGGAGCATTTATTGGCCCCAGCAGTCAGTGTAGAGAGGATGAGAGACAAAAGACACCGGTGAAGGAAGTGGCAAGCATCTGGCAAAAGCCAGCCAAAGCAATATAGAATTGTGGCGTATTAATAAAACTGCAGCAGAGGCAAAGAATACCAGGAGTGCAAAGCAGGATTATTTTAAAAAAAAACCTGAATTATGCTTTGTACCTGGAATGCCTGCATCATCCAGGAATGTAGCATTTTCAATTGGTCTGATCAAAACAAGGGAAGAAATGGGAAATCAAAGAGCACAGGGTTTATTTTACCCTATAAAAGCTTAAATATAAATGGGCTAGTTTCAAATTTGTAAATGTTTTCAGTTACTGAATTTCTAAAAATAATGATGCATCTCCCAATTCCCCATCCTCCAGCACAATGAAGCGAAAGGACAGTATACACATGGGAACACTATTAATCAAGTCACGTACTATCCTGACATTGAAATATAGTCATTATGTCCTCATTGCTGTCGGGTGAAAATCTTGAAAGCTTCCAACATAACACAGCCTACAGCAGCTCAGGAAGAAGATCAGCACACTTCTCCCCAGGGGAAGCTGGGAAAAGAGGTCTGAGCTCATAGTAAAGGGGCTGTCCCACTGTACAAGCTAATTCAAGAGCTCTCCCGAGTTTAAAAAAAAAAAATCGAACTCGCAGTAAGCACGTAGAATGTACGTTGCGGGTACGTCGGAGCTCAGGACGTCTCTTAGCGGCTCGTAACGCTAACGGCAGGTACTCGGGAAACGCAGTAAGCTCGGGAAGACTCGTGAAGATTTTTCAACATGTTGAAAAATGTCCACGAGAGCCCCGAGTATCTACAAGCGGCTATTACCATAATTCTCTGAGTTAGAATCGGGGGAAACTCGGGAGAACACTTGAATTAGCTCGTACAGTGGGACAGCCCCATAGTGGCTCCTTATCCAGATTTTTCAACTATATTAAGAATGAAATGGTTTCAAATTTGGACCAATGGTTGCTCTTTGGATCTAATTCAGTGAATCAGTGTGCAGAAATGAGCTGTTTAACCAATGTGAAAGGTGTAACATTTGTTAAATCAAGTGCAAGACAAAATTTATAACTATAGTCATTTAGTTTTTAGAGCTTAGCTTAGTTTAGTGATACAGCACAGAAACAGGCCAGTTGTCCCACCAGCAATCCCCATATCCCAACATTATCCTGCACACTTGAAACAATTAACAGTTTTTGACCAAAGCCAATTAACCTACAAACCGGTAAGTCTTTGAATGTGAGAGGAAGAAACCCCACATGGCCACGGGGAGAATGTACAAACATCATACAAGCAGAACCTGTGGTCAGGATCAAAAGTGTGTCCCTGGCACTGTAAGGCAGCAATTCTACCACTGCGCCACAGTGCTGCCTTTTAATACAATAAATCTTCACACCCATGGAAGAATAACAGATCACAAATTACCTTTGCACATCTTTAGATTCCATACAACTGTACTACTGCTTCTTTCCAGAGGTACAACTGTGCACAAAGAGATGGTCAAAGGAGTGGCCAAAGAGTTGTGCAGTTTTGTGTTCCAAATCTTGAGGAATAAGTTGTTGGCTCTCTGCCATTACATAACAATTAGTCTGACATTTTGCTTTCTGTCTTTCCCAAGACAGCACAGCTCTTGTAAAGGTAGGCACCCTGACGTTTGTAGTAAAACCTGACAGGGCAGGGAATATACGTTCTTGCCCATTATAGCATGTGCATTTGGAAGTTCACAAGAATGATTCCAGTATTGTTAATTCAATTTCATTGTGGAAACATTTGACATCTACAATTACACTAAACCATAATACTGTAAATATCGGAAATACACAATTGGAGATTTTGATTCTTTCCATCTTAGATTGTACTTATTAAATGGAGCAAATTATTGGTTGTTAGAACTAGACCACAAGAACACAGCATGTTCCGCATCTCACATCAACTCTGCCTTTCAATTAAATCATTGCTGATCTTTTTTATTCAGTGGCATCTATCTGCACTAACTCAATTTTCCTTTATTAATCTCTGCCTTAATTTTACTCATCATCATAATGCTCATAGTCCCTGGAGTACAAAAGTCCAAAGTTTCACTGTGCTCTGCTTGAAGAAATTTCTTGCCTCACATTTCTGAATGGCTGACGATTTATTTTGTGGAGATGACCCCTGGCCCTATTCACCCCAGACTGGGAGAATATAAATGTCTCACAAATACCCAGTCAAGCCCCTTAAAAATCAGTGTTTCATACAGAATCAGAAAACAGGCCCTTCAACCAAACTCATCCATGCCACCAAGTTGCCCATCTAAGGTAGCGCCATTTGCCCACTAACCTAGATCTTTTTAAATCTTTCCTATGTACGCACGTGTTCAAATGTTATTTAAATGTTGCGATACTTGCCTCAACGACTTCCTCTGGCAGCTCATTCCATAAACCCACCATCATGTGCGAAAATGTTGGTTCTTATTAAATCTTCCCACTCTCACCTTAAACCCATGTCCTCTAATTCTCTATCGCCATACCCTGAGAAAAAAGACGGTGTGCATTCCCCCCCATTTCTATTCACCTCACAATTTTATACACCTCTATAATATCACCCCTCAGACTGCTCTGCTCCAAGGGACAAAGTCCTAGCATGCCCAAATTCCCTCCAGATACTGTCTACTGAGCCCAGGCAACATCCTCAAATCTTTTCTGCACTCTTTCTAGCTTAGTGGTATATTTTTTATAGACGGATGATCAAAACTGAACACAATATTCCAGGTATAGCCTCACCAATCTTGCACAACTACAGCACAACACCCCAACTTCTATGCTCAGTGCCCCACTGATGAAGGCCAGTGTGCCACAAATTTACCACCAACTGCTTGCGATGCCACTCTCATGGAATGATCCACGACCCATCATCCGCTGCATATCCACATGCCTCTTTAAAAGCCTCTTAAAGGCCACTATAATGTTTGCTTCCACCACCATGCACAAAGCCATCCTGACTATGCCTAATTAATATCAGATTTTTCAAATGCATGTTTAGAATTCCTCAGAATTACCTACAGTAACTAACGACATTGCATACATCTCATCTAAAGCTCCTGCCATTTCTTCTCACTTCCCAATGTTCTTGGAAATACCTAACGAGTCTCTGGAGATTTATCTACCTTCATCCATTTTAAGATGTCCAGCACCTCTTCTCGTGTGATGTAAACTATCCCTAAGACATCCCCATTAACTTTCACCAAGTTCTCTGTAGGGAATAGTTTTAAGATGAGAGGAGCAAAGTTTATGAGATATGTGGGTCAACTTAAGCAAGAGGGTGGCGAGTGCATGGAACACAGTCAGGTTTGATGGTTGAAGCAGATACAATAGTGGCATTTCAGAGACTTTGATAGGCATATGGCTCTGCAAAGAATGGAAGGATGAGAATTAAGCACATGTAGATAAGAGATGGTTTTGGCATCATGTTCAGCTCAGACATTGTGGGGCAAAGGGCCTGTTGTTGTGTTGTAATGTTCATTGTTTCCTTGCCTCACTTCTTTATCAATGGTAAAAACAGAGGCAACATAGCCATTGAGGTTCGTGGCTATCTCCTGCAGCTCAAAACAGAGATGTTCACTTTGAACATTGAGGGAACTATTCTCTCCCAATTATTCCTTTTCCCTTTCCCGACACTCCCATGAAGCCTCTCTGCATCATTCTCACAACACACACTGCACATAGCTTGCTATCAGCAGCAAATCTGAATATATTACACTTTATTTGCTTGTCCAAATCGTTGATCTAGAATTGTGAAATCTGAGCCACAGCAGCAATCACAGCTTTTCAACCAGAAAATGATAAGTATATTGTCCTATTTTCTGAGAACTAACTAATCATCAATTTGCATCAGTTCATTGCCACCAATACCCTGAACTGTAGGTTAGTTGTATGATCCTATGTATCACCTTAAAGTTATCTGAAAGTCCAAATGCACGTAATCCAGTTTGTCTCATTGGGCTTGAGACAACTTCAAAAAATATGAAATTTCAAAAACATCTCACCTTCATAAATATATTGGCTCTGGCCAATCCTATAATTTTCAACTGTTCCTTTACCACTTAAAAATAAAACCAAACATTTTCCCTACTATTGACATCTGACTAAAAGGTCTATACTTTCATAATTTCTCTCTCCCCATCCCTTTTAAATAGGGCATTTGCACTCCTAATTTTCAGGAATTGTTTGAGAGAGGTGGATGAATTTTGTAAGACGTCAACAGCATCCTCCTTTAAGATCTTAGAATGCAACTCATCACATTGTGGGGATTTGTTGCCTCTCAGTCCTATTAATGTTGCCAATGCAAGTCTTCTCAATAATTCCTTTGAATTCTTCCTTCACTCAGTTCCTGTATCTATTACTATTTCTAGAAGGCTTTTTCTGTGTCATCTTCCACAAAGTCATACAACATATTTGTTCAGTTTATCATTCCTCAATATCTCCCGTCTTAGAATGCAAGGAATCCACATTAAAATTTGATAATCGTTTCCTTATTTTGTATCTACAGAAATGCTTACAATCTCGTTTTTAAATGTTTGTTAGCCTGCTCCCATACTCTAACTAACTAATCAATGTTTGGGTGTTTTTGTTGAATTATGAAATTTTTCTCAATCCTTGAATTAACTGTTTGGGGAATGATGATGAAACACAGAAAATAGATGCAGGAGTAGGTCATTCGGCCCCACGAGCCATTCAATACTATTCAATATGATCATGACTGATCATCCAAAATCAGTACCCCGTTCCTGCTTTTTCCCTATATCTTTAATTCCGCTAGCCCCAAGCGCTATATCTAACTCTCTCTTGTTAACATCCAGTGAATTGGCCTCCACGGTCTTCTGTGGCAGAGAATTCCACAGATTCACAACTCTGTAGGCGAAATCGTTTTTCCTCATCTCAATCTAAATGCCCTACCCCTTATTCTTAAACTGTAACCCTTGCTTCTGGACTCCTCCAACATCAGGAACAATTTTCCATCAAGGAAAGGTGGAGCTCACAATGGTCCATTGTTGGCTGTGGAGAAGGTGATAACGAGTGACACAAACAGTGAAATGCAGCAGGACAACAGTGAAACGTGTACGCCGACTAGGGTGGCGAAGGGACGGAGAGAGGGGGATGGACAGGTTACTTGAAGTTAGAGAGATGCAAGGGTTACTTGAAGTTAGAGATACACACATTCTACTTTCACTATAGCGTGTTATTTCCATAGTATTTTATTGTTTTTAAATAAGTTTAGATTGCTTGACGTCACGAAAGGTGCTCTGCAAATGGAAAACTTAAAGTAAAATACAATCAACATTACTAGAGTGGTTTTTCTGTCACTAACAGATGCAGAAATACTAGCGTATTAAAAATAGAACACACAGATCAACAGGATTCCAATTACCATTCCACTGAACAATCAGCTTTTAAATAGGTCTCCAAAATGAGATTAATGACCCAAATCACATAGCAGTAGCACCAGTTTTAAACCAATTTCAAAAAGGTTTTGAAATATTCTCGAAGGATGTGGGAAAATAGTACAGAGTGCCAAGCTAGGTTACTCCTGAGAGATTAATCTGCATTAAACAAAACGTCAAAATCTGCATATAGAAATTGATCCAATTATTTTTTAAACTGCAAGTGGATAGGTCTCTAAAGCGTATCCTTGCACATATTGTTCTCCACTTGCAAAGATTCTGGCAGAGCAAATGCCCACAGTAAAAGCTGTCGCATATTAAGATCGGCCCTTGTTACTTTTGTCTATTATACTCGGATACGGGCTTGCTTTCCCTTGCGTGCATTTGGAGGGAACTCTAAATGTCTGTGCTTGGCTACATTTTGGACAAGGCCTTCTATATGGTGGTGGGTTGAATTAATATTCAAATTAATAGAAAATAGATACTTTAATTGTTTTAAATATTAAGAATAGAGGGCTGATAAACATCATCCACTAGGTTGGAAATGAGTGGATATTGTGCAGTAGAAGTGACTTCCTCACCCTACTGCAGATCTAGTGACCTATTTACAATACATTAGTATTGACTTTGCAATAACGGGAAGAGCAGCAGGTTGACCCAGCACACCGTCGTCATTCACAATAATTCAAAGGCTTGCATTGCTGCACTTTATCAACACATTCTGAAGTCTTGATTAGACAACCCTCTTGCCCACATGATGTTTAATCAAGGAAATGCTTTTCCACAAATACAATAAAAACTAAATCAAAATCAAAAATCCACGCATACATAGGTTGAAAGTTGTGGAGTGGGGCAAATGAATGAGGAGAAATTTTCAGTAATGTTCTGGTCAATTCAGTAATGAAGTAACATGAAATTTCCTACATTTTTATTGCAGTAATAAATGCTGCCAGCACTTAAGTTTTCTTGGGGTCAACCTCTGCTAATCTAGCCACTATACACTAGGGAACTGACATTTTGCCAATTAAAATACAAAACCACCAAGGCTCAAATCCCCAGATTAGTTGACACAGTTAACCAACATGGATTTAGAAAGAAACACACCAACCACAATTAAACTTGCACTTCAACAAAATGTTCCCGCATTACAAATCTGTGCAAGTCAATACTAATTGAGGGCTTTACACTTATGACATCCAGCTTGACTACAGAAAAACAAAGATCAGCAACAGCTTCTTCCCCTCTGTTATCAGGCTTCTGAATGGTCCTTCCACAAGCTACGGCACTGTCCAATTCATCTCTAACAATTTGTGGGCATTGGACTTTGTTTATGGAATTGATGAGCTACAATGCTGAGAAATGTATTCTGCACTGTGCATCTGCCCCTTTGCTCTATTTATTGAACTTTAGTTTAATAATAATAATAAATTTTATTTTTATAGCGCTTTTCTAAGACTCAAAGTCGCTTTACAATAGTAACAGACAATAGCAAACGGAGAAGCGGCGAACAAACAGCGCCAGCGTCCTCTCCGTGCAGCACATAAAGAAAGAATACAGACATAACAATAATAGACATTTAATCGGAATAACATATAATCGGAATATAACAAATAATAAAGACATCACAGAGACACAAATTAAAAACAGAATTCAATCCAAAAACAAAAAATCAAAAACACAGTGTGAAGAGAGAGCAGCGGCAACCAATTCGTGCCAGCGTCCACTCTCCCTTCACGGCAGCCATCTTGGACACAGACCTACAAGTTTGACATTGTTTGACATAGTTTGACATTTTAAAAACTATTTGACATTTGACATTTGACAAACTAAAAAAGTTTGACATAGTTTGACATTATTGCATTTGTGTATAGTACAAATTATCTATTTTGGATAGCATGCAAAAAACTTTTAACTGTACCTCAGTACATGTGACAATAAAAAACCTAAACCTATAATACAAATGTGCTTGGGTCACTAAAAAGTTTAAGTTTGTTAATTTGATGTTAGTCATCGTCATAGAGTCATTGAGCATGGAAACTGGCCCTTCAGACCAACTTGCCCACACCAACGAACGCGTCTCATCTACACTAGTCCCACCTGCCTGTGTTTGACCCATATCCTTCAACCTGTCCTATCCAACCTGTTCCATACACATATTGTGCGAAAAAGCTACCCATCAGTTTCCGATTAAATCTTTCCTCGCGACCTTAAACCAATATCCTCTGGTTCGCGACTCCCCTACTCTAGTAGTTCTCAAAAGCAATCCATAGTCAATGACACTCCTCTCCCCATAACAACTTGGTATCATCTTTCCAAACAAATTGTACAGTACATCAAGTCTATATAATTTCACAATTCTGAATGCTGCACTTAAATTCAAGATTAGTGGGATCAATTTTGACAAATTCCACCCAATAGAATGCAATCATACAATATTGAATATTTTAACAAGCCCAGTAGATTAGAATTTCCAAAAGATGGGAACTTTGAAGATTCATTACTCACCTCTAAACTTCTTAGGTGGGTTATTCAAGTCTCCAGCATCCGGTTGCACCACACATCGGTCATCCACAAGGCTTTCAAACAAAACAAAAACAAAAAAAATGTTAGACAAAATCTCAAAACATTCATTTTATGGCTGTATCACCGGGCCACTGAGAACGAAGGAAGGGACTTGGCAGGGGGCTGTTGAGAATGAAAGGGAACCTGGTAGGGAGCAACCTGCAGTGGCAGGCAGATAGGACTATTTGGTGAACGTTTTGTAACTTTGACAGAAACTTGGTGACTCGTGTGTACTGCCTAGGTGAGGTCTGATGTATGATTTTTCCGGGTTGTATGCAAAAACAAAGCATTTCACTGTACCTCTGTGCATGAGACAATAAAGTATAATTGAATCAAATTCTTAGACTATTCTCTTAATTTCAGAGTGATTAACTCTGGAATTATTCTAAAGCCCCAACTGACAGCACACTGTACACAGAGTACAAGAATGGGCCAGACCATTTTTTTCCGACTGATGTTCTTTCTGCCAACATCATTGCAAATGCATTGAGTGTATATTCTCAGAATAGTGATCAATTTTCAAGTTTGTTTGCCTAACAAGTTGTTGCCTTATCACAGCACAGTTGATTTTGTAATTTACATGGCTAAAAGATTGGTCAGATGTTTTAAAAGCTGCTGGGGTTAGATGAAACATTTCGACATCATGCCAGGAAGCTGAAGGTTTGGTCACCTTTGGTGGACAGACGGAGTGAGGAATGTACATGATGCCAGAGTTGGCAGAACTCGATTCTTGAAAGATTACTTGGCTATTGGTAGTTATGGTCATGGTATTTATCTAATGACCCTTAACAGAAACAGCAAGAGCTGGGGAATTGTCCTTTTCTCAGCATAATGTCAAAAGAACAATTATGATGCCCCAATGTTGGCCACATTAAATTTTGGTATCTAAGGAGCGAGTAATCTTCTAACCTGGTGTATTTTTTTTCTAAATCCATGGAGGAAGACAAAAAGTAGATTGGCCTTTGCGCACGAGTTGAAATGCTTTGCTGTAAATGTACAGAGTTCCCGACTTCTAGAATTTTGTGTACAGATTTGATCTTGCTACACCATATCACAAAGGAATGCAATAAATGTTTTCTAAATTGAACCCTGGGATAGTATGTTTGTCATAAGCAGAAAGATTAATCCCATCTGAGCATGGACCTTTAAGTTAAGGGTCTGACAGGGCAGATGCAAGGATGATATTTATCCTGGCTTCAATGTCTACAACTTGGACTCACAAAAAGGGGGTTGTACATCTTTGGAATTTTGTATTTAGGAGGGTAGTGAGGAATAAAATCGCAGAAGATATTTAAGAAAAAAGAGATGGTTTTTAGATCAGTGGTCGCTAGTGCTAGAAAGTGAGAGGTGAAAGCTCTCTGACTGAAGAATCCTCAGAAAACACACCCCTATTTCAGGAGTTCCAGTAGAAGAAGGGATATGGGTGTCAGAGGTTATGGGGAGGAGGCAGGAAAATGGGGTTAGGAGGGAGAGATAGATAAGCCATGATTGAATGGCTGAGTAGACTTGATAGGAGCAGAATTTGGCCATTTGGCCAATCACTTATGATAATGATATGGACATGATGCAGAGCAGGCAGTTTTTTACATGGCTGTTAATGGATTATGCTTTACCACATTTGCAGCTGAGGTCTGACAAGAATATATTTCCAGATTCAACTCCACTTGCAACACATCGACTTTGTTGGGATAATTCAGTTGGAGAGATAGGAGAGCTAGGTTTATAATGGAAAACCAATCGAAACCAGGCAAAATCTGCCAGGAGACCTTCAGCAAGATAAATGTTTAATTCATCTGTAGTGTGAAGGTCATAATTAGCTCTCAGTATATTTAATTACATTTCAGAGCCCTACTGAGCAAACGTTTACCACATTCCAATGTGTTCCTGGGTACAGGCCGCCTTTGTGGAACTCTTGAAGGGCCTTGGTAGACACAAAATGCTGGAGTAACTCAGCGGGACAAGCAGCATCTCTGGAGAGAAGGAAAGGGTCTCGACATTTCCGGTCGAGACCCTTCTTCAGACTGATGTCAGGGGAGTGGGTGGGACAAAGATAAAATGTAGTCGGAGACAGTAAGACAAGTGGGAAAACTTGGAAAGGGGAGGGGATGGAGAGCGAGGGAAAGCAAGGGCTATTTGAAGTTAGAGAGGTCAATGTTCATACCACTGGGGTGCAAGCTACCGAAGCAAAATATGAGGCGCTGTTCCTCCAATTTGCGCTGAGCCTCACTCTGACAATGGAAGAGGCCCAGGACAGAAAGGTCAGATTGAGAATGGGAGGAGGAGTTAAAGTTCTGAGCAACCGGGAGATCAGGGTTAAGGCAGACTGAGCGGAGGTGCTCAGCTAAACGACCGCAGAGCCTGCGCTTGGTCTCACAGATGTTGGCCTCACAGAAGTTGACATCTGGAACAGCAGATACAGTAGATGAGGTTGGAGGAGGTGCAAGTGAACCTCAGCCTCAACTGAAAAGACTGTCAGGGTCCTTGGATGGAGTCGAGGGACAAAGGGACATGAGTTGCATCTCCTGTGGTTGCAGGGGAAAGTACCTGGGGAGGGTGCGGTTTGGGTGGGAAGGGACTTGTTGACCAGGGCATTGTGGAGGGAACGGTCTCTGCGGAAAGCAGAACCAGGTGGAGATGGGAAGATGGCCAGTAGTGGGATCCCGTTGGAGGAGGTGAAAATGTTGGAGGATTATATGCTGTTGATGGACCTTTGTACCCAAAGAAAGCTCAGTTTACTTGTCAAAATCCACTTGAGCAATATTACCCACATTTAGTATTATGACAGCTGACTTCTACAAGGAATTTACATTTGCCAATGCATCAACATCACAACCTTAATTCATTGTTTCCTTTTCAAAGATTATGAATGGGCTGTATAGTTGTTGCCTTTTACTGCTATGCACGATCCCCGTTAAAATAGTAACTCTTTGAGGGCAAGAGCATTACGCTTCTCTTTAAGATGCCCGTTAAGAACGTCACGGCGAAAGGCTCGGAATATTTCGCCCCGCTTATTCACTCTGGCGGAGAGAATCACTGGTTCAGCGAAATAGGACAAGAGGAAGGCTGCCGTAACATACTCACCCTAACGTGCTGATGAATCCATTGACGGATCCTTCGGCGTACAAGGAGACTATATCCCCAATATGAAGAAAACTCGACATCTTGTCAGACATCTCTCATCCCTTTTTCAGAGCTGTCAAACCAAACACAATAGTCCCGCTAAGAAACTGTATTTCTACCACTAACACAAGGCGTTCGCCCGTCAAAAGCAAACAACGGTTTAATTAATAATACTTTTCACATATTAAAATGACAAGCGTCAATTACAAGTATTTTGCAAATAGCAAAAGCAGAATTAAATCAATGCTGTTCAAACCTCAAATCGCACCACCACGAAAATAAATTGGTTTCATCTTCTAACACAAGATAATTGGAAACCACATATTATTACAATGAGAGCTCTGACCAGCTAGATTTAAAGCGACAGATCCTAAAGAGGTTGGGTGGGGAGTTTGTTGAGGAAGGGGGTGGGAGCTGCAGCAGCTGCATTCCATACAGTGACCGCTACATTTGTTTTCCTCCAATGTAGGCATTAGCTTTATTAGGCAGAGAAACAAGTTGCAGAAAAAGAGCCCTCTGCCGAACACAAAGTTACAACAGTGTTTCAACCACAAGCTCGCTGATCTCCGTTCCTTGCGTAGACTTTGTTCCATTTTAGTTGCAAGTCTATAAAAGTTGATTAATCTCTTTTAACCCTGAATGAAAACAATAGCACATATGCCACAGCCAGTAGTTTCTGCTGTTGGGTGCTGAGCTGAGCTGCGCTTTTTTTCTCTGCGCCCCTTAAGTTTATTTAAAGTTAAAGCAAGAATACGCTATAAACCAACATCACTGACCTTAAAAAGAGGAGCTGGATGCAGTGGAAGCTGTAGGTGATAGTGGTGCAGAAGTAGTAGTTAGGCAGTATAGAAGAAATCCATGGTTGCTCGCCTTTCTTTGACCCCCTTTTTTTTGCAGCGAGACAGTTCCCGTTAGATAACGCCGCTCTCTGCCAGCCCTCCAGCAGCAGATGCGGTGTCGCCGCCTATCAGCGATCTGCCCCGGCCCGCCGTGCACCCTGGGAATTGTAGTCCTCCTACCCGCGACCTGCAATGAAAGCGAAGCGGCTGCGGACTACAATTCCCAGCGGACGCAGCGAGCGCGGCTTGGTCCCGCCCTCCCTCCCCGAGGCATTGTGACGTCGGACGACGCACGTTCTTTCCCAGGGCCCCGCCGTTTGATTGGTCCGCCGGCGCGTCAATCACGATCTCCTGCCGCCTCCCCCGAAGACTTCAAAAAGTTTCTGTGCAGGGAGGAAACTTTTGCCTGCGATATTTCAAGTAGTCACTGAGTGATATCAAAATGCGAGCTGTAGGCTTCAAGAGATTATGTACCTGTCTATTTCTTGTTTAGTACCACTTTTTCTTCAGTCGTTTAAAAAAAAAAGGCAAATGGAAAATATAAGTGCAGGAGGGAGCTGCAGATGCTGGTTTGCAACGAAGATAAGACACAAAATGCTGGAGTAACTCAACGGGACAGGCAACATCTCTGGGGAGAAGAAACAGACGAGACCCTTCTTCAGTCTGAGAGGCAAGGTAGAGACTAGAGATGTGGAAGGATAAGGTGTGAAAACGACTGAGCAAAAATATGTGGACATGTTCAATGTGCGGCAAAAAATGCTTGCAATAAAGGGTTCGTACTTCGTACTTTGGAGGTGACGGGTAGCTGGCAGCAGTGCCAACATTTGCTAAAGCACGCCATTACAATTCTGCACATGTAGAATTTCAAGACGTGTTAAAAAAAATCGAAGGTCTTCCACCTGCATCGTTAACTCTTTCTCTTCCTGGTCTGTTGAGCGTGTCCAACATTTCTTACTTTTATTTAAAATACATTCAATTCTTAGTAGCAGATCGAGACTCGGCGGTCCTGTTCATGACCGAATGTCCAGATATCAATTGTATCCTGCAACATTCAGACATCAACAGCATCTTGCAATTCTGCCGACTTTGCTCTGTTTACGATTGCTACATTGGATTTGACACAGATTCTCCGACTCTAGCGGAGTCACTTTGACATCCCCGGGGATTAACTTTGACTCAGTATAACTTTACAGTCAGTTATGGTAATTGACGCGGGATTGAGCCTCGCCTCTATAAGAAAATCCCAAAAGATTGTCCACTTTGAAGCGCTCCTATGCTCTTTATGGCAGCACAGGCACACGCTTAAATGAATATCAGATCTTTCAGTGGGAAAAACAAAATGTAAGAGATGACTACCGTTGGCTTTGCAGAACATAGTTTACGCTCGACGAATTGTGGAGCACATTTTCCTCAATCATGCCCTCTCGGTATCATCATTCAGAATCATCCAAACCAAAGAAATGGCATGTGGCTTCCATGTTAGGATCCACTGACTGAAACCAGATACCTTAATGCCTCGCAACCAATTCAGCCTATTTATTAAATCCAGGTCCTCATATTTGTAAAATGATCTATCATGAATATATTATACCCATGACTGTGAAGCCAGACAAATCCAAAGTCATCTTTAAATTCAGCAGTGATACCAGCATCATTGGGCAAATAATCACTATTAAGTCAGGGTATGGAGGGAATGTTTAAGAAAGAACTGCAGATGCTGGAACAATCGAAGGTAGACAAAAAGCTGGAGAAACTCAGCGGGTGAGGCAGCATCTATGGAGCAAAGGAATGGGTGACGTTTCGAGTCGAGACCCTTCTTCAGACTGATGTGGGGGGGGGGGGGGGGGCGGGAAGAGGAAAGGAAAGGAAGAGGTGGAGACAGTAGGCTGTGGAAGAGCTGTAGTCAGTGGTACCGATGAGACAGCTCTCCCACAGCCTACAGTGTGTATAGAGGGAGATTGGTAATCTGGTTGAGTGGGTGCCAGAACAACAATCTTGCTATCAACGTTAGCAGGAGCGAGGAGCTTATTGTTGACAACAGGAAGGGAAAGCTGAGGGCCACACACCTGGCTTCATGGGTAGGACGGAGGTGGAGAGAGTTAACAGCTTCAAGTTCCTTCGCGTACATCTCTGATGATCTGTCCAGGGTTCAGAACATTGATGCAATCACAATGAAAGCTCACTAATGCCTCCATTTCCTCAGAGGTTTGAGGGAATTCAACATGTCACTATATACTCTATCAAGCCTCTACATATGTACATTACTAACTGCAATTGACCTCCCACCCTCAAAGGGATCTCAAGAAGGCAGCCAATATCATCAAAGGCCCTGACTATGCTCTCTTCCTGTTGCTACCACTTGGAAACAGGTAGAGGCAACTGAGAACCATTGCCTTCGGGTTCAAGAATAGCTACAGACCATCAACTGTCAGGTTATTGAATCACATTGTGCAACCCGAACTCCAACCCTAGCTCAGTATCATACCACCACGGACTTTATGCGACTATAGATGCTCTAGATCTATGCATTTTGCACTATCTGGTCCAGTTTACTTAGAATATTTCACAATTTACTTCATATTTTTATTATTTATCCAATGCCTGTTAAGCACCAGCAAGTAAGAATTTCATTGTTCTGGTTATATCTAGAGCAGATGACAAATACATATTTTGACTCCACTACTTCAAGGTTCGCAGGTTTGCATAAAACCATTTGCCAAGTTCGTATAAAATCATTTAAGATCTGTATCATCATATTCCATGATTTTATTGTTGATCAAAATAACATTTGCATTTAAAATCTGACAATTCCACAAAATCACCTAAACATTGTAATAATTTTCATCTAATTTAATAGATTATTTTAGAAGTCATCTAGTATTTTAAGACTTAAATACAGGGCTCCTTCCAGTTAGACCAAGTAAAACCAGAGCATGGCTCAATACTATGTAGATGTCCAGCAAGGACCCCATCATTATAAGAGGTGGGGACTCGTGTTGCAAACACCAAACAATTTGAAGAAAAGCATGAGTAAGGCAATAGTAATCATGTCATTTATACTCCTCTAATAAACAATGCAATAATCTCAATTTAGCACCTTACCTATAACATAATACAATGGATGGACTATATTAATCTTGATGCAAAACTATTTACATTGCAATAGTAAAGATTACATGCGTTCCTACAAATCACAATGTCTTCTTACACATTATTTTAATTGTTCATTCTCCATATCAATTTTCCATCTCGTGAAATGAATACATTATAATAGTGTATAATGCCACAATCAGATAATTTAGAGTTTGTTAAATCTGGTACACACTTTTAGGATACGATTGTGCTTAAATATACATTTCGGGAAGTTTAAGAACATTTTTTATTACACAGTCACAAAATAATTGCCAACTCATTTAAAGGAATTTCAGTCAAATACCGATTCTATAAAACATGTAAGATAGCCTATTGCATTTAAGTAATAACCCTCAACACAAATTCCCTTTTCACTGGAAAAAATAATATGCAATAAGAAATTCATAAACGCAGAATTTAATGTGAGCTGAGACAACATTGGATCATCAATAAAAACTAACCTTTAAAACAGAGCAAACATAACACAGCAGTAGCCACAAGGTGTTCAAGCAGCGGGTTAGCCGCAACCAACGCTGAGGTCCTCCCAGGTGGTGGGAGTGTGGCTGGAGTGGCAGAGCTCTGCCGCCCGAGGGAGACTCTTGCCCGCAGCCGCGGCTCGTTGTGGGAAGGATGCAACCAGAACGGTCTGATTGGCTGGTCTACAGCCAGATTCCTGCCATTTTTGGGTTCTTTTTGAATAACCCTTGAGTTGTTCTTGTGAACCCCGTTGAAACGTGAATGAACGGATGGAGTGTGAACCCCGGAGTAGGTCGATAGCGGAGGGGGAGGGGCTGCTGCCACGTCGCCGCATTGACGTCAACCGACCGACCACGTGACCAGACTGTCATGGCGGCGCCCACGGCCCGGTCTCCGGACGCGGGGGGTTTGATTCTTTATTTGTACCCCGCGCTGATCGCCCTTTCCTTAGGACTGAATCATGCCCACGAAATTACCGACGTTCCACGGCCCCGCTCCGGCTGCGGCTGCGGATCCGGCTCCACGAGTCGACCCGAGGCCGCCGGTTCTCTCCCCGAGGCTGCGAGCGACAGCATCTCCTTGGCCAAACAGGCAGCTGTCAAATACTCCAGGGAGGCCAATGTTGAAGCTCAAAAGATTGCACAGGACCACAGGTCACACTCAAAACCACGCACTAATCAGGTAGAGCAACGCACAACTTTTGCTGCCCAGTAACGACTACTTACGTTAAATATCCCATCAACTGTTATTGCATAAGCCCAACAATGCTTCAAACTTGTAACAATCATGTTTACAGTGTTACATTATTATTAGTAGAAGTGTCAAGTAGGGCGCCAAGCAACGTGACAGACATTAGTGCTCAAGATAGACACAAAATGCTGGAGTAACTCGGCGGGTCAGGCAGCATCTCCGGAGAATATGGATAGGCGACATTAATACATTTAAGACATTAGTACTTTCAAATTTGATCATTTTGGAACGTGGGAAAGCCGAAGAAGAATTAGATCAACAAATCCAAGTCCAGTTTATCTTGCTCATAGGCAAGAATCAAAAACCAAGGCTACAAAATAAAAACAGAAGAGGTTGGAAATAATCAGGTTGGGCAACAGCTATGCAAAGGGCACATTCAGTGGTTCCAGTCAGTGACCTATCATCTTGATCTGCACACCACACAGTGCTAGCATGAAGATGGTCATTTCAATTATTCTGCTGTAGCTCCACACTCTAGCCTAACCCCTCCTAAACTTGCAGCACTCTACTTTTGAAGGACAAATTGCACACAATTTTTAATTGTTTTATGAAATGCCTCTCCGTGTTTTCTGCTCCAAGGAAAAAAAACCCTATAAAGAGGATTACTTGGGTAATAAAAATGAGAAAACTCCAGCCGTATAATGCTTGGAGGTAGAAATACATCAAGATCCTGCAAAGATCTGCACAAAAGGGAATTCAATCTGTTAACTCTAGTTGACATAAAGAGAGGGTCTTATCTGGGATGGTTTGACATTTTATAAATTCTGAAAGAAAGCGCAGTGTTAACCTGACTAAGATTTTGGTGGGCAAGAAAAAGGAAGCTAGATCACAAAATGTAAAAGTTACAGAAATGACAAGCCAGTGATAGCTTTAAAAAAATGGTGCACTGTGGGTCAGAACAATAGATATGGAAGAATGTAAGTAAAATCTGGAACAAGAGAAATCATTTGGTCACTAAGCCCAATCATTTTACTCCAAAAATTGTTGGTTCTATGCAATAAATCACAAGAATTATATTCCCAAATGTTCAGAGAAACCTGGATGAAATTGAAGTATCCCCATCAATTTAAATTGCTATTATTGAGGCTGTTTTTAACTTCCCCCAAATATTACTGTGTCCAACGAGGATAAACCTATTTTTTCATGAAATATTAAACTTTGTAAATCAAATATCTCAATTCCAATAAATTGGCTAACCTTAATTCAAATGAAAATAATTATCTCACTTCTATTCCTTTTGCTAATGTAACCACCTTATTTAGCTATCATTGTCTTTATATCTGTGGTTCACTCAGCTAAATCCAAATGTTGTTCTTGTTAGCTAAAACCATCATTTGACCCACTTCATCCTTGCAATCCTACCCATTTTCAACCAACCTATCTGCAAAGTCCTTGAATGTGTTGTCACCAACCACATTTGTGCCCATTGTACTTGCAATATTAAAGTTGATTTTTAACTAGCCACTCGTATCCACGGCTTGTTTCCCCATACCCTACTGTTACCACTGATGTCTTCAAAGGTGTACAACAATACTCCCCAGACATCTATGCCTTACTTCCCATTTACACGTTACCCCTCAGACATGCGCTGCTCTATCTCAATGTATCTGCCTTGGTTGCTTTACTATCTTGTAATTTGTAAGACAACAAATTCATAATTCAGTGCAGGATCTGCTGAGATTTTATACAGCTAAATAATAGGTAAATGGAAGCGATTGGCTGCAGTTTGTAACACAAACTCTTTTTCATAGCCAATTACACCTCTCCTGCATCTTGACATCTGTCTAAAAGTGTGCTACAGTGTTCACAAACTGGCTGTAAAAATGAACCTGAGACCAATTTCAATAACACCACCATGCTATAACTATTATTGTATTTTTTCAGTTCATTTCTTTAACATTGCCTGGGCCCACTGCCTCTGCTGTAACATTTTCAATGCCTTTGTTAGCTAAAATCGACAATTCCAATGCATTTCTGTCCTTTGATCTACTGAGCACAGACATGAAATCATTTAAAAATCCATTGCACATGTCATAATGTGATACCACATTTGCCCATTAGCCCAGTGTTTACTAACATACGAGGAACAAAACATGCCAGAGTCTCTCAGCAGGCCAGGCAGCATCTCTGAAGGACATGGATAGGCGATGTCTCATGCTAGGTCCTTCTTCAGACTCACTAACATAAATTATCTCCCATGTAAACTATGCTTGAATTTATAAACTTATTCTTTTCGAATCTTTCCATGATCTTGTCCAATCTCTGGTAGTCCTGGACCTCTCTAACATATGCCTCTGAGTGCAATGAAAATTTACTTTTTTTAAAGTAATTGTTTATTGGGGATTGGACAGTAGATAGATTGAAAGTCATCTAGAAATATGAGAATTGTCCAATATTTTCCATTTTGTTTCTTATTGCAACCATTAGAGCCAGGAAGTGCTTGCCTAAAGCAAAATTTGCAGATTCATTTTCCTTCCCTGGATATAAATCAGTAGTCATTTTGAACATTAAACATTTGCAGCATGATGACTGAGAACTCCATAAGAGGGGAAGTACTCCTTTAACAGCCAATAGAATTAGGCTGGTGAATAATTAAATTGATTTGCTATCATGTATGATATATTTGTGCAGAATGACTGTTTTTACCAGAAGAATATATGTATAGAAATTGCACACATACACATCAATTGCTGGTAAAAACAATTGCTGTGGTTAACAAATAAACAGAAATGCTTGTAATCTTTGGGATCTGAAAAGTAATTGGATCAAAATCTGTTTGTTCTAGAAAACAAAATTACATAATTGTATGAAAAAGAAGGCAGAAGAAATAATGCTAATTTGCAGTATTTCCAACTTGGCACAATCAATAAAGTTCACCGTGTACTGAAGAAGAAATGCTGAGTCCCTTTCCATTTTTTAAACTCACTATAATGTACTTCACTGAAGAGTAATTTACAGTTATTTGTAAAATAATCAAATTTGGATCTTCCAATTTTTTTGAGCCAGAGAGGTTAGACATTTTTAGGTATTTCACATCCTTGAATTCTATTTTCTTGATGCCCATTGATCAAAGGAAATAGCAGCATGCAATCAATATGTGGCTAATTGGTTTCAACTAAATTATGGTTTTGCTAAGTTATCGTAAAAAATGTCTTCTCTTAGTTGGCCAACATGGCAAATTTGTCATTTTACATATTTATCCATCCTAAGCTTATTATAAAGTCCTTAATTATACATTGGTACATTTGGTCAGTACCATATGCAATAATACATGCAGCATTCAGCATAAAAGACAGGTTAGTTTACTACTGTTCTCAACGCCATAATTATTTAGATAATTATTATTTTATTCTAAATAGCATGATCAGGGAGAACAGTGCTACACCAAGTACTTACAGGAAATAAAACAGAATTAGTATTTTTTATATTACATTTGTTATTCTCATTTGTTGGCTGTTGGCTTATAACGTTCAGACAATTGGTCATAGATCATTGGTATATGCTTTATGAAATGATTAGTAACCTGTTAAATCGTGTGTCTGGTATTTCTTCAGTTAAGTTGAAGAAACGCTAAATGCAAATTCAACGAGCAAAGCTCCTGACATTTCATCTTCAACCACTTTATTTCCTTTTCGAGTGCTTAATATTTGGTTTTGGTAATCAATTGACGAAAATCTACATCACATCATCGATTTAATGAGATCCAATAATTGGCCTTCATCGCTGATATAATGTTTTTTTATTTAAGATGGTGCTGATACCAGGTGGAGTGTTCACCATGGGAACTAATGACCCTAAGATACCTCAGGATGGAGAGGGCCCAGCCAGAAAAGCACACATTAAGCAGTTCTATATGGATGTATACGAAGTCACCAATGCTGAATTTGAGAGATTTATCAAATCTACTGACTACATCACAGAGGTAGGAAATTCTGTCAATAGCTTCACACATTGCTTATATCATAATTTTTGAATTAAAGTTACCTTAAAATGTTACATGCAAGTTTAATAATTACTGTTTAGCTTGAGTTGAAATGCAGCCTCTTTTTTTTTACTATTATAGCAATGGCTTTCACTTAAATGTAGTGCTTCACAAAGGTGTGTGAAAGAAGCAATGATTAGAAGGGCTTTTCTGGAGGTAGATTTCAAAGACAGTCTTAAGAAGAGCAGTTTTGCATGGTAGAGGGATTTGAAGAGAAAGAGAACCAGACAGCAAAACGTAAGATGGTCAGAGGTTTGATGAAAGAAGTGGAGTGGATCACATTTGGAGTCAGAAAAGTAATTTGTTGTGGACTGTGAGTTATAGATCTGGAGAAAGATATACCAAAAGGGAGTGGCGTGGCCCTGAATGGCATAAAGATCTCGATGTTGCTGATACGCAATTAACTGAGGTAACGAGATAAATGAAGGCAAAGGCTTCAATTCTTTGGTTTCCCATCAGGAGTGAAGAGGGAATCATGTTTTCCCCAACTCGTGTCAGCTCTCTGTTTGGCAGTGTCCTCTCTCCACTAAGCATACATTGCCAATAGAAAATGCTGAAAAATTTCCACGTCAAGCTGCATCCATGTAGAGAAAAACAGATATAAGATATAAGGTCGCTGATCTTTCATCAGGACAGTCCACTGTATCGTTTACATTTTTATCATTATCAATCTGCAGCTTTTTGCTTTTTAGGTTTAGGTTTATTATTGTCATCTCTACCAAGGTACAGTGAAAAACTCTATTTTTCATGCTATCCAATCAAATCAGATAATACTATACATAAATATAATCAAGTACAATAGGTACAAATACAAGGGGAAGATACAGAGTGCAGAATATACTTCTTACCATTGTAGTGTACCAGGTCCCTGGAAAAAGTCCAATGTCCACAATGGGGTAGATATAGAATACTGCAGCCTATCAAAGACACTTTCTGAGAAAACTCATCTCTTATTCCTCAGCTCTCAAAATCTATTGCCTGCAATAACAAGTGCCACGTGTTTACCCATAAACTAGAACACCTCCAAATCCTGAAACTGTGGTGTTTAATTGATAGCAAATACATTGTCAACAGTTACAGAGGGGAGTAAGGCAGCAGGAACCCCTGCCCGCTGATGAGTTCCAGATTTTCTGAAAAAACTGATCGCAACCTGAAACATTAAAACCTAATAATTATTCCGTTATAATACACAAGCCTCGAGGAGCTGGAGTGGAGCAATGACCCCCTTGAGCTTGCCCTGTCATTCTATCTGATCACGGCTGAACTGCCCGAGGCTTAACTCATCCTCTGCTTCAATTCTCCACAGCCCTTAATGCCCTGATCTTTCTAAGATATATCTATCTCCAAAAAAGTTGTGAGGAGAAGAGTGATAGAGACTGAGGAGCTCTATTAACAGAAATAAATGTCCACAATCTTTACTACTGGGATTCAGTCTGCGGTGCATACTGACTGCAGGACTCGATGGAGCAAGGTGGTTACTCGGCAGCAGTTAAATTACTGGACAATTATCCAGAGGACTGTTATTACTTTCCTGGGGTCATGAATTTGAACCCCATCATGACAACTGTGGAATTTAAATTTGGATAAGTAAGCAATCTAGAATTAAAAAGCTGTTAGCAACGATGCTCATTAAAAAATAATCAGATTATTGCTTCTTTTCTCAAATAAAAAACCATTCAGATTCTCTAAAGTAGATGAAAAATGCTGGAGAAACCCAGCGGGTGAGGCAGTTTCTATGGAGAAAAGGAGTTGGCGACGTTTCGGGTCGAGACCCTTCTTCAGACCATCTAATATTCTCTAATATTCCTTGGGGCAAAACAATTGGAAATAAGCAGCAAATACTGACATTGGACATTTGGTGCAGGAGTAGGCCATTCGGCCCTTCAAGCCAGCACCGCCATTCAATGTGATCATGGCTGATCATCCATAATCAGTACCCCGTTCCTGCCTTCTCCCCATATCCCCTGACTCCGCTATCTTTAATAGCCCTATCTAGCTCTCTCTTGAAAGTATCCAGAGAACCGGCCTGCACCGCCCTCTGAGGCAGAGAATTCCACAGACTCACAACTCTCTGTGAGAAAAAGTGTTTCCTCGTCTCCATTCTAAGTGGCTTCCCCTTATTCTTAAACTGTGGCCCCTGGTTCTGGACTCCCCCAACATCGGGAACATGTTTCCTGCCTCTAGCGTGTCCAAACCCTTAATAATCTTATATGTTTCAATAAGATATCCTCTCATCCTTCTAAACTCCAGAGTATACAAGCCCAGCCGCTCCATTCTCTCAGCATATGACAGTCCCGCCATCCCGGAAATTAACCTTGTGAACCTACGCTGCACTCCCTCAATAGCAAGAATGGCCTTCCTCAAACTCGGAGACCAAAACTACACACAACATTCCAGGTGTGGTATCACTAGGGCCCTGTACAACTGCAGATGGACCTCTTTGCTCCTATATTCAACTCCTCTTGTTATGAAGGCCAACATGCCATTCCCTTTCTTCACTGCCTGCTGTACCTGCATGCTTGCTGTCATTGACTGATGAACAAAGACCCCCCAGATACCGTTGTACTTCCCCTTTTAATTGACACAATTTGGATAATAATCTGCCTTCCTGTTTTTGCTACCAAAGTGGATAACCTCACATTTATCCACATTAAACTGCATCTCAAGTGTTCAAGTGTTCAAGTGAGTTTATTGTCATGTGTCCCTGTATAGGACAATGAAATTCTTGCTTTGCTTAAGCACACAGAAAATAGTAGGCATTTACTACAAAACAGATAAATGTGTCCATATACCATGATATAAATATATACACACATGAATAAATAAACTGGTAGTGCAAATAACAGAAAGTGGTTGCTAATAATCAGAGTTTTGTCTGAGCCAGGTTTAATAGCCTGATGGATGAGGGGAAGTAGCTATTCCTGAACCTGGTTGTTGCAGTCTTCAGGCTCCTGTACCTTCTACCTGAAGGTAGCAGGGAGATGAGTGTGTGGCCAGGATGGTGTGGGTCTTTGATGATACTGCCAGCCTTTTTGAGGCAGCGACTGCGATAAATCCCCTCGATGGAAGGAAGGCCAGAGCCGATGATGGACTGGGCAGTGTTTACTACTTTTTGTAGTCTTTTCCTCTCCAGGGCGCTCAAATTGCCGAACCAAGCCACGATGCAACCGGTCAGCATGCTCTCGACTGTACACCTGTAGAAGTTAGAGAGAGTCTTCCTTGACAAACCGACTCTCCGTAATCTTCTCAGGAAGTAGAGGCGCTGATGAGCTTTTTTGATAATTGCGTTAGTGTTCTCGGACCAGGAAAGATCTTCAGAGATGTGCACGCCCAGGAATTTGAAGTTCTTGACCCTTTCAACCATCGACCCGTTGATATAAATGGGGCTGTGGGTCCCCCTCCTACTCCTTCCAAAGTCCACAATCAGTTCCTTGGTTTTGCTGGTGTTGAGGGCCAGGTTATTGCGCTGGCACCATATGGACAGTTGCTCGATCTCTCTTCTGTACTCTCTCATCCCCATCAGTGATACGCCCCACAATAGTGGTGTCGTCAGCGAACTTGATGATGGAGTTCGCACTGTGGTTCGCTACACAGTCATGGGTATAGAGTGAGTACAGCAGGGGGCTGAGCACGCAGCCTTGAGGTGCTCCCGTGCTGATTGTTATCGAGGCTGACACATTTCCACCAATACGAACAGACTGTGGTCTGTGGATGAGGAAGTCGAGGATCCAGTTGCAGAGGGATGCGCAGAGACCCAGTTCTGCGAGTTTGGTAACCAGTTTGGAGGGGATGATTGTGTTAAATGCCGAGCTGTAATCAATGAATAACAGCCTGACATATGAGTTTTTGTTGTCCAAGTGGTCCAGTGCGGAGTGGAGGGCCAGCGAGATCGCATCCACCGTTGATCTGTTGTGGCGGTATGCGAACTGCAGTGGGTCCAGGTTTTTGTCGATGTAGGAGTTGATTTGCTCCATGATCAACCTCTCAAAGCACTTCATCACCACCGGCGTTAGTGCCACTGGTCGATAGTCATTGAGGCATGTCACCTTACTCTTCTTGGGCACCGGTATAATTGATGCCCTTTTAAAGCAGGTGGGGACCTCAGACCTCAGAAGTGAGAGGTTGAAAATGTCCGTAAAAACTCCCGCCAGTTGGTCCACACAGGTTTTTAGAACACGACCGGGTATACGATCAGGACCAGGTGCTTTTCGGGGGTTCACCCCTCTGAAGGATTTCCTGACATCGGCCTCTGTGACTGAGACTGAAATGCCATCGCAGCGAATGGGGGATCGGGAAGGCACATCAGTATTCTCCCTGTCAAAGCGTGCGTAAAACGCATTGAGCTCGTCAGGGAGTGATGTTACACCGGCATTCGAGCTGCCTCCTGGTTTTGCCTTGTAGGAGGTGATTGCATTCAGACCCTGCCACAGCTGCCGAACATCTGTCTCGTCCTCCAGTTTGGAGCAGAAGTCCCTTTTGGCCTTTCTGATGGCCTTACCAAGGTCGTATCTGGTCTTCATGTAGGCCACTGTATCATTGGAGGTGAATGCCCTGTGTCTGGACTTCAGGAGAGTGCGGATCTCAAAGTTCATCCAAGGTTTCTGATTGGGAAACACTCGGAAGGTTTTTGTAGGGATGCAGTCCTCCACACATTTCTTTATGAAGTCTGTAACGACTGGCATATTCGTTCAAGTCCGTTGCCGAGTCCTTGAACATTGCCCAGTCTACAGACTCCAAACAGTCCTGGAGTTGTTCTTCTGCCACCCCCCCCCCCCCCGACCAGCTCTGTGCTGTCCTCACTTCTGGGGGTGCGCTCTTCAATTGCTGCCTGTAGGCAGGAAGAAGCAGCACCGCGGCATGGTCGGACTTACCGAAGTGAGGGCGAGGGATAGAACGATAGGCATTCTTGATGGTGGTGTAGCAGTGGTCGAGGGTGTTAGGTCCTCTGGTGCAGCAGGAGACGTGTTGGTGGAAGTTGGGGAGTGATTTCTTGAGGTTCGCCTTATTGAAGTCCCCAGCAATGGTGGTAAATGCCTCGGGGTAAGACGTCTGGTGTTTGTTGACCACGGCCTGCAGCTCCTCCAGTGCCAGACGGACGTCTGCCTGGGGTGGGATGTAGACCGCGGTCAGGATAACGGAGGTGAATTCTCTCGGGAGGTAGAAGGGACGGCACTTCACCGCCAGATGTTCGAGGTGTGGAGAGCAGGAGTTGGACAGGACTGCCACGTCGGAACACCACGCAGAGTTGACCATGAGGCAGACGCCCCCTCCTCTCCCTTTCCCAGATGCCAGGGTATGGTCCATGCGGTGGATGGAGAACCCTTCAGGCTGGACCGCTGAGTCTGGGGAGCTGGGGGTGAGCCATGTCTCTGTGAAACAGAACACAGAGCATTCCCTCAGCTCCCTTTGATAAAGCAGTCTTGCCCTTAAGTCCTCCACTTTGTTTTCAAGGGACTGTACATTAGCTAGTAGGATAGTTGGGAGAGGGGGCCGAAGTCCCCTGCGCTTCATTCTGACCTGAAGTCCTGCCCGACGGCCACGTTTCCGGACACAATGCAGGCTTCCCCTTTGTTTCCAGGTACTGTACTTGCTGTACCTGCTGTTTCTGCGGACCTGCGCTGGAACGGGGATTCCCTCACAGACGGCAGCTCCAGCTCCGTAACGAACAGGGGTTCCCTCAAAGTCGGCAGCTGCAGCTCCGTTGTTCCTGGAAGATCTAGCCCGTCGGCTCTGGGGGTCATCCCGGGCCATGCATCTGCCCACTCACCCAACCTGTCGAAGTCACCCTGCATTCTCATAGCATCCTCCTCACAGTTCACACTGCCACCCAGCTTTGTGTCATCTGCAAATTTGTTAAAGTTACTCGTAATCCCTTCATCTAACTCATTAATATATATTGTAAATAGCTGCGGTCCCAGCACCAAGCTTTGCGGTACCCCACTAGTCACTGCCTGCCATTTTGAAAGGGACTCGTTAATCCCTACTCTTTGTTTCCTGTCTGCCAACCAATTTTCTATCCATGTCAGCACTCTACCCCCAATACCCTGTGCCCTAATTTTGCCCACTAATCTTCTATGTGGGACCTTATCAAATGCTTTCTAAAAGTCCAGGTTTGTATGATTTTTTTTCTTTGCAAGGCTGTAATAATTGTTGCTACTAATCCATTCAAGGTAACTAGCTTTGCTAAGCATTGTAGCAGTTTGCATGTGCTAAGCAGCAAAAATAAAGTGTGCCATGTCCAGCTGTGTACCATTTTATTCTTCTCATTCTGTTCTCTAAAAGACATCAGTGTGGGAAGCATTTGCAGTTCCTTGCTACACATCAGTGTTGAATTTGTGGATTATCTGCATTTTCACTTTGTCAGCTTGTCCATCTTCTGTTTCAAATGTATTTATTTATATATTTTATTTTATTTATGTATTTATTTAGCAGTTAATTACAAATTCAGTTTTATCAAACTTGCTTATCTGTCATTAATATTTCTCATTTTGTACATTTCTGCAGGGAAGTTGGACAAGTTAGTACATTGCAGTTTTGCTACTTTAAATTACATTCATGGATGCTCTGCATTATATGTGGCAATTTGGGAAACAGTTTTCTTTTCTCATTTTCTTGTTCCTTCTACCATTAGGGCCAAATGTTTCTGTAGTTTTAGATTCACCTGGACTGGCATTTTGCATTGGAACTGAACTAACTAACAAACTGATTGGGAAATATTTTCGACACGTCATTTCCTACAATATCATTTTACTGGTAACTTTTAAAGCGTTTGCTTATGCCTCCTAACATCCCAGATTTCTAAGGTTATCATTCTGCCTTATTTTAACTTTTTGGAACCCATAGATGTTCAGTCCTGGAAACTGCAGCCTTGTCTGTTTTATAGTTGCCTTGACATACCTTACATCATTTCCTAAACCCTTGCCCTATTTTGTGGTTTACTTCTGCGGTTCATCTTTAGTTCTGAAGCATCGTCTTAGTCCATCTTCTCACCTTTCTCCGTTACATGCTGCTCCTGCCGATACACAATTTGAAGAGAAGCGGTAGGATGAGTTATTTTCGTGCCCTGTTCAAATTTTATTCCTGAACAGGTAAAACCAGATATCATCGCCATTTTATTATTTTGTACTATGCAACATTTCACACAGACACCATTGCACCAGTAACTCGACCTGGTAGTTGGGATTAGTACAGGTGGGCACTTTTGATGGTTAGTGCAGACATGCTGACAGAAGGGCTTGTTTTTGAGCTGTATGAATCTGGTTCAAGGATATACTGAGAATAAGAAAGATATACTTGCTGAAAACGCTCTCCTTGGAGGAGCAAAAGTTTAAACGATACATCATGGAACAGGCCCATCAGCCCATCAAGTTAATGCCGACCCTCATTACCCATTCACACTAGTTCGATGTTATCCCTTTTTCACGTGCACTCACTGCACATTAGGGTCAATTATAGAGAGGCCAATTAACCTACAACCCCAAGCAATCTTTAGGATGTGGATGGAAACCAGAGCACCCAGAGGAGACCCATACAGTCACAAGGAGAACGTACAGACTTCATACAGACAGCACACATAGTCAGTATTGATCCCGGGTATCTGGTGCTGTGAGACAGCAGCACTACCAGTTGCTCCACTATGTCACAGTCTCACAGACACATCAACCCAATACATTTTATCTGGTGGCCTGTGTAAATTGAAACAAATTTCTCAATAATCTTTTTATTTTTTTTAATGATCTTTCTGTGAAATACTAATATGAGGCAAGATAATTGTTTCAGTGGTCGCTAATAATGATCTGCACAACTCCCACTGAAAAGAACTGGAACAGCCCTAAATTAATCCCCGAATGGAAAATTAAGAAGGTTTTGGTGAAATAGGGAAGTGATCTGAGAAAAAGTAGACTATTGAGTAATATTGAGCTGAGTGGGAAGGACAGTGGTTAGGATGGAAGATATAATTAGTGGTTTTGCAGTAAAGTTTACCTCAGTGGTTCGTATTCATAAAACCGCAGAGATGAAATTATATTGTGTGGGGAGGGGTGCGGAATGAAAGGCATAGGTTACACAAAGATCTATGATACAATAATTTTGAGATTTGCACAAATGGTTCTCTGGGTCAGCACTCCTTTAATTGAGTGAGTGAGTTATAGACCAATTTTCGAGGCTGACTCATTCCTATGTATGTTTCTGTCTTTCCTTATCAAATATTTAGTTACATAGTGTACATAACATTATAAATCTGTATGTGTTGTGGGTGGAACGGGAGCGCTCCTCTCTTTTTGCAGTGTGTGTGTGTGCACACGCAACCTTCGGGCAGTGTTCATGGTCTGTCTAATTACCAAACCAAATGTGATACGATAGAACTTTATTTATCCCCGGAGGGAAATTAGTCTGCCAACCGTCATAAAACACAAGATACATGAAACATGAAATTGAAGTGACGAGCGGAAAGTCCAGGATTGGGGATGTGCAAAGATTGGGGGGGGGGGGGGGGGGGGGGGGGGGGGGAGGGAGTCAGTCTACCCCACGATAGCCACAGAGAAAAATAATCTCCTGTGGCGTTCTATGCTGCATCTTGATGGAACCAGTCTGTTGCTGAAGGTGCTCCTCAAAATACGTTTCAATCACATGAATTCTTTCAAACATAATGAATTGTAATCGATTATAGCTACTTTATTACTTTCTAATTTATTTATTTGCGGGGCATGAATGCCACTGACAAGGCCAGCATATGTTGTCCATCCTTAATTTCCCCGCTGAATAGAAGGAAATTTCAGAGGTCAGTTAAAAGTCAATCAAATTGATAGATCTCAAATGCACTTAAAGACAAACTGTGCAGATGGCTGGTTTCCTTCCTGCTATTACAAGAATAGGTTGCAATCATTTGAAACTGAGGTGCATAGAACGATCTTCTCACAGATGCTGGCAAATCTCTGGTATTCCCCCATTTCATGTTTATCTCTGCTATTTAATTTGTCTCGAATAGCATGAGATTTTGATCAATAGGCAATAGACAATAGATGCAGGGGTAGGCCATTCGGCCCTTCGAGCCAGCACCGCCATTCAATGTGATCATGGCTGATCATCCCCAATCAGTACCCCGTTCCTGCCTTCTCCCCATATCCCCTGACTCCGCTATTTTTAAGAGCCCTATCTAGCTCTCTCTTGAAAGCATCCACAGAACCCGCCTCCACTGCCCTCTGAGGCAGAAAATTCCACAGACTCACCACTCTCTGTGAGAAAAAGTGTTTCCTCATCACCGTTCTAAATGGCTTACTCCTTATTCTTAAACTGTGGCCCCTTGTTCTGGACTCCCCCAACATCGGGAACATGTTTCCTGCCTCTAGCATGTCAGAAATCTAATTTACCTTATTAACGGCCTTTAATAAATGAACAACACATGAATATAAGATAAACATGTTTAGAATTTATTTTCATAAAGATACAATTTTGTTTTGCAATTTATGTTTTTATATATTATTGTAAGTACAGATCGTGAGTTGAATGTAGTGCCTCTGAGAAGGACTCAACTGATAGGAATTTGGTCATGTTATACTCTATATTTGGAAGTGCAGATATACAGAGTTTGGAAGAAGGCTACTATAGACTGCTTGGATATAGAGTCCGTAGCGTGATTCTTGTAATGGTGGTCTGCATTGCTGTATGATATAATCCAGTGTGCTATCTATGTAACCCACAGACTAAACAATATTAAGGCTCTATATACACAACACTCACAGGATTACTTTGTGGAAAGATTTCCATTCAACTGCACTTTTGTGGGTAGTTAAAGTTGACTCCTGGCAATGATTATAAACAAGAAAAGACACAAAGTACTGAAGTAACTCAACGGGTCAGGCAGCATCTCTGGATAACATGAATAGGTGGCCTTTCAAGTCGGGGCCTTTTTTCAGACTGATTGTGGTGGGAGAAGGGGAAAAGCTGGAAGAGAGGAGGGTCAGTGATCATTAACATTTCTAATAAACCTTATTAGAGCACAATAGTACTGAAGTTAAAAATATCATTAAATACAGAAAATGTGTTATGTAATGAATGGTGGGATGAGAATTTGGTACAAATTACGAATAGATGCCAGAAAATTTGGTACAATTCAAGAAGAGTCCTAAAAACCTCTTCTAGTTTTCTCAGCAATAAACAGTGCCACTCATGTAAGTTGAGTGTGTGTCCATGCACACACTGTAGCGGCAACATCTTCAGGGCATGTGCCTGGTAGTTTTATTTAGAGAATGGAAAACACCTCTGGGAAGGTCCTCTTCGTAGGCAATTGAAGGTAGACAAAATTGCTGGAGGAACTCAGCAGGTGAGGCAGCATCTATGGAGAGAAGAAATAAGCGACATTTCAAGTCGAGACCCTTCTCCAGACTGATGTCGGGGGGGGGGGGGGGGGGGGGGGGGGGGGAGAAGAAAGGAAGAGGCAGAGACAATAGGCTTATAGGAGATGTTTAAGAAGGAACTGCAGATGCTGGAAAATCGAAGGTAGACAAAAATGCTGGAAAAACTCAGCGGGTGAGGCAGCATCTATGGAGCAAAGGAAATATGCAGCGTTTCGGGTCGAAACCCTTCTTCAGTGATGTGAGCGTGGGGGAGGCGGGAAGAAGAAAGAAAGAGGTGGAGCCAGTGGGCTGAGGGAGAGCTGAGAAGGGGAGGAGAAAGTAGGGACTACCTGAAATTAGGGAAGTCGATGTTCATACCGCTGGGGTGCAAACTGCCCAAGCGAAATATGAGGTGCTGCTCCTCCAATTTGTACTGGTCCTCACTCTGGCCATGGAGGAGGCTCAGGACAGAAAGGTCGGATTCGGTATGGGAGGGGGAGTTGAAGTGCTGAGCCACCGGGAGATCAGATTGGGTACTGCGAACCGATATGAGGTGTTCGGCGAAGCGATCGCCAAGCCTATGCTTGGTCTCATGTAGAGCAGCTGACATCTAGAGCAGTGGATGCAAAAGATGAGGTTGGAGGAGGTGCTAGTGAACCTCTGCCGCACCTGGAAAGACTGCTGGGGTCCTTGAATGGAGTCAAGGGGGGAGGTAAAGCGACAAGTGTAGCATTTCCTGTGGTTGCAAGGGAAAGTGCCCGGAGAGTGGGTGGTGCGGGTGGGAAGGGACGAATTGACCAGGAAATTACGGAGGGAGCGGTCTCTGCAGAAAGCAGACAGGGGAGGAGATGGGAAGATGTGGCAAGTGGTGGGATCACGTTGGAGGTGGCTGAAATGTCGGAGGATTATTTGTTGTATGTGGCAGCTGGTAGGGTGGAAGGTGAGGAAGGTGAGGGAGACTCTACCCTTGTTTCGAGTGGGGGGATGGGGAGTGAGAGCAGAGTCACGGGGTATAGAAGAGACCCTGGTGAGATCCTCATCTATAGTAGAAGAAGGGAACCCCCGTTCCCTGAAGAATGAGGACATCACCGATGCCCTGGTGTGGATCACCTCATCCCGGGTGCAGATGCGGCGTAGACGGAGGAATTGGGAGTAGGGGATGGAGTCCTTACAGGAAGCAGGGTGGGAAGAAGTGTCGTCCAGATAGCCATGGGAGTCAGTGGGTTTAAAGTGGATATCGGTCAGTAGTGTATCACCTGCGATGGAGATAGTGAGGTCAAGAAATGGTAGGGAAATGCCAGAAATGGTCCAGGTGTATTTGAGTGTCGGATGGAAGTTAGTGGTGAAATGGATGAAGTCAGTGAGTTGTGTGTGGGTGCAGGAGGTAGCACCAATGCAGTCGTCGATGTAGCAGAGGTAGAGTTCGGGGATAGGGCCACGGTACGCCTCGAACAAGGATTGTTCGACAGCTTGTAGGAGAGCTGGGAAGGAGGGAGAAAGCAAGGACCATCTGAAATTAGAGAAGTCAATGTTCATACTGCTGGGGTGTAAACTACCCAAGCGAAATATGAGATGCTGTTCCTCCAATTTGCGCTGGGCCTCATTCAAGTGAAGTTTATTTTTGCAAATGTACTTTCCGACAGCAAGTGGGAGAAGGCATCGAAGCAGCATAAAACAACTCTAAAACGAAGTGCATAGATGAACGGGAAAGAGCAATGCGTGAATGACTAGGAGAAGCTGGCACGGTGGCGCAGTGGTAGAGTTGCTGCGTTACAGTGCCAGAAACCCGGGTTCGATCCTGACTACAGGTGCTGTCTGTACGGAGTTTGTCCGTTCTCCCTGTGACCGCATAAGCTTTTCCCCGGGTGCTCCAGTTTCCTCCCACTCTCCAAAGACCTACAGGTTAGTAGGTTAATTGGCTTCGGTAACAATTGTAAATTGGCCCTAATGTGTAATGTCTGCTAGTGTAGCAGGGATCGCTGATTGGCGTGGACTCGGTGGGCCGAAGGGCCGAGGAACATCGGTTCGCGGGAACTGCCCCAGTACTTTGAGCACGCGGGCCAAATTTGAATGATGGCGCCAAAACATGCCAGCGCCTGCATGTGTAATATACGCATAAAGAATTTCACTGTGCAGTTGCATACGGGACAAATAAAGCACCATTGTTTCCGTGCTGTATCTGAACTAAATTGAAGTTGTGTTTGTAAGAATATAGATGCAAGATGTGACTGAAGCTATCTAAAATATGATGCATCGAAACTGGCGGGATGCTAACTTCTTGCAGGTCATAATCAATTGTTTATTTGCTCCTTTAGGCAGAAACATTTGGAGACTCCTTTGTGTTTGAGGGACTACTGAGCGACAAGGTGAAGAGCAGCATTTCCCAGGCTGTAAGTGATGTGCACCTCATACACACTCATTACCCAGAATTGTGATGTTCTGCCAGTGCTGAAATGAGATATCAACAGCATAGGATTATGATTTGTCCTCCGATATTGACACCACTGCTTTCTAAAATATGTAATGCGTCACATCGCAAGAGGCATATCAAAATTTGGAAATTCTTGTTTAAAATGAGCACAATTCTAGATGTCTTATTTATCTTTTGATAAAAAAAATACTGTGCCATTTTCTCTAATTACAATTTTTAGAAGCACTTTCATGCCAAGTTTAAAGTGACCTTGTAATGTTTAGAATGAAAATGTTATATGTAAACAATTTGCTATTAAGGAGCTGTTATGTTATTAGCCAGGAGATGGTGCTGCGGAGCAGATTTCCAAACTCCCTCCCCATCACAGATGGACCATGGGGGCGGGGGGAGGGGGTGGGGGACACCAGAGGTTGAGCGATAATTTAGTATTTTTGTCTGTTGTTGAACTTTAACGTTGACTTCTGAAGATGTTCTATTGCAGTTTTGAGAGAGAAACATACATTCATTAGTGGAAGCTGTGTACCTGAAAAGAACAATGGTGTACAGCTGCAACTGTCTGACTATCAATATGTTTTGAACACTTTCACACTAAGTAAAGTAAGATTAAAATCTGTAACAGGTTTAATGATTGCTTGTTGCTCAGTATCTGTTCCCAGATTTTATTCTTACTTTACGTAGTGTGAACGTGTTCAAAACATGTTGATAGTCAGAAAGTTGCAGCTGGACACCATTGCCCTTTTCAGGTGCACAGCTTCCCCTAAATACCTTGCAATGAGCTGCACAGTAACTCATTCCAGTTGAGATGCAGTTAGAAGAATGATCAAATTATTTGCTATTGATAAAGTGAGAAGAATTGGTCAAAACATAAGAAGCATTATCAGCCTCAAACACCAGGGTTGCGGATAAAATCCTGGCAAATGTCAGATGGAGTTAAACCCTTCAAAGAAAAAGGACTCAGAATGATACATGTGCTCCAGTACATTTTGTGGCTTTTGCTACATTTTGCCATTATTGATCAAAAATTCTATTTGTGGAGTGTCATTTCTGAAAATTATGCATCACAACATAAATCATTTAAACGTTAATTTCAAGTTACATTTCAAGTTCAAGTTACCAGGGCTGCCAACTCTCACGCTTTGAGTGTGAGACTCATTAATTTCGACAAATTCTCACGCTCTCACGCTGATCACAAATATCTCACCCTCTGCCGTGAGAAATTCTGTGATCAACGAGAATTTCAAAATTCATATTGGGCCGCGGGCGATTGAGAGCCGGGGTTGAGGGAGGGATGAAAGCAGGCGCAGCAGAGGGGGGAGTGTTTGCCGGGCTGGCGAGTCGCTCGCAGCAGCTCCGGTCATGGAATAGCCTCAGTGCAAGAGTCCTGGGCCGTCGGAGGCGTGGGAAGCGTTGCGCCGCTGCCGATAATCTTTATGCAGAATTCGTCCTGGTGACCGGCATGGTCAGGCAGCGTCTCTGGAGAGAAGGAATGGGTGACTTTTCTGGTCATGACCCTTCTAAGGATCTCTACCCAAAATTGACCAGAAATGTCACCCATTCCTTCTCTCCAGCATTTTGTGTTTCTCTTCGGTTTAAGCCAGCATTTGCAGTTCTTTCTCACACAATGAGACCCAACAAGACGACTTTGCAGCTAGTACCAGGTAGTTGTCGGGTGGGGGAGGGACAGAAAGAGAAGGAGTGTTAAATAAATCTATATTCATACTCAATCGGGGAAATTAATTGATATCTGTCTTTAAATTTATATTTTATTCATCTTTAAATGTAAGTCTTGCATTCATGTATCGCGGGAGTGATACAGTGTGAAAACAGGCCCTTCGGCACAACCTGCCCACACCCGCCAACATGTCCCAGCTACAGTCTGAAGAAGGGTTTCGGCCCGAAACGTCGCCTATTTCCTTCGCTCCATAGATGCTGCTGCACCCGCTGAGTTTCCCCAGCAATTTTGTGTACCTGTCCCAGCTACACTACCTGCTTTTGGTCCATATCCCTCCAAACCTGTCCTATCCATGTATCAGTCTAACTGTTTCTTAAATGTTGGGATAGTCCCTGCCTCAACTATCTCCTCTGGCAGCTTGTTCCATACACCCACCACCCTTTGTGTGGAAAAAGTTACCCCTTAAAAAGTTACCTCTTAAAAATACTTCAAACAAAAACATTGAAATCATACTTCTACAATGCACTAAAACATGATTTTAATACATCAAATTTCAAAAAGTCCCCACCGCGGGAGGGGAGGCAACCCCTCCCACACCCTCCCCCTACTCAGTTGCTCCACTCCCTCACCGGGTATCCCCAAAGCGAGTGATCATTGATCGCTCAGCCCTCCCACTTTTAATAACGCTCCGTGGCCCCTGGTTCAGACAGAGAACCCTGCCAGATGTGAGCGGGGAACTGAGGCCAGTTGTCCGTGATCCCAATGGATCCCAATTTGACTGGTTTCCCAGTAGTTGGAAAACTAGGTTGATGATTTGGCACGAGATGAAGTCCTTTCTCGTAGATTCTAATGGAAGTAAAAAACTCTTAGAGACTTAGGTAATGGCCTGTTAATTTAAAACGGCTTTCCCATGGCTCAATACTGTAGAACTTATTAACATCTCTCTAATAGCCTGTTAATTTAAATTCTTTGAAAGTATTTTCAATTCTTATTTTAATATTCCCATATGTTTCTGGATGTGATTGAAGGTTTAGTTTGAACACTTCCAACTAAGTTTGAGGTCATAATCTTGTCCTGACATCAGGTGTTTTAGACCTTTTTATTGTGGTGAGTGGGCAGGTGTATTGGCGCTAATATTGATGGTTCCATGATTCATCACTTTTAAATCTGGAGTGCATATGTCAAAATTGTGCTGCTGGAAAAGAACTCCTAATATTTGCTAAATTTCATGCTGAGAGTGGAAAAGTTAATGAGGATTTTTTATTGGAGTCAGTGACAAGTGCCATGTGGTCGATGCTGTCTTTTAACTTGTAAAAACAGTGGGATTTTAACATGGAATGGTGGGCAACTATGTTACACACATCTACACTGTTCTTAACGTTTTTTTAATAGCAAGAATAACAAGCAATATGTCGAAGTTTGTAACAAATCATCGAGCCTGCAACAGTTCATGCTGTGGATGGGCTGGGTATACTGACAGTAATTCGTCCATTTGACTCCAGATAATATGTGGGTGGGAGAGATTGCGGTTTGCCCTGTGTGGAGATGACAGCCACCAAAAAACTATTTCAACATTTTCACAGCTGCAGACTCCCAGTCACTCCCAAACACGTATGGTTCATCATTCCCTCCGTTCCACAATAATAGTTCCCTCACAAATGGTTCTCTCCATGAGTGCCCAATTTGCTGATGTTTCCAGTACTTTTTTAATTTTCTACCTCTGTTATCACACTTATTTGATCCAGTGGAAGGAATTTCCACCTTGCTGTCCACTCCATCTCAGCATTACTGAAGATTTGTCCATTATGCTGCTGCTACAAGTAAACCCCTTATATGGTTCTCCAAGGAAAGAGTTCCTGTCTCACAGTTCGAGTGACCCTGGTTCTGCTGTCTGCGATGGTGTTGGTTTCATCTCACATTCAAATCGGGTTGGTGAGTTAATTGGCCACTGTAACTCTTCCTCAGTGTGTTAGTGAGTGGTAGAATCTGAGGGGAGCTGATGAGAATGTGGGGAGAATAAAATGGGCTTAGTGTTAAAGAGTGTTTGATGACCGGCACAGTCTCATGACTTACTCACATTTGTTGTATGATTTCATGACTCTAATTGATCTTAAAAATAATCCACAGTCTTGCTCTGAGAAATCGGACTTTCACATCCGTATATACGTTTGGAGATGGACATTAGGGAAGAGAGGAGGGAGCAGCAATCTGCAGACCTACTCCTTGTTATAGGAGCCATCTAATATAACAGAATTATTTCTAGTAAATGAAAATCGAAACATTACAATTGCTGAAAATCTACAGCCATCAAATCTACATCCTTCTACAGTTATTAGCTGTTTCTTGGAGGAGTGTCAGGGGTTATATTAATAATAATAATAATAATATATCTTTTATTGTCATTGCACGTCAGTGCAACGAGATTTAGTGTGCAGCTCCACTGATGTACAAGAAAGGTAAATAAATACAATACATAAATAAACAAGCTGAATTGATTGACGTGACCATCTGAGGGAGACTGTCCAAAGGGGGTGGGTGGGGGGGCACTCATTAGGGCCGGTTCAGAGCCGCTATAGCTCTTGGGATAAAACTGTTCCTGAGTCTGGAGGTTCGGGCGTAGAAGGCCTTGTAACGTCTGCCGGAGGGAAGTAGTTGAAACAGACCGTGGCAGGGGTGTGATGAGTCCTTATGGATGCTGAGGGCCTTCCTGAGGCATGGGGAGAAGGCAGAAGAATGGGGTTGAGAGGGAAAGATAGATCAGCCATGATCACATTGAATGGCAGTGCTGGCTCGAAGGGCCGAATTTGGCCTACTCCACCTATTATCTATTGTCTATTGAATGACGCAATAGCTCCTATCACATGAATTTATGAATTGGCAATTTCCCAGACAAAGCTACAAAGGACCATTCACAGGGAATCTTGCATTTCATGCGCTTCTCGTGTTGAAATCTTAACTTTGGTAGGTTGGATCTCACAAGTACATCAAGGCCCAGAAATTCATTAGCACCAAGATATGTGTTCCAAAGTGTCATTGCATCACATACCAATCTCCATTTTGGGCTCGAGCTCACTGCAGTAATGTTCTGCTGCCCCTAATGTGTCAGGCACTGCAGGATGCCCAAACACCCATAATGCACTGTAGAGAATAGAAGGAACAGGGTGATCCAGGACTGAAGCTGAATATGGAAGATAGACTGGAGAAAGCTGGAGTAACTCAGAGTAACTTCTAGGCCAAATTGTTTTATCTCAATCTTGGTCGGCATGGGCAAGTTGGCCCAAAGGGCCTGTTTCCGTGACAAGTGATACTATGATTCTAAATGGAAAAGGTTTTTTTTATGATGTGATGCTATTTCCAGACAGATAAGTGTTGAGGTATGGCCTCACTTTTCCAAATATTGGAAACATCATTCCAAGGCACATGTAAATTGTTTGCAAATTTTGTTTTCCAATTATATGAAGGTAACAACATTTTAACTTTTGATTTTTGTGGGTGCATTATTAAAATAATTAATTTCTAATTCATAGTAAAAGTCTTTTAATACAGATGGTCACTATGTATGCACACTAAATTAAATAATCGCTGTTGAAAACTGAAGGTGTTTAGAAAGTGGTGGAAGTACACAGTGTGTGAAAGAAGAAGAATGACGTGAAATGTCCCTCTCAGAGCTGGTATGGTTGGTTTGCAAAGGCTTCTTTTAGAAAATAAATCTTCACACAAAGGGTGGTGGGCATATGGAACAAGCAGCCAGAGGAGGTAGTTGAGAAAGGGACTATCCCAACATTTAAGAAACAGTTAGACAGGTACATGGATAGGACAGGTTTGGAGGGATATGGACCAAATGTGGGCAGGTGGGACTAGTGTAGCTGGGACATGCTGGCCAGTATGAGAAAGTTGGGCTAAAGGGCCTGTTTCCATACCGTATCACTCTATGACTCTATACAATGAACAATTTAAGTAGGGTGAGGTTGGAAATACAAACTGTTCATCACTTCAAGTGGCAGCTGATGCTATGAAAGGTTCTATATAGTTTAATGTTTAATCAGTCCTGTATAGGAGTCAATTTGATTTGAATTTAGTTTATTGTCACGTGTACCGAGGTACAGTGAAAAGCATTTGTTGCATGCTAACCAGTCAGCGGAAAGGCAATACATGATTTCATCCACAGTTAATACAAATTCACATCTAAAATATGTTTACTTTCTGTTACAGACACAGTGAGTTACTTAGTTCCCTGTTTTCCTTTAATAATGAAACGGATCAGGATAGTTGTGTAAAATTAAATGACCAAATACTTCAACCATCATTTGTGCCCAGCCCTATTAAAAAGAATGTTATTTTTAACTGCATGTTTAAGTAACATCGGCACTTAATCTATGAATATTCCACAATGAATTGCAACAATGGCAAAGCGTGTTTACATTCTCTGGGAGATTAAACATCTTATGTCTGTTCTATTCCATATAGTCTGTAAAAATTAGTTTCAATATCACCCTCATGAAGACTATGGTTTACAGTCTCAATCTGTCACTCCCCCCCCCCTCTTTCTCTCTGCCCTAGTTTTACATTCACTTTACTTCAGGTTGTCAGTATCTATTAATAATTTCTGTGCCTTTTGGTATAACCTAATTTAAAATCACTACAATCATTAATAGGCTATTATCTTTCTCCATGTATCCCAGTTCTTAAATCACTATTCTCTTAATTAGATTCTTTCTCCCCATCTCGTATATCAGCCACAGCAAGTGAATTGAAAGAGGAGAATCCAGTTTGATGGGTGGGTCGGGTGGGTAATTCTCTAAAGACTGTGTAGATTTGTTTTCTTTGTTTGATGGAGTGGTGGTATCAGACGATTGGTTAAAGTGCCATACTAACAATCCAAAGACCTGGACTTTGTATTGAGTATCAATCAAGATACTCAAGTTCAAATCAAACTGCATCAGATGTACAATTTAAATTCAGATCAAAAATCTGGAAATTGGAAAAACGGACAGTTACTCTTAATGTCAATTAACACAAAAATGACTAGATTATAATTTAATAAAAACACGTAGGACATAAATACTTTTTTATGGGCAACAAATCTGCTGTCTTTGACTGGTGCAGCCAATATATGACCCCAAACAATGTTGACACAAGCAACTGCAGATGCTGGTTTACTAAAAAGGACACAAAGTGCTGGAGTAACTCAGCAGGTCAGGCAGCATTTCTAGAGAACTTGGATAGGCAATGTTTTGGGACAGGATCCTTCTTCAGACCCAGGGGTGGAAATAGCTATCCTGATCCAAAGATTGTGATATCCTGTACTCAGAAAAAGGGACCTGATTGATGGAGGGGTGAAGCAGTAAAGATATTCTCCAGTTCGTGTGCCTACTGGGTCCATCTACAAGGGAGACAGCAAACCTGTAATAAGTCAGCTAATAAGTTACGGAACCCATGTTTAGAAAGCAAACTGTAAAATGATTTCCAGGGTTTGTGTTTGGTCAATGAGTGAACTTTACCTTACTCGGCACAGATTTATGTTCATATGAAATGTTGGTAAATGTTGGCATCTCAGACTGGTATGGTAACTGCTCTGCTCTTGAACACCTGTAACCTGCAGAGAGTGGTGAACAGTGCCTTGTCTATCATGTGCTCGTCATTTCCTTCCATCCAATTTATCATCAAAGTGCATTACATCGGGAAGTCTGGAAGTATCGTCAAGAATGTCTGTCACCCAGGCTATTCCTGTTCTACCTTCTGGGTGAAAGTACAGGAGCTTGTAAACCTAGGACGTTCAGACTTCATAAAAGGTTCTTCCCCTCTGCTGTCTGGCTCCTGAACCATTCATCTCTCTCACACCCTGTTCCCAGAGATGCTGCCACGGACCCTTCCTCCTAATTCAACCTCAACCAGTTATTCTGTTATTGGACTTTAATATTCTTTTTGCACTGCTCAGATTCTGCACACCAATCTTGCACCATTCTGATGGTTTGGCCACCTTTATTTATTGTTGTATTCATAGCTACTTTATGTATACTGTGTATGCTGTGAGCTTCATGTGAACAAGGAATTGAATTGCACCCTGATGTATGTAACAATAAACTAATCTAATCTAATCTAATATCTTTCCACTGAATGCCAATTACACAAGGTGCTTTCTGCAGGTAGTACAAGCTTCAGAAGCATATGGAAGGGTAGGGATCACTTGTCCAAATGATGTCTAATGCTTCAGCATCCATTATTTCAGTGAAAGAAAGATTGCACAGGTGCACTGAAAGTTAGGTGAATTATATTTTCGATCATCGCCTTGTCGAGATGTGGTTACCAAGATGTGAGGGGTGGTCCATGTTTTCTAGGATTTTGTAGAAACAAAGAACTGTGAAACGAAAAAGAACACAAAGTGGTAAAGGACACTCAGCGGGTCAGGCAGCATCTCTGGAGAACATGTTCACTAGAGATGCTGCCTGGCTTGCTGAGTTACTCCAACACTTTGTGTCCTTTCTTAGGATCTCGCTGTGAGCCTTTATTGCCAGAGCTAGAGTTGTGCTTAGGGACCAGGTTGGTAGAGAAGCTTTGGCTTGGGAATGTTGAGTATGACAACCACCCTCTCAGTGAATGGGTTAATAATAACTTGGAGCTTGGCTTCTGAATTTGCACAAGCACCATCTGAGCACTGCAGCTTGATTATTGAGGTCAAGATGACCTTGGCTCTGGAGTGCCGTTGGCCTAATCTCCAGTAGTCTTGTAGATTAGCTCCATCGAAATGCTAGCTCGAATTGAGGTACAACATTGCAACAAGAAGTAACAAAATGAAGTGCAAGTGCATTTCACAGCCTTACTTGATATTGCTCTACTTTTCTGGATTGGAGGATCCCATTGTCCTGGCACATACAGCATTTTGCAGCATACATGGTATTTGATGTGGGAACAAGATCTTTACTTTCTTTTTTAATGTCAGGGTATCTATTTTTTTTCTCTGAAATTATCTAGTGAATGTGATAATTCAATGATACTTTATTGTCACATGTACCTAGGTACAGTGAAATTCTTTTTTTTTGTGCTTACAATACACAAAGTACACAAAGAGTTGCCACGTTTCTGGTGCCGATAAAGTTACAAAAGTACTCCTAAGTGTCATGGTGATGCTCCTTCCTTCTCGGCGTCCCCCCCCCCCCACACCCTCCACCTTCCACCGGCTGACTCTTTGTTCTTGGCGCCCCTCTCCGTCGGGTGTCCCCCTGATCGCCTGTCCGCAGCCCATCGCCGACCGGACGGTGCAGAATGAAGACAGAGGATGCTTGAAATACTTAGCAGGTTAAGACTATCTGTTGAGACAGCTCATATCGATGACCCCTTGCGGTCTGCAAATTGTTAGATGTCGCAGGTTTTAAGCACATGCGGAGGCAGGGAAGTCAGAGAGGGGAGGACGGAACTTTAATGAAGTTCTTTGATGGGGTGGAAACCTGGAGAGATTAAATGGCAAAAGATGACGGTGCAAGGCAAAAGGGTATCATTATGAAACAAAGGTTGGTTTGAGAAGAGTTTTGAATGTCAACAGCAGATTGTGTACAAGAGTAGCTGCACAATAAATGAATCATGCTTATGGTCTGAAATTAACAAGTCTTCAGTCTGGGTGCCTGTTGAAGTATCTTCTCAAACGTTATTTGCTGTCCTTTGAGTCAGTTAATACAATTGACAAAGTTTAGGATACAAAATGGATGTATAGTGGGAGATTAAAGCTCTTGATTAAAGCTACCAAAAGTCAAAAACTGGTATTCGCAAAGTTATCACCCACTCTACCAATGTAGAGGAGAACATGTCATGCGCAGGGAATATGATACATACTAAATTAAGTTGTTCTATAGTTTGTCTTTTATCGTCTAAATAAGCTGTGATCACCAGAGGATGGACTACCTTGTACATGCAGTGTAATATTCTGCTGTTCTTTAAGTTTAGTGTCTTTTTTGAGGCAGAACAAATACTTCAGCGATATCAGGCTGTGACAGTTAGTCCCTGAGTATGATGTCTCTACAATCAACGTAATTTGCATCGTGAAATCTACCACAACTGATGTTAATTGTTAGTGCTGGGTTATGCTATCTTTCCCTGGACAGGATTAGTAAATACAGTGTAATCTAAAAAACTATACGCAAAGGAAATTAGCGTGTTATTAGTTTAAACCAATGCCAATATCCGCTTCATCTGCTAAATCAAAATGAGATCCCATTTCTCAACTTTTAATGGACATTTCTATCTCTTGTGGTTTGATTTTGTTCTTAACGTGTCTTTTGAATCTGGCTCATATTGCGGTGCCAATTTTATTGCAGAATGACTACTGTGATCTTTTAAAAAAAAAATAGATTCAAATCAAAAATATAAATTGACTTCTTAAAAAACTATGACGTGCTCGAAGTAAAATGGAGATGTATTTCCCAAATCTTTTGGTCGCTTCTCCTTCTGTCGTAATGGTTGGCACATCTTGTACTATAGAGTACATTGTACAAGTGCGAGCCAAACTCTAAGCCAGTCCACTGTTTATCTACATGAAGTCAGGTAAATAAAAGTGGGCATTTGTGGAACATCCATCACAACCTTGGTGCTCCCAAAGTGCATTGCGATTAATTTGAGTACTTTTTGAGTTGTTGGAGAAAACTGTTAAATAAATGGCCGCTGTATTTGGTCTTTCTAATTATTTTACAATGGGGACAGTACCGGTGAGGCCAGTATTTACTGCCCTTTCCCAGGAATGAGTAGGTTAACTTAAGCCCCTGTCCCACGATGCGAGTTTACCCAAGAGCTCTCCCGAGTTAAACAAAATCAAACTCGTGCTACTTCATCACGAGTATTTTTTTACTCTTGGAAATTTTTCACACTGTTGAAAAAACTTCACAAGTTTCCGCGTTTCCCGAGTACCTGCCGTTAGCATTAAGAGCCGCTACGAGACATCCATGAGCTCCGACGTACATTCTACGTACTTACCACGAGTTTGATTTCTTTTTAAACTCGGGAGAGCTATTGGGTAAACTCGCATCGTGGGACAGGGCCTTTAGGATGAGCGTTTGCCGGCACTAGGCCTGTACTCGATGGAGTTTAGAAGAATGAGGGGGGACTTCATTGAAACATACAGAATAGTGAAAGGCTTCAATAGAGTGAATGTGGAGAGGATGTTTCCACAAGTGGGAGAGTCTAGAAGTAGAGGTCATAGCCTCAGAATTAAAGGATGTTCTTTTAGGAAGGAGATGAGGAGAAATTTCTTTAGTCAGAGGATGGTGAATCTGTGGAATTCTTTGCCACAGAAGTCTGTGGAAGCCGTCAGTGGATATTTTTAAGGCAGAGATAGATAGATTCTTGATTAGTACATGTGTCAGAGGTTATTGGGAGAAGGCAGGAGAATGGGGTTAGGAGGGAGAGATAGATCAGCCATGATTGAATGTTGGAGTAGACTTGATGGGCCGAATGGCCTAATTCTCATCCTATCACTTATGATCTTATGATCTTATGACATGCCATTTGAAACAATTGGTGGTGAGCTCCTTGAACCTGCAGTGCTTCAGGTGAAGGTAACAACACATTGTACTCGTGCCCGAATCTCCAGGTTAGCAGAGTAGAACAGAAGGAGGCCATTCAGTCTTCAACCATTAAACTTGATCATAGTTGATCATCCCCTAGGTCCCAGTTCCTGCCTTCTTCCCATCTCCCCAAATACCTTCAGCAGTATAGCTATCCATCACCCTCCTGTGTGTATTTAATAACTTGACCTACTTTCTTTGGTAAGAGAATTTCACTGGTTCATTACCCTCTGGGTGCAGAAATTTCTCTTGAACATTATTTAAATGGCATACTGTGTATTCTCAAGTAGTGATCCCAGGCTGTGGACTCTCCTGTCATAAGCAATGTCCTCCCTCTGTCTAGTCTTAGACGGGATAACATTTTATGGATTTCTACAAGATCCCCTCTTGGTTATCTATACTCCAGTAAATTGGGGCCTAACTGACCCAATCTCACATCACACACCAGTCCTGCCATCCCAAGAATCAGTCCAGTAAACCCCTTTGCATTCCCTTCATGGCACGAACATACCTCTTCATTCCACCTTGTGTGGACTGGTTTGTGCTTCAATCACATATTCTGTCATTTGCACAATTTGCTTTTTTTTCCATCAGTGGTTACGCAGTCCTGAGCAGTGTGAAAGTATATGTGCAAATTATTTGCTCCCCTCTTCGCCATCTTTAGAGATTGCTATCAAGTTCACTGAGTAAGTTGTGAATGCCCTTTCTGTTTGAAGATCCACTAATGTATATATTTTGGTGCCTCGCACTGATGTAATTAAACCCCTCAAGTGCATGATGAATCATTAAATCCAATCTTAGTATTGATATTTGTAATGTGTGACTGGTTTCTCCCTAATTGTATGCAAGCTTTTTTAACAAATGACCCGACAACAATTAATTGACCAGAATGGGAACTACACAGTGATGGAAATGGGGGTGGGGGGGTATGCAGGGGGACGGCTCTCTCGCTCTCTCACTCCCTCTCTCTCACCCTCTCGCCTCAACAGGTCACGGGCAGAACCTACAAACTCCGTACAGACAAACAACCGTAGCCAGGATCTAACCCGGGTCTCTGGTGCTGTAAGGCAGCAAATCTACTGCTGCGCCACTGTGCCGCCCTAATTCCAAGACAGTGTGTGTTTCCTTAGAAATGTTACTATTGTTCTCTTGTATTATCCTCTTAACCGGCACGATAGTCGCCTATTAAAATGGGAGTTTTGATTTTAAATTACGTTGATTGGTATAAGGTTACCAATTCTAGTTGGCACATTCTTGGAGATTTTCTCTCATTGCACGAGGTTCAGTATAAATGTAAATTAATAGGAAAGACTCACTTCCTCCAACAGTCTGATCAGCCAAATTATCCTTTACCCCTTCTGCAATAATAGTTTATTTTCTAAATACTAAATGTAAATGTAACTGAGGAAAGAAAACTTAGTTTAATGCACTGATATATTTATATTGCTGGTAGGTTACAGATTAGTGTAGTGTACAGATTAATCTTTCAATGGTTGGAAGAGCTATGACAAACATGATCAGGTGGCAATTGCAAGAGTTCAACTGCAATTGAATAGTGTGATAGCCATATCTGTCTCCAATTTTTTTCTAATCTGGTAGATTTGCAGTCATAATTGTGGCATGGCAACCCGTTATCAAAGACTGGTCTGCTTGTTGTGTTCTGTGGAGCATACACATAGTTCTGTGGTATTTAGGTTTTGGAGTCATGGCGATAGAGAATAGTTGACACTTTGAGTATGAGAACATTACTTGTGAAATGCGAAATATTTTAACCACTCTGAATGGGAGACAGAACATGTAAACAAATGGAGAGGAGGAATCCAAAGTGAGAGTTCTCAGATTCCATTCGGCAGCACAAATCTTTGAGCCATACAGTGATGAGTTTATTCCTGCAGCACTAACATTGTACTTCAAACATTGGAATAATTCTGCAGCTTGGAATTCTTTTGCAACCTGCAACTGGCTCATGGGTCTTATAATACTGCTGTGTTCATTGTTCAGCTAGCACTGAATGGCTGACAATGTCGGCACAATGTGTGAGAAAGACTGGAAGTTCAGTATGAATTCATTGCTTTTACACTTCTACCGATACACAGCACTCTTAAGAAAAACACAAAATACTGGAGGAATTTAACGGGTCAAGCAAAATCAGGAGGGATGTTTTGGATTGAGACCCTTCTTCAGACTAATTGAAGAGTCCTGCCCCTAAACTCTGCCTGTTCTTTACTTGTGTTATTCATTAGCTGAAATTCAGCTGGAATACCAGCAATGGTGTGGTTCTGATTGGCAGATAGCTCTGCACTCTTTCTTTCATGACAAACTTGTATATTATCTTTAGTCATTTTATAAAAGCTTGTTATAATCCCAGGAACTATGTTTTGCTCAAGATTCCAGCATCTGCCATCTCGTGTTTCCATTTTAACATTCTTAAGAAGTGTGGTCAGAGAGGCAGCGACTACACTATAATCCCGGGTTGTCAGAAACTGCTGCCTTGTCTGTGGGATAATAGATTGAGATATTCAAGTGCATTTTTTTATGTCTTACCTTGGAAACTGCAGAATATATCTTTATAAAGGTTGAACAAATTTCTTGCATACTCGGTTCCAGAGCCTTTCTAAATTATCCGTTTTTCTGGACGAATAGATGTTGCGTGATAGTGAAATGACAATACACCCCTCCCGTGTCTCTAAAGCACCATGGAGTGCCAGAAACTTCAATAAAACCAATATCAAATGTGAATTGAATATGAATGGAATGACCTGCCAACCCATTCCTTGCTCCCACTGTCTCCCAGCTCTGGCTTCCGACCCCACACCCGACTCGTAAGGTGCAGCCCGTCTTCACCACACTGCAGGGTCCGGTGACGCGGTTGTCGTTGTGGCTCACGTTGCAGCCCCCGGGGACAGCCCGTTCTTCGGGCAGCTGTCATCGACGGAACGCGCTCGGTCACCGCAGGGCTCTCTCCCCTCTCACCTGCTGCTGTTTTGCTGTCGGTGGTGGCTTTGTCCACTCGACCGCTGCCACGTGCTTCCCCCATTGGTCTCTGTCCTACCCCCACCCACTCCTCCCCGAACTGCCCCCTTCATCCCCCACCGCCGCTGCCTCCTCCTTCTCCCCAGAGTCACCGGCATACTCCACCTGGGAAACGACAGGTGAGAGGGGAGGGAGCCCCACGGTGACCAAGCGCGTCCTGCCATTGGCAGCGGCCTGAAGAAAGCACTGTCCTGTTGGGGGCTACAACGTGAGCCGCAACAACCGCAAAGTGAACATTGTGCGTCGGCAGTGGGGTCGGAAGCCGGGGCTCTAAACGACCAGGGATGGGTTGGCAGGTCCGTCTGCTATATCCAAAATCCATTATAAGAGGGTTGTTAAAACAAGGGTTTACTCTATTGTCTTTGGGAGAGAAGATTGTGAGCCTGGTTGAAAAAGGGATTTTGGGAAGCAGCCTTTTAAAGGTGCCCAGTAAATTAGAGAAGGCTTGACAGAATGTTCAGAGTTCCAGAGGGTGAGGGAAATTAAATGGAGGCAGGAGGTGGTAGGGTGGTGCATGGCGGCTACGCAGAGTTGAAACACAAAAAACGTAAACATTGAGCCAGCAGAGATAGAAGTAGACAAGGCCAAGAAGGGATTTCAATGTTTAGATGTAAACAAATAACTTTTTCATGATGCAGGGACATGACCGTAACGAACGCTCGCCACTCACAATGCCATCTTCAATTTGAACTGAGCTCTCGTAATTTGGTCCAGATTATCGGGGTGGGCGGACCATCGATGTTCAACCTGTACTACTATACATGTTGCATGAACGAACAAGATCTCTGCTGCATATAGCAACATGGCAATCTATATCAAGATAAAACATGTCATTTTACTTCGGAGTCACGTGAGTGACTACGTGAAGAAGGGCCGTCCGTCTGCATGCGCGTCATTACGTCTGAACGCAACACGCACGACGGACTGGCAGGCATTGAGCCTCCCAGGCTGTCGGGATGAGCAGGTAAGGAAAGTTGAACTCACTTACCTGCGTTCTTTCGGGCTTGAAGTTTTTTTCAGAGCCCAGATGTCGAGGAGACGGCCCGCGGGGATGTCGGCTGCCGAAGACCGCACTCTACCAAATAGCGGGCGACGGTCTTGTTCCCGACATTAGCGCCGACAGCAGAATCGGCAGGAGACTTTGCGCGGGAGCAGGAGCTCCATGGTTGTCCTGCGGGACATAATGCCACCCGCAAGTCTAAACTAACCCATTGACTCAGATGAGTCCGGGGAAGAGGGATACCCTCCCTCAACGGAGAGCGTCTGAGGACGACTTTCTCCCACATGGAGCAACTTATGGAGAAGTTGCTCCAACAATAATCTGCTCCAAAGGAGGGAGCAGCATCAGTGGGGCCTCGCTTCTCGACATTAGCGCCGACAGCAAAATCGGCAGGAGACTTTGCACGGGAGCAGGAGCTCCGTGGTTGACCTGCGGGACGTAATACCACCCGCAAGTCTAAACAAACCCGTTGACTCAGATGACCCGGGGAAGAGGGATACCCTCCCTCAACGGAGAGCGTCTGAGGACGACTTCTCCCACATGGAGCAACATATGGAGAAGTTGCTCCAACAATGATCTGCTCCAAAGGAAGGAGCAGTATCAGCACGGCCTACAGCAGTGCCGGTGCCGGGAGCCTCGCACATGGGGCAGCCCAATGTCTTCCCCATTGAAGGGGGGACTACATGTAGAAGAAACCACTCTGAATCAGAGTACAAAGAGAGGGGGGGGAACCTTCCCAGGGACAATCAGAAGAAAGGAAGTAAGTAAGTAAGTTTTACTTATATTGCACTGTTTAAGTCAACACCAAAATGCTTTACATAAAAGGAATAATAAGCTTCCATACAAACAAACCGAAAATAAGTGCTTCTGCAATCATCCAGGTTCCACTGGGTGCTTCCCTGGATGGAATCTAGCTCTTGACAGCCCGGGTATTATGGAGAACCCGCAGGCAGCAGCACCTGTTTTCAGGGCTGCACAAATGTCTCCTGCTCTAAGGAGAGGAGCATTCATGGTCCTTTTCAGTCTGACCAAAGCTAGAATCTGATTTAGGTCCACTGGAAGGGCCATGTAAGCATAGGTATCCTCAGGGGCCTGCGGCAGCACCTGTTTTCAGGGCTGCCTACGAACCTCACTCTCAGTGGAACGGTTCACTGAATCCGGTGGTAGCTTGAAAGCTGGGCACGGAAATATGATCAGAGTCGTCTTTCAAGGCAGACTCAAAATAATGGCCAGAATTGTCCTACAAGGCAGGCTCAGTATGATGAGGTTTCAGACCAGACCCAAGCAGAGGTCGGGAGAAACATGGAATCCACACTCCTTACCAGTCCTACTCCCAATCAAGGAGAGGAAAGGAATCCGCATCAGGGGCCTTTGGGCTTACCACAAGACCACCGGTAGCCATGGAGGTAGGTGGGTCTGGGTTTACTGAAAGAAGGGATTGTGGAGCAGTTACATGTTGGTAATTTACTCTTGTGTTCTTGTTCAAAATGACAATAACAAGAAATTTCAGAACGGGGTTTTTAAAAACAGGTAATAACGTGATAATTTTACTGCACAACATACACAGTTTCCAAGCAGACTTGGAACTCGGACTGGAATTGTCTTCGAGGCAGGCCCAGTATTTTTGGGCACGATTGCCATTCAGGACATGTGACAGATGGAGGATGTCACTTCATCCAGGTGTAACTCATTTGTGCAGTATAGACTTTTAGAAACAGTAATTGTGTTACGGTTTAACTACTGTTTTATAGGAGCTTCCTATAGAATGGTCACATGGCATGCATCGACCTCAAAGATGCATACTATTCGGTGTCTATTCACTAAGAACAGGAGATATTTGAAGTTTAACTGGATGGTATGGATCTGCCAAATGGGTTGACATCAGCTCCTAGACTATTGACAAAACTACGGAAACCAATTCTGGGCCTACAAAGGTCTCAAAACCGCATAGTAATGGCATATTTGGAGGACTTTTTCATTTTGGAGTCACCAAGAATTGGCAGAAGCATGAGTCAAGCAAACCAAAACCCTGTTTGAAAGAATTGGTTACCTCATCCATCCAGTTAAATCAAAATTGACATCTACAAGGGTAATTGATTACCTAGAATTTACTATCAAAAACAGTAAATATGTTGGTGACTTTGCCTAGGGGCAAACGACAATATTAATTAAGCCTGCAATGACCTGATAGTCAAATTCTAGCCATGTATCAGGCAAACAGCGAGTGTAATTGGCAAATAGTAGCTGCATTCCCAGCAGTACGGGCCTTTGCATTACCAGAACTTACAGCAAGCAAAGGAATGAACACTCAAATTATATGCAGGCCGAATTGGCAAACTATGGATTGCCAGCAGAGGCCATTGTTGAATAACTATGGTGGATAACGAATGGGAGACAGCTCAGGGAAATTTTGCTCGAAAGCCATCGAGGGTTCTTCAGACCTATGCAAGCGGCTAAGGATGGGGAGACACCAACACAGTCTAAAGCTGTGGGGGCAGATGGAATGAGTAGGAGTCTGTAATTCCCCAACACATGGAATCAATTACCCAGAATTGTTGGGGGCACAATATGGACTCAAGGTTCTCTGTAGCGATATGCAACTGGTGCTTGTTCAAATTCAGATTGTTAATACCACTGCGGTGGCATATATCCATTAACAAGGGTGGTGTAAAATCTGTATCTTACGACAGATTGTCGAACCTCATTTGGCACTGGTGTATCGAGAGGAATATTTGGGAAATCTACGAGGTAGATATAACACGGTGACAGATGCTGGATCATGAATGTTTAATAACAACACAGAATGGATGTTGAATCAGACAGTATTTAACAAAATAACTACACGATTTGGCATACCAGATGTTGATCCGTTTGCATCTAGACTAACCATTAGTTACCCAGATATGTGTCCTGCGAGCTGGATCCAGGAGCAAGGCAGTGGATGCTTTCTCCCTCAATTGGGGAGGAATGTTTATGTATGCTTTCCGCCTATTTGTCTCACAAACCGATGCTTGACAAAAATCAAGCAAGACTAAGCCACAGGCATATTGGTAGTGCCAGATTGGCCTACTCAAGCCTGGTCCACAAAAATTTGGGGAATTATAGTCCAGCCAGTAATGGCTGTACCCAGGAGCAGGGACCTCCTAGTGAACCCAGTTACAGGGAGCAATCATCCACTACATGAACGTATAACTTGTTGGTCTGCAGATTCTGAGGAGGCCATTTCAAGGCATAGGACTGTCCGAACAAATACAACACAGTTCGGATAACGGATGTCTTGGAGTTCCTATCAACTGTACTATAACTATAAACTAAGTTATAGTGCATCTATAGTGCCAGAGGCGCACTCTCCTCCAATCTGATGCCGGAAGCAGGGCACAGTTCGATAGGAACGCACCCCTTTACAACAAAATTCATGAAGGGAATTTACAATTTAAGACCTCCAAGGCCAAGGTACACTGATACATGGGATGTGAGCGTGGTACAAGCCCTACTTTGACAGTGCGGACCGCCTATAACTAACCCTGAAGGTGGTATGCTGACAAAGAGTCCAGACACTGCAAAAGCTACGGTTGGACTACATGACCACCAATATGAACAACATAACATTCCTAATCAGGAACCTGATAAACAGAGCAGGCCAGGCGTGCCAGGGATGGAGATCCAGTTCTTGGCATATCCAGAGGACCAACAGTTGTGTGGGTGGTAACATACTAACACCACTATCTGAGAGTTACGGAGAATCTCAGAGGCACAGAACAATCGGTCCTCATCAGCCATAATAAAAAAAAAAAACCACACCAAAAGGTGTCAACTCAAACCATCTCCAGATGGTCAAAAGAGGTAATGGCGGTAGCAGGAGTAAACATTTATATGGTTAAATCTCACTCCACCAGGGCTGCATCTACGTCGGCAGCAAGAGCTATGGACGTGCCCCTTGACGACATCCTAGTGGCTGCAGGATGGACGAATGAAATAACGGTCCACCGGTTTTATAACAAACCTATAACCGGACTGGGGGTGTTTGCACATACCATTTTAAGTTCTGTCCCTTAGTTTCCCCCCCAAGGTTGGGAGGGGTAACTTTTTTTTAAACTTTTCGTTCATTTAAAGCATCAGTTCCTTTACTTAACTACGTAATGTCTGAATGCTTTAATGATTACACGCATCCATGGTCAATCCATTCAGTGTGTGACGCCTGGATTCGTAACCGGCGTAAAATCACAGAGCTTTGAAATCTTCACGTAGTCACTCACGTGACTCCGAAGTAAAATAGTAAGATTAAACGAGAACTTACCAGTTTGAAGTTTGATCTTGATTTTATGAGGAGTTACGATGAGCAATTACGTGCCCACCGCTCCCACCCTCATATTATCAAGGTCATGTGGAAGTTCAAGTTTTTCACAATCTTACTATTCTCAGGTCTTCTTTTTTATCTGTGATTTAACACCGCTGCTTTGAAGATTGACGCGCATGCAGACGGACGGCCCTTCTTCACGTAATCGCTCATCGTAACTCCTCATAAAATCAAGATCAAACTTCAAACTGGTAAGTTCTCGTTTAATCTTACTATTTCACTGATGTCAATGTTATTTCATTATGTTAACAATCACACTCTGAACAACAAGGATAATTTCTGCTGTCTCGTTTCAACACTTAACTGTTTGCTTGTACTAAATAGACAGCTAGCAGCAACCTGAAGCACAAAATCGGCAAAATTTCTATCACCTTAGATAAACATATCCTGGATATCTGGAACAATAAGTTGCCCACTCTAAAATTAGTCTTGACTAATGCCTCATTGTTGCACCCAGTGCTTAACTAGTGGTGCAGTGTTGATTGATGAAGAGTTTTTTTAAATCTGCTGCTTATTTTTGCAATCCAATTATGTATTATTCAGGGTGTCCAGTCTGTTTTCCACCCTCTGCTTAAATCTAAACCAAACTTCAACCTGGTCATATTCCTTCTAGTCATAGTTTCGATTGTCAGTTTTTATCCAGTCACATGGCGTTAAGATAGTCTTCCCTGCATAGAGTCTTGAGTGTTGTCTTTAAGCTGCTGAATGCAGGACTTGTACATTAATTTTATTTCCAATCTAGTGTCACTGGCAATACCAGCATTTGATACCTGTTTCTATTTGCCTCCTGAGAGATTGGCAATTAACAACTGGCAGCTTTGATTTGCTCCTCTCCTGGTGAAGATATTTCCACTGCATTGTTAGGTTGGAAGCAAGCGTTCAAATGTTTCATCCCATACTATTAAATGTGCATGATTCATATTGACTATAAAGTGCTTAGGATAGTGAAAAGCAGGGTCTAAATTGCAAGGATCTGAAGAAGGGTCTCAACCCAAAACATCACCTATTCCTTTTCTCCAGAGATGCAGCCCGACCCGCTGAGTCACTCCAGCATTTTGTGTATATCCCCGGTGAAAATCAGCATCTGCAGTTCCTTCCTACATATAATTGCAAGCCTAGTTTTTACATTTTTATTCTTGTTTATTTTATTGTAATCATGCATTGTATTTCTGCTGACTGGTTAGCATGCAACAAAAGCTTTTCACTGTACTTTGGTAAATGTGACAATAAACTAAACTAAACTGAAGAAAGGTCTCGACCTGAAATATCGCCATTCCTTCTCTCCTGCTGAGATGCTGCCTGTCCCGCTGAGAAGGCAGATTCGCCACTGCCATCCCTGGGGAAATCCAGGTGGACAATAAATGTTGATCTTCACAGAAATGGTCACATCGTGATGAATAAATTTCATGAAAAACTTCTTGACATTTGTCTACACTGAGCTCAAACAAAAATTGGTGCATGTGATGATATTCAGGGGATGAAATACATAGTCAAACTGTGTGTACAAAAAGGAGGAAGAGGTCCAGTTTGTTCAGTGGATGGCACAATAGCTCACTCAGTAGACCTGTTGCCTTGCAGTGTCAGATACCAGATTTCAAACCTGATGTCCAGCACTGCCAGTGTTGTGTTTGCACATTCTCCCAGTGAACATATCATTTCCCAGGAGACATTGTACCCATGAAAATGGCAAAATCGAAATTACTGTAGATAAAGGCCAAATTCTGGAGGCTTCAGAGATGAGCCAATAGTTTCTTGGTTCTGCTGCACAATTCTAACCCCAAGATGGTATCTTCCCATTCCAGGTTGCAGCAGCACCGTGGTGGCTTCCTGTTAAAGAAGCCAGCTGGAAACATCCTGAAGGTCCCGACTCCAACATTACGAAGAGGTAACTCTGACTCATTAGCATTCCTTGTGCCCTGGAGATCTTTCTTCCCTCTCATCTTCCTCTCTGTGTTTGATGCAATTTAAAAAGTGACAAAATCGTTAAATGTCATTCCTCCATTTTCTCTCTGCTCCTCATTTTATTCCTGCCCAGGCAATAGTTCGCTCTGTTACTTTGGAAGTTACAGTTGATCTGGGGAAGTGAGAAACAACATTTAACATTAGTTTCCATACAATCTTCCATTCGTTGTTGATCAAAATTGGGAGTGACACAAGCGTTTTAGCTAGTAGGCTTACTGCTTCTCATCTCCAGTACTCGGGTTCAGTCCTGTCCTTGCAAACTGTCGGTGTGAGTTTTTTTCCTTTGACCACATGTGGTTCTTCCAGGTTCTCCGATTTCCTCTTAATTCCTAAAGATGTGCAGAGTATAGGTTGACTGGCCATTGTAAATTGCTTCTGGTGCGTAGGTGAGTGGAAGAATCTAGGGAGGAGTTGATGAAAGTACAGGACATCAATAAAATGGGATTATTGCAGGATTAGTATAAACGGAGTTTGATAGCATGGATTTAGGGGGCTTGAATGCCTTATTTAGTGTGGTCTGACTATAACATTTTACTTGTTTTGCAGGGAATCTGGTAAATGTGGGACAACTGCAAAGAAATAGTGCCCCTAAAAGCTGGGATGGTATCAGATGACATAACCTTGGTGCCTGCTTGGTAATCTTTCTGTGTAGTTTGCACCATGCACAATTAGTGAGGGAGAGAAGGAAGTAAGGTTGAAAATGATTTTGCAAGTCTGGGTTGCTGCACTTTGCTGAGCTGGGAATTCTGTGTGCTCCATTTCTTTGAATTAAAAAAGAACTCATTAGAATATCAGCAGGAGGCCGGGAATATGGATGAATGCATGTTAGAGAATTATATATTGTACGGCTTGAATCCTCAGTAGGGGAATTAGCCAAAAGGTGTTGAAAATATATTTAAATCTCATAAAAGGCATAAAAGGTTTGCCAAAATATTGTTCTGTAAACTACACACTTGTAAAAACTACACACTTGTAAACTACACACTGTAAAAACTTGCAGCAAATTTGTGTAGGCTGCATCACCTGATCATTGGTTCAGTAATTCATTCCAAACATTACATGCAATGTACTTGTTACATCAACCTGATCCAACGGCTGATGTGATTTAGAGTCCCCGAGTCGTCCAACACAAAAACAGGCCCTGAGCCCAACTCATTCATGTCAACCAAGAAGCTCCACCAATTTGCTTGCACCCATATCACTCCAAACCTTTCCCAACCATGTGCCTATCCGAATGTCTTTGAAATGTTGTTATTGTACCTGCCTCAGCTATTTCCTCTGGCAGCTCGTTCCATATCCCCACCACCCTCCGTGTTCAAAAAGTTGCCCATTGGATTCCTATTAAATCTTTCTCCTCTCACCTTAAACCTGTGCCCTCTAGTTCTTGATTCCCGTACCATGGAAAAAAGACTATGCATTCACCCTACATATTCCCTTCATGATTTTATGCTGAGATAAGATTAATAAGATGATTCCTCAGCATCCTAAAATCCAAGGAATAAAGTCCTAGCCTGCCCAACCCTCCCTGTAGCTCAGGCCCTCGTGTCCTGGCAACATCCTTGTAAATCTTCTCTGCACTCTTTCCAGCTTAATAATAACGTTCCTATAGCAGGGTGACCAAAACGGAACATATTATTTCAGGTGTAGGAAAGAACTGCAGATGCTGGTTGAAATCGAAGGTAGACACAAAATGCTGGAGTAACTCAGCAGGACAGGCAGCATCTTTGGAGAGGAGAAACGGGTGGCGTTTCGGATCGAGACCCTTCTTCAGATTGAAGAAACGTCACCCATTCCTTCTCTCCACATTACTTCAGGTTACAGCAAAAAATCTGTACGCTGCAACATGACGTCCTAACATAATGTTCCAACCTTTCTCAAATTCCCAACTAATTTGTTGCTTATCTAAGAAGCTTGGCAATGTATCAGTTGTATTTGCTGTTTAGTATTTCTCAGCATTCTCGGCTTTTCAAATGCTAGATTTGGCTCATTGTTTTATACAGGAGGAAATAGAAAAAAAACAACTCATTGTCAGCCAATCATTCTGTTCATTTCTGTTGATTGCGCCACACATAGAATTGAATAGGATGCTTCTCGGTAGTTACAGTTTATTTTGTTAAATGAAGAACACAAACAGTACGAGGAGACATTGCAATCTACAAAAGGAGGTCTTCAGCAACAGTGAACATTTTAATAAAACGTACTGCAGTTTTTGCTCCTAGTTATGAGGATAGCAATGTATGTAAATCTGCAAATCCCTTTCATAGAGAGGTTGTTGAACCTTTCACCTGCACATTATGTCTCTCTGAGTTAAAATACAAGTAAAGTAGAAATTCACCGTAAACATCAAAGTGCTGGAGGAACTCAGCACATCAGGCAGCATCCATGGAGGGAAATGGATAGATGTGTCAAGACGGGATCCTCCTGAACTTGATTTTTTGCTGAAGATTCCAGATGATACTCTGTATCCAGAAATTCAACTATTCCCATTGCTGATTAGAATGGAATATTTCGCCTGTTGCCATAATCGCATGTTTCTATATTTGCCTCAATTCTTGTTCTGCTCCCTACGGATTTTCTGCTGGAAGTTCAGAACTGACTGGTCATCCATTTAGTGAGGACTCCAGGACAATATTCTGTGGGTTATTTATATCAGTGGAAAACCTACAACATCATATTTGTGCTTAACTACAGATGGATCAAGTTTTCCCCTATTTCCCTCCACCTACACAAATGTAGATAATAACAATTTGTTGAAAAAGTAATTGGCAGCTCTTTGCCTTTAAAACCCGATCCAGTACTGACTTCATTAATTCACCAAGAATGACGTCTTCAAGTGATTTATTTCATTTCCACAGAGAAACTCCACTGTAATGTTAAAATTGTACAAGGCATTGGTGAGGCCAATTCTGGAGGATGGTGTACAATTTTGGTCGCCTAATTATAGGAAGGATGTCAACAAAATAGAGAGAGTACAGAGGAGATTTAGTAGCATGTTGCCTGGGTTTCAGCAACTAAGTTACAGAAAGGTTGAACAAGTTAGGTCTTTATTCTTTGGAGCGCAGAAGGTTAAGGGGGGACTTGATAGAGGTCTTTAAAATGATGAGAGGGATAGACAGAGTTGACGTGGATAAGCTTTTCCCACTGAGAGCAGGGAAGATTCAAACAAGAGGACATGACTTGAGAATTAAGGGACAGACGTTTATGGGTAACATGAGGGGGAACTTCTTTACTCAGAGAGTGGTAGCTGTGTGGAATGAGCTTCCAGTGAAGGTGGTGGAGGCAGGTTCGATTTTATCATTTAAAAATAAATTGGATAGTTATATGGATGGGAAAGGAATGGAGGGTTATGGTCTGAGTGCAGGTAGATGGGACTAGGGGAGAATACGTGTTCGGCATGGACTAGAAGGGCCGAGATGGCCTGTTTCCGTGCTGTAATTGTTATATGGTTATATTTATGCATATTTTAATGCAGATAATGAATATCTTCTTGTTTCTTCATGAGACTTTGGCTCTGTGCATTACTCATTAAAATCCAGTGAGTTTTTGTTGAAAATGATTAAGAATTATGTTGTTATTAGAGTCACAGAATCAGACAGCAGGGAAACCAGATGAAATTTGGGTCTGCATTCCACGGGATGCAAATTCCGGCCTCTGGATTACTGCTCCTCTCCATATTTGAGACGGATTTAGGTCTATCGACTGATAATACGGCCAAAATGCATGGCAGTTATGGTTGTTACAACATCCTTTTGTTGGAATACTGTATGTGATTATCTGTATTAATGGGCTTTGCTCTGTCTCAGGATGGATCACCCTGTTGTGCACATCTCCTGGCACAATGCAGTGGCTTATTGCGCTTGGGCAGATAAACGGCTGCCCACTGAAACAGAATGGGAATATGCCTGCAGAGGTGGACTTGAGAACAGGTAATTCTAAGATTTATTTCTATAAATTGTACCAGTGTAATGGACCTTATATGTCTTGTGAGGGACTTTAGGCATAGAAGGCAAAGATTCCTATTGACAGATGAGAGACACTGCCTGACCTGCTGAGTTACTCCAGCACTTTGTGTCCTTCTATGTTTCGACATACAATTTACACCATCTTAAGAAATATACTATTCTTTGAAGATGCGAACATACTGTAGAATTATCCAATTTTGGAAAAATATAAATATTCATAAGGTCATGTGATAGGAGCAGAATTAGGCCATTCCACCCATCAAGTCTACCCAGGCATTCAATCATGGCAGATCTATCTCTCCCTCCTAACTCCATTCTCTCTTGAATCTTGATCTTGAAAATTACAGAAGACCCAGATTTTAAGGTTAGGTTCTCCCCATAACCCCTGACAGTGTTCCTTCAGAACGTCTTGAAACCTGTGATGAGTTGCGATTCAGATTAGTTTCAGTTCTAACAAGACCGGTTATACAATGTTGTACAATGTTTCAAGAAGTTATACAATGTTTCAGGAGGCACTTGTTTGTTTGCAAATCCCCATTGCCTAATTTGACCACCAATATTTTTCATGGGATTGGAAACATTTGTCATATTAAATCACAATGTTTCCAAGTAACTTCCAAACACAGAGCCAGTGTCTTCTTGACTTATGATCTGTAGGCATCTACTGTTGAAACTTCATGATCCGTGATTTATCTATTTTCCACGATAAAGGCATGCATTCAAATACACAATCTGCAATCAGTGATCTTGTTTTCACTTGAAGTATTTACAAGTTAAAGATCAGAAATATCTGAAAAATATATATATTTTACATTTGCTTAATTTTAATTACAAGATGTATTTTTGGTAAGGTTTGTAAGGAAGTAATTAAACAAAATTATCAACCGAGCTTTTGTGGTAATAATGAGAGGGGAGGAAGACCAATTACGTCGATTATTTTTTGAAACTGACACTAACTTTGGGAATTAGGAACTGAGTCTGAAGAAGGATTCCGACCCGAAACGTCACCCATCCTTTTTCTCCGGAGATGCTGCCTGACCCGCTAAATTATTCCCGCACTTTGTGACTAACTTTGGGAGGTGTAGAACTGAACCCAGTTCTCTAGTGCAATGAGACAGTGTCCCTAAAAGCTGAGCGACCATGTAGCTATGATTTTCAACAGTGTATGGCGGCAGTGATTATTGTGAACCGTTCAATGTCTGTAGAACCGGTGGGAATACAATGATTGGCTGTGTCACCCTGAGCTCTGCTGGAGTACTTGGGCTTTTGCAGATTCCAGGACAGAGGCAACTAATCCCCTTCTGGCTCCTCGATTAATTATTGAATCCAGAATCCATATTGAATTCAGCAAAGAGTTCCAAGGCAGATCACAGGAGCTTTATGAAAGAAAATAGGACATCGAGGAGACATTCTGGAAAATGCCCTAAAGCTTAGAAGAAGATGTAGGTTTTAAGTGGTATCCTAAGTGAGGTAGCTGGATGGCATGAGCTATGTAGAAGCCTCCAGAGTTTAGAACTTGAACTATTACAAGGATGGATCTCAGAATGGATCAGGAAGAGGTTAGAATTGGACACATGAAGTATCATGGAAGATTATGGTGCTGCAATAGACAGTGGAAAGAGAGGAATAAAGGTACAGAGTAATTTGAAAAATATTGTTGCCTTGCAGCCAGTATCGATCAGGAAGCATAGTATTGATGAGAGAATTGGACTCCATGTGCAGGCATGGGTAGGGACATTTTGTATGGTCTCAAGTTCACAGACAGTTGTAGTGAGGGGAGCAGCCAGAAGCCAAATCTATGGGTTAATAAAGGGAAAAATTAAGTCTGCGGCAGTAAATATTACAGCAATGATTTGAAGCCATAGAGACATACAGCATGGAAACCAGACCTTCAGCCCGTTGAGTCAACACCATCCATCTGGGACCCATTTCCACATCCCATTTGAATCTCACAACATTCCTATCAACTCCCCCCAGAGTCTAACACTACCGGTGATTTACAGCGGCCAGTTAACCTACCAACCTTCATGTCTTTGGTAGACACAAACTGCTAGAGTAACTCAGCGGGACAGGCAGCATCTCTGGAGAGAAGGAATGGGTGAAGTTTCGGGTCAAGACCCTTCTTCAGGCTGAAGCCAGATGACACCAAACCTCAGGATTGAAACTCTGGTTGTTGAAGTGGTGAGACAGCAACTACATCTGCTGCACTACACTGCGTGCAGTTTCAGACAGATGCGGGGAGGGGATTGGACTCAGCGGTTGGTGTAGAGTTTATGACTATGACTTGCAGACTGTGTTACCAGCTACATAACGTTCTGTGTGGATAACGTTGTCTCTGAGGAGACCTGTACAGGAATGCTGAGGGTCTGTACAAGGAGGGACAGAGCCGGCTGTACTTTTTGAGAAGGCTCCACTCTTTCAACGTCTGCAGTGAGATGCTGCAGATGTTCTACCAATCGGTGGTAGCCAGTGCCATCTTCTTCGCTGTCATTAGCTGAGGCAGCGGGACGAAGGCTGCGGACGCTACTAGGATCAACAAACTCATCAGGAAGGCTGGCTCTGTCCTGGGGACAGGGTTATATTTATGGGAGGTGGTCTTAGAGGGGAGGATGTTCCTCAAACTGTGGAGCATCCTGGACAATACAGCTCACCCCCTCCATGACCCACAAGTCAACTTGAGGAGCACCTTCAGCAAAAGACTGGTTCCACCAAGATGCAGGACAGAACGCCACAGGAGATCCTTCTTCCCTGTGGCTATCAAACTTTACAACTCCTCCCTCTTCTGTCGTGGGGTAGACTGAGACTGACTCCCCCCCCCCCCCCCCCCCCCCCCCCTCCTCCACACACCTCCTCAATCTTTGCACATTCTCCCCTAGCCTTTCCACTCGTCACTTTAATTTCATGCTTCATGTATTTTGTGTGTTTTATGACTGTTGGCAGATCAATTTCTCTCCCGGGATAAATAAAGTTCTATTGTACCCTATGAAGGGAGCTGAATAAAGTAACTTCTCATCCATTACAGTATGTGAGACAAAGAGTCTAACAATATATAGTTGGTGGTAAAGTGGAGCTGAGTAAAATCATTGTTTCCAACAACTGATATCTGGAAATCCATTACAAGTGTCCATCAACTTTTGGGCAAGGAAAAAATGCTACTAACATTTTCAGTTGTTGTCATTTTTGTCTCTCATCATCATTTTATTCAGAATATTGCAGTGTTCACACAGTGATAGATGGGCTGCATGCAATTACAGTTTGAGCCCATTCCACAGTTAGGTATTGAGACATGAACTAACCCAATATGAGCAATTACATATATTCATCGGTTCTAGGAGAAGAATTAGGCATTTGGCCCATTAAGTCTACTCTGCCATTCAATCATGGCTGATCTATTTTTCCCTCTCAACCCCATTCTCCTGCCTTCTCCCCATAACCTCTGACACCTTTACTAGTCAAGAATCTGTCAATCTCTGCCTTCAAAATATCCATTGACTAGGTCTCCACAGCCGTTCGTGGCAATGAATTCCACTGATTCACCACCATCTAACTAAAGAAATTGCTCCTTATCTCCTTTCTAAAGGTACATTCTTTTATTTTGAGGCTATATGCTCTGGTCCTAGACTCTCCCACCAGTGGAAACATCCTCTCCACATTCATTGTCCAGGCCTTACACTATTCAAATGGATTCATATGGCATGGAAGGAGGATGTCAGGGAGATGATTTGGTTCCCATTACTAAATATTATACTTGCAATCTATATGATTTAATTTATTAAGCAGGAGTAGTATGATCAGCCAAGGGAAGACCTATATTAAAGGTAGTTGAGGCCATTTCATTGGCTATATTTAAGAGGGAGTTAGATGTGGCCCTTGTGGCTAAAGGGATCAGGGGGTATGGAGAGAAGGCAGGTACAGGATACTGAGTTGGATGATCAGCCATGATCATATTGAATGGCAGTGCAGGCTCGAAGGGTCGAATGGCCTACTCCTGCACCTATTTTCTATGTTTCTATATTTTTGTCCAAGCTTTTGGTCACCTGCCCTAATGTCTCCTTTATAGCCTCAATTTATTTTTCTCTGTTTGATAATGCTTCTAGACAGCCCCTTGGGATATCTGACTCCATTAAAAGGGGTCCATATAAATGCAAGTTCTTATTGATCAAGTAACAAAGTAGTGGAAGACAAAAGTAATAAACTGAAAGCATTGCTTGGTACTTGGTAGTCCATGAAAATTGTTTTTTTTGTGGCATCAAAAAGCATTGTATGAAATAAACCAAGATTTTTTTTTCCAAATACCAATTGCTGATATTTACTGCTAGCTGATGAATATACAGTGTGTGCGTAAATTAGCTAAATCCAAGGATGATTTGAATTTGCACTTTGCTCCAGAATGCATTCTCTTTCATGTGGTTAATGTGGATCTGTAATGAATAATGTTACAAACTTGAAAAGCAATACATCCCCCATTCCATTTATTTCCTTTATTATTAAGAATGATAGTTCTTTCTGCCTTTTGAGTGTCTCCTCTCAATGGGTGCTCTATAGGCTGGCTAAGAACAAGTAGAGAGCCTTCAAATGACATTCTGAGGCTGGTGGCAAGATTATGAGTGAGAGTTTTGCTTGCCTTTCCTGGGTAGAACTTCACTTTATGCTCCCTCAAATTAGCAGCTGAAATTACCTTTCCAGCACACCATGCCTCCCTCCATTTTTTAAATGCACAACCCCATTGATGTCACAACAAAGCTGTCTTTTGATTTAGACTGTGCGTAGTGCTAGATGAAACAGCTTCATAATTATCTCAAATTAGAGATTAGCTGCTTGTTTACCTTCAAAGTGTGTGAAACAAATACAGTTGATTCAATAGAGAGATGAATAACAGATTAATAAAGCCAAAGGTTACAGCTCAGCAGCGTAATAATCAACTATTCTGTGGGACACCATTTTTCCTCAACCACTAGGTCTAAGAAATGGGATGTAAAAATAGATTTAACATTTGTCTTGTGTGACCCAAGTCTATCATTTGAAGCTGCTGAAATGCCCTTGGCCTGCAGACAAATTAATAAAGGTATAATTGTGGAGAATGAAATACAAAAATAGTACTGACGCAAGCAGTCTGAAGATTTGCTTTGGTCGCATTCGTTATACGATAGATAATGACAAAAGCATGGGGAGGATTTCCCTGCTGCTCTTCACAAAGGTACAGTGAGATCCTCTAAGGCTGCCTAAGGAGACTATAGGGGGCTTTGTTTAATGTATTGCCTGAATAACCATAGCTCACCAACACCCCCCCCCCCTCACCCTAAAACTATACCCACATTTATCTGAGTCTGTGGGAAAATTTACCACTAGCCCACGTCTGACAAATGAAAATAACAAATAAATGACAACAGTTATATCCCCAACAGTTTTATGCAGTAACCAGTATTATCTGTTCAATCAGCTATAGATGTGTCATTGCCAAATATGGCTTGACTAAATTAACCATTTAGTCTTCATGTCTAGGAAAGATCTGCAGATGCTGGTTTCCCAACAGATAGACACAAAATACAGGTGTAGCTCAACGGGTCAGGCAGCATTTCTGGAGAAAATGAATAGGTGACCCTTCTTCAGGTCTCAACCCAAACCGTTACCTATTCCTTTTCTGCCTGACCCACTGAATCACTCCAGAATTCTGTGTCCATTCAGTCTTCACCCTGTTCTCTATCAACATGGTCATAAAGCCGTGCAGCACTGAATGGTGTTACAACAGATGTAATCCAGGAAAATCATGGAGATTAATTACAAACTGGGAGACAGGAAATAGTTGCAGCATTAAAAAGTGGATTCCTAAAAGCTAAGTCATACTTTCTCTGGATAACTTTCAGTAAAGCCATTTTGAAGTTTCATTTCGACATACTGAAAACTTTATTTTGTACTGCTGAATACAAAACAGTTGCATTCACAATCTTTGCATCTTCTCTAGCCACAGGCGAGGTCCCAGAAGATTAGAGAGTGATCAATGTTGTTCCTTTGTTTAAGAAGGGAAGAGAACCATAGATAATCCAGGAAACTATAGGCTTGTGAGCCTCACATCAGTGGAAATGATTCTCCATGATAGGATTTATTTGCATTTGAAAGAGAATGGCCTAACTAGGGACAGTCAGCATGGTTTTATCTGTGACGTATCATGTCCTACGAACTTGATCAAGTATTTTGAGTGATTGATGAATGTAGGGGGTGGGAGATTGCAACCTTCACGTGGTCCGCCCTGTTTCGATGAATGCAATCAACCTGGCGTGCACAATCAAGTAAGATCAAATAGAACAAGTTGTCCGACAACTTTAGGCTGTGCACACCATACGCAAGAAGAAGAAGATGAAGGTAGGATAGTGGATGTTGCCCACATTCAGGAAGTAATTTGATAAGGTCTGTCTTGGTAGTCTCATCCAGAAGATTAAAATGCATGAAATCCACGGTGACTTGATCATTTGAATTTAGAATTGGCGTACTCATAGAAGATAGAGGGTTGTGGTGGGTGTTATTCCGACTGGAGGCCTGTGACCAGAGGAGGTCCCCAGGGATCTGTGGGATCTCTGTTGTTTGTGATATATATATATAAATGAATTGAACGTAAATATAGATGGGTTGGTTAGTAAGTTTGTAGGCAACACCAAAATTGTTATTGCGGACAATGAGGATTCAAACTATACCATGGGATATAGATAAGATACAGAAAGAGGCGGAGAAATGGCAGATGGAGTTTAATCTGAGCAAGTGTGAGAGGTTGTACTTTGAAAAGGGATAGTTAATGACAAGCATCTTAACACTATTGATGTACAGAAGGATATTGGGGCCAAAGTCCACAGCTCCCTGAAAGAGGCAAACAAGTAGATATGGTGGTAAAGAGAATGTATAGTATGTTTGCCTTCACAAGTGGGGGCATTGAGTCAGGAAATTGTGTGGAAAGTGAGTCAGGAAATCTCATCCAGAAGATTTATAGGAGTTTGGTTAGGCTGCATTTTTAGTATTGTGTTCAATTCTGGTTGCAGCACTACAGGCAGGATGTAGAGGCGTTCGAGAGTGTGCAGAAGAGATTTACCAGAATACCTGGATAAGAGGGCAAGAATCAGGGTAAGAGTAAAAAAATAGCAGATAATTCAACCTTAACTGCAATCCGTCTGTCCGTAGCAGAGTAAAACTCCGACAAAGCAGCATCCGATTGTTCGGACATCTGGAAGGTCCGACATTTGGCTCACTCATTAGTCTGGAATGTGTGCTGAGAGTCTAGGTTGCAGGAGATCCTCTTATGTGCCAGTTCCCTACAACAGTCAATGTCTCTGTCTCCATCTACTGATCTGGCTTCCAGCACCATCAGGGCAGAGAACTCCAGAGATTCCCTACTGTCTGAGAGAATACATTTCTGGAAGCCTCAGTTAAAAATGGTCAGACATTTATTTTGCAGCTATGTTCCCTTGGCTGTCAATTTCCAACTGCCCTCGAACTACAGCACCTGTGAACAGTTTCTACCCACTGCTCTTCCTCACAAGATCTGTGAAGCACCAGGTGAAAATCCACCTTTTCTTACTAGATAATGCTGAAAGTACACGACTAGTCCAGCAGTATCTGCAGAAGAGTTGGTCTCAGGAAGAAGTCCGCAAAATGGCTTTCACGTTGAAGCCAAAATGGGGATTGCCGGAAATATTATGGAATTGGAACGTGGCTGCTTTAGCAGAGCTGCCAAGTAGTACGGATTTTCCATATTTTGTACGGAAATGCGATTAGAATACGGATGTACGATTTTGTGTTGTTAAATACGGATTTTAAATACGGAGTTCAGTTCACTCTGAAGAAGGGTCTCGACCAGAAACGTCACCCATTCCTTCTCTCCAGAGTCACTGCCTGTCCCGCTCCAGGTTTAAACGGAGCGCTGTAAGTTTAACGCATGGGAATTTAAACGGAGAGCTGTCGGCTACAGCGCTATGGGTTCTAAAAATAGTGCTACCAGCTGGAGCGCTATGGCCACAGCGCTATGGGTCACAGACTGTTCAGGAAAATTCTCGCATAACAATGAGTCTTGGGAATTCTCTTTCTCAGTGGTAGTTGAGCCTTTGATTATTTTTCAGGCAGTGGTAGAATTCTGGTTAAGCCTAGTGGTGAAAGGTTACCAGTGGGATTGCAGTTACATTGGGATTTTACAGAATGGTGGATGGGCTCAAGGAGGAGAGAGGGAGGGGTGGAGAGAAGGAGAGGATGGAGAGGGGAGGGAGAAGGAGAGAGGGAAGTAGGGATTAAGAGAGGGAGGGAGAAAAAAGGGAGGAGAGGGGGAGGAAGAGAGAGGGAGGGTGGGAGGGAAAGAAAGGGGGAGGGAGAGGGAGGGATGGAGGGAGGGAGGGAGAGTGAGGAAGGATAGAGAGAGAGGGTGCGAGGGAAGGAGAAGGCTTTCTAAAATGGCTACATCATCATCTGGTGCTGAAAGCAGGAAGCAAACAGCAGTATACAAAGAGATGGCAATGAATGCACTGTCAAGTAAGGTGCGTAGAAGACATGTCAATTGGTAGCAAAGTTATGCATTCTTGTCCTCTTACATGGGTTTGACTGCACATTAAAAAAAACATTTATTTCAGCAAAATGGCACTGAGTAAAAATACTTCCTCGGCAAAATACTGATTTTTCAGGTACTAGAATACTGAAATGCTCTGACAAAACTTGGCAGCTCTGCTTTAGGGAATTGCCATTATAGTTTTCTCCCTTCAAAAATGGGTAGAGTACAGTTTAAGTGTTCACACGTGGCAGCTGCTTCCCGAGTCTCACAGATCTGCTCACTCGCAAGCTGCCTGCACAGATAAAGGGAAACAGAGAGGGGTAAGGAGGGGGTGGGGGGCAGAGGAGAGGGAAATACCATGAGAGAAAGAGGAAATGAGCAGGGTGGATGAAACTGTACAGTGGTTTATGAGGGGGTCCCCCAAACTGCAGAATAGCCTAAAAAAAGACACAAAATGTTGGAGTTAGTGGCTTAGACAGCATCTCTGGGCATGTCTGAAGCAGGGTCCCGACCTGAAACATCACCATTGCATCTCTACAGAGATGCTGCCTGTCCTGTTAAGTTATTCCAACATTTTGTATCTATCTTCGGTTTAAACCAGCATCTGCAGTTCCTTCATACACATCTCTGGGCATCATGGATAGGTGATGTTTCGGATTGGGACCCTTCTTCAGACTGATCCATGTTGTCTGAAGAAGGGTCTCAACCCGAAACGTCACCTACTCCTTCGCTCCATGGATGCTGCCTCACCCGCTGAGTTTCACCAGCATTTTTAACTACCTTCGATTTTTCCAGCATCTGCAGTTCCTTCTTAAACATGTTTTCGAGAGATGCTGATAGTTCCTTGTTTCTAGAGAATGGCCGAAGCAGACCACTACCACAGCAGTTATTCAGGCCACAGTTCACAGATTCTCTCTGTGTTGTCCGCCTACTAAAGCACTGTGGTGATTCAATGAAGGCAAAGATAATATCCCATTGGATGTCTTTACAACAGTTCCCATGTTTCTGCATAGATTGGTTACATTTCATAGTTTGCAGTTTTTTATTCCAATCTGTCAGTGGGTCAGAAGTACAAACTTTGTTGTCATCATGCGTGTGAAATCCAATGCAGAAATCATATTGATTTAGGCTATATCACAACACGTCATTAAATTGACTTCCATCAGTCACTTTGAGAGCATGAAGAGCGTGGCTGAGATTCATGGAGGCATGGATAGCCGAAACATCAACTATCCATGTTCTCCAGGGCCTCTGCCTGACCTGCTGTGTTACTCCAGCATTTTGTGTCTTTTTTGGTAAACAGGTATGTGCAATTCCTTGTGTTTACCGTATTTGCACCCCAGCTCTGTTTCCCTTTTGGAAGGAGGTCCTCCAGAAGTGGAAGTAAATATTAAAAACATGCTGATAATGATCCATCTCTGCAATTTCTATGTGAAAATCTAATGCTGTTTTTATTTGTAATCCAGATTCTAGATATCTAAATTCACAATTGATGCCCTTTGATTTCTAATTTCCACGTCCTTCTTAATGCTAGTTATCAGTATTGAATGTAATAGTCCAATGGGTCACCAAGTAACTTAATCTTTTGGCAGCCTGTGTGCATTTACAATCCCTATCTTGTTTTGGGTTATAGAGATATAGCACAGAGACAGGCTCTTTGGCCCATCGAGTCCACGCAAACAATCAAATACCATTCACACTAATCCTGCATTCATCTGTTTTTTATTCACCCCACGTTCTTTTATAGACTTTTAGAGATACCTTTGACCCACTGAGTCCACGCCGACCAGCGATCACCCCGTACACTAACACTGTCCTACACACTAGGGACAATGTTACAATTTCTAATGAAACCAATTAACCTACAAACCTGTACATCTTTAGGGTGCGGGAGGAAATCAGAGCACTTAGAGAAAACCCATGTGTTCATACAGAGAATGTACAAACTCCGTACACATGGCACCCGCAGTCAGGATCGACACCCCCCCCCCCCCAACTTCTGAAATCTCCTTCACCACCCCAACCCCATGAAATTTCTTGCCAGCTTGCTTCCTTTATAGAATATGGAAAGCAGGATGGCAGGAATTATAACAGTTATTATCTTCTATGCCATGTTTGGGCGTACCTGCTATTTACTTCATGGTAATACTGTTAAATGGCTGGGCTTATGCCAGATACCAGTAACTGAGCCTTGAAGTCTGATTAAACGTTGCATAAAAAGTTATTTTGTTTCAAGATGATTTAAAATGGTTAGTATATCAAGTACATCTTCCAATTAATGATCTTGACTGAATAGTAAATTCTGCTCGAAGGTAGACATAAAAAGCTGGAGTAACTCAGCGGGACAGGCAGCATCTCTGGAGAAAAGGAATGGGTGACGTTTTGGGTCAAGTCAAGTCAATTCAAGTCAAGAGAGTTTATTGTCATGTGTCCCAGATAGGACAATTACATTCTTGCTTGCTGCAGCACAACAGAATATTTTAGGCATAAATACAGATCAGATCAGTGTGTCCATATACCATAGAATATATATATATATATACACACATAAATAAACCGATAAAGTGCAATAGGATGTTATAGTTCAGAGTTTGTTTGAAGTTGTGCTTAATAGTCTGATGGATGAGGGGAAGAAGCTGTTCCTGAACCTGGATGTTGCAGATTTCAGGCTCCTGTACCTTCTACCTGATGGTAGCGGTGAGATGAGTGTGTGGCCAGGATGGTGTGGGTCCTTGATGATGCTGCCAGCCTTTTTGAGGCAGCGACTGCGATAGATCCCATCGATGGTTGGGAGGTCAGAGCCGATGATGGACTGGGCAGTGTTTACAAATTTTTGCAGCCTTTTCTGCTCCTGGACACTCAGGTTGTCGTACTAAGCCACGATGCAACCGGTCAGCATGCTCTCAACTGTACACCTGTAGAAGTTCGAGAGAGTCCTCCTTGACATATCGACCCTCCGTAATCTTCTCAGGAAGTAGAGGCGCTGATGTGCTTTCTTTATGATTGCATCAGTGTTCTGGGACCAGGAGAGATCTTCGGAAATATGTACACCCGGGAATTTTAAGTTCTTGACCCTTTCCACCATCGACCCGTTGATATAAACGGGACTGTGGGTCCCCATCCTACCCCTTCCGAAGTCCACAATCAGTTCCTTGGTTTTGCTGGTGTTGAGAGCCAGGTTATTGTGCTGGCACCATTTGGTCAATCGGTCGATCTCACTTCTATACTCTGACTCGTCCCCATCAGTGATAAGTCCCACAACAATGGTGTCATCGGCGAACTTGATGATGGAGTTTGCACTATGACCGGTTTATTTATGTGTGTATATATATCGTCATGAATATAGAGTGAGTACAACAATAGAGTAAGCACGCAGCCTTGAGGTGCTCCCGTGCTGATTGTTATCGAGGCTGACACATTTCCCCCAGTACGGACAGACTGTGGTCTGTGAATGAGGAAGTCGAGGATCCAATTGCAGAGAGATGTGCAGAGACCCAGATCTGAGAGCTTGGTAAACAGCTTGGAGGGGATGATGGTATTAAATGCCGAGCTGTAGTCAATGAATAACAGCCTGACATATGAGTTTTGTTTTCCAAGTGGTCCAGAGCGGAGTGGAGAGCCAGTGAGATCGCATCCACCGTTGATCCATCAAGACCCTTCTTCAGACTGATGACAGGGGAGTGGGTGGGACAGAGATAGAAAATTCTGAATAGAGAATAGTAAATTCTGCTCAAGATGATGCTAATCCATCATCCAGAAAGTGTAAATTGGAAATGTGGCTACTGTAATTGATGAAGAAGGAATCCAAAGCATTCTTCATTTCAGACACATCCAGTAATGGATCTCTTACTGATTTCACTGCTTCAGTTTCACGTTTAATTTGAAAGAGCTTTCCACAGGCTGGATAATCATGACAGATTTCAAATCTGATTCTAGTTGACTGCTTTGTTTTAAAATGTTGCACCTCTGAGCATTTACAGTGTTATGTTGACAAGACAGGAAATGTATTGAATCTTACTTAAAGCTTACTCTGTTATACCAACCAGGAACTGAAAACGGCTGAATTTTAGCTCTTGCAAAATATTTAGCAGCTATTTTGCATCATGGATCATTGTAGATGGACTAATAGGTCAGAATGGACATGGTGGGCCAAAGGGCCAACTTCTGTGCTTCATGACTATGACTAAGTCAAGGCAAGACACAGTAAGCAGCCTGTACTTCCGCCCAATCAGTATTCGCAACAGTGTGATTATGATGGGAAATTGGATGTTTTTTTTTGCTTTCAAACATTTTGAAGTTCCACAGCGTCAATTAACAATAGACAATAGGTGCAGGATTAGGCCATTCGGCCCTTCGAGCCAATATAATCATGGCTGATCATCCACAATAGAAACATAGAAATTAGGTGCAGGAGTAGGCCATTCGGCCCTTAGAGCCTGCACCGCCATTCAATATGATCATGGCTGATCATCCAACTCAGTATCCCGTACCTGCCTTCTCTCCATACCCTCTGAACCGCTTAGCCACAAGGGCCACATCTAACTCCCTCTTAAATATAGCCAATGAACTGGCCTCGACTACCCTCTGTGGCAGAGAGTTCCAGAGATTCACCACTCTCTGTGTGAAAAAAGTTTTTCTCATCTCGGTTTTAAAGGATTTCCCCCTTATCCTTAAGCTGTGACCCCTTGTCCTGGACTTCCCCAACATCGGGAGCAATCTTCCTGCATCTAGCCTGTCCAACCCCTTAAGAATTTTGTAAGTTTCTATAAGATCCCCTCTCAATCTCCTAAATTCTAGGGAGTATAAACCAAGTCTATCCAGTCTTTCTTCATAAGACAGTCCTGACATCCCAGGAATCAGTCTGGTGAACCTTCTCTGCACTCCCTCTATGGCAATAATGTCCTTCCTCAGATTTGGAGACCATAACTGTGCGCAATACTCCAGATGTGGTCTCACCAAGACCCTGTACAACTGCAGTAGAACCTCCCTGCTCCTATACTCAAATCCTTTTGCTGTGAAAGCTAACATACCATTCGCTTTCTTCACTGCCTGCTGCACCTGCATGCCTACTTTCAATGACTGGTGTACCATGACACCCAGGTCTCGCTGCATCTCCCCTTTTCCTAGTCGGCCACCATTTAGATAATAGTCTGCTTTCCTGTTTTTGCCACCAAAATGGATAACCTCACATTTGTCCACATTATACTGCATCTGCCAAACATTTGCCCACTCACCCAGCCTATCCAAGTCACCTTGCAGTCTCCTAGCATCCTCCTCACAGCTAACACTGCCCCCCAGCTTAGTGTCATCCGCAAACTTGGAGATATTGCCTTCAATTCCCTCATCCAGATCATTAATATATATTGTAAATAGCTGGGGTCCCAGCACTGAGCCTTGCGGTACCCCACTAGTCACTGCCTGCCATTGTGAAAAGGACCCGCTTACTCCTACTCTTTGCTTCCTGTTTGCCAGCCAGTTCTCTATCCACATCAATACTGAACCCCCAATGCCGTGTGCTTTAAGTTTGTATACTAATCTCTTATGTGGGACCTTGTCGAAAGCCTTCTGGAAGTCCAGATACACCACATCCACTGGTTCTCCCCTATCCACGCTACTAGTTACATCCTCGAAAAATTCTATAAGATTCGTCAGACATGATTTACCTTTTGTAAATCCATGCTGACTTTGTCCAATGATTTCACCACTTTCCAAATGTGCTGCTATCCCATCTTTAATAACCGACTCTAGCAGTTTCCCCACTACCGATGTTAGACTAACTGGTCTGTAATTCCCCGTTTTCTCTCTCCCTCCCTTCTTAAAAAGTGGGGTTACGTTTGCTACCCGCCAATCCTCAGGAACTACTCCAGAATCTAAAGAGTTTTGGAAGATTATTACTAATGCATCCACTATTTCTGGAGCTACTTCCTTAAGTACTCTGGGATGCAGCCTATCTGGCCCTGGGGATTTATCGGCCTTTAATCCATTCAATTTACCCAACACCACTTCCCGGCTAACCTGGATTTCACTCAATTCCTCCAACTCCTTTGACCCGCGGTCCCATGCTATTTCCGGCAGATTATTTATGTCTTCCTTAGTGAAGACGGAACCAAAGTAGTTATTCAATTGGTCCGCCATATCCTTGTTCCCCATGATCAACTCACCTGTTTCTGACTGCAAGGGACCTACATTTGTTTTAACTAATCTCTTTCTTTTCACATATCTATAAAAACTTTTGCAGTCAGTTTTTATGTTCCCTGCCAGTTTTCTTTCATAATCTATTTTTCCTTTCCTAATTAAGACCTTTGTCCTCCTCTGCTGGTCTCTGAATTTCTCCCAGTCCTCCGGTATGATGCTTTTTCTGGCTAATTTGTACGCATCATCCTTCGCTTTGATACTATCCCTGATTTCCCTTGTTATCCACGGATGTACTACCTTCTCTGATTTATTCTTTTGCCAAACTGGGATGAACAATTTTTGTAGTTCATCCATGCAGTCTTTAAATCTTTAAATCAGTACCCCGTTCCTGCCTTCTCGCCATATCCCCTGACCTAACCCTATATATCTAACTCTCTCTTGAAAGCATCCAGAGAATTGGCCTCCACTGCCTTCTGAGGCAGAGAATTCCACAGATTCACAACTCTCTGGGTGAAAATGTCTTTCCTCGTCTCCGTTCTAATTTGCCTACCCCTTATTTTAAGGTTCATGTTGGGAATTTTCTTGGAGTGAATTCCAAATGCACAAATCAATGCCAAATTTAGATTTTGTAATTCAATTGACCACTCCACATAGTCTTCCAGCCCCCAGGGGAAGGGTTAAAAGCTGGGATCTATGAAATTGGAGCAAAGGGGGGAAAAAACCAACAGGAAACTGATTAGATTAGATTAGATTATTTAATGACCACACAGTTAAACTGGTGGAATTCAGGTTCAGTACAGGATGTTACAAGGTAGGCTGATTCCCGTCAAACATAACATAAAACACAACATCATACAATATACAGTACATGCATGGGGAGGATATGTGCTGTTGTCATAGTGTGTTCAGAATTCGGATTGCGTGTGGGTAAGAACTGTTTTTAAATCGAGATGTCTTGGCGGGCAGTGAGCTGTAGCGCCTTCCTGATGGCAGCAGGTGGAAGATGTGGTGAGCTGGGTGGGAGGGATCAGAGATGATTTTCTTCACCCTTGACACGGACCGTTTGTGATGGAGTGATTCTATTGATGGAAGGGGAGTGCTGATGATTTTGGATGCTTTGTTAACTATGCGCTGTAATTTATTACGGGAGTGAGTGTCTAAACTGCTGAACCAGACTGTAATTGATGAAGTGAGCATGCTTTGGATGATGGCTGTGTAGAATCGGATTAGGAGGTGTTTCCTTACTCTAAACTTCTTGAGCTGGCGGAGGAAGAAGAGTCTTTGGTTGGCTTTTTTGTAGATGTGATTTGAATTGATTTTCCATTTGAGGTTATTGCTTATGTGAGTGCCAAGAAATTTGAATGAGTCAGTGGTGGATATTGGTTCACCTGAGATGAGTAGGGCGGTCTTGGGTTGTGCCTTACGTCTGAGATCAATGATGAGTTTGTGTGTTTTTGATGTGTTGAGTAAGAGGTTATTATCTGTGCACCAAGTGACTGCTTTGTGTGTTTGAGTGCGGTATTCTGTTTCATTATTGTTCGAGATGAGACCTATGATGGTTGTGTCTTCTGCGTATTTATATATTTTAACTGAACTATGCTGGGATGTGAATTGGATGTGATCAGTTTTGTTGCACTCTGAGAAGGAGAAACAAGATAGTTTGTGAGTTCATTAAAAAAATGAATAGGGACTTGCAATCAGACTCAACAGGATAGATTATCGAGAAGTAGAACGAAGGAACTGCAAATGCTGGTTTACAAAAAAGTACACAAAGTGTTGGAGTAATTCAGTGGGTCAGGCATCATCTCTGGATTGTTTACAGTGCCTCTTCATTGTGCCTCAGCAACAGTCATCTGATGCTTTTCTATTTCTCCCCTGATCAATGTTTATTTGTCAATTTGGACTTTTTTATTTGTCTGTCACAATTTCCAGTGCCATAATTCTCCTTAACAGTATTTGAGTTCCCATATTTCAACCTATTCCCATATTCCCCTGAGCCCTGAATCTGTTGTCAAAAACCATTCATTTGTTTTATTAATCCTTGCTCTCCTTCCTCTTCTTTCGTTGTATATCCTGCTCAATATCAGCCTTTCTCTTTCCTTTTATGGTAGAAGATTTTATAGCAAATGAAAATCCTTGTATTTATATTCCATCTTTAACACAATACAAATCTCCCAAGATGGTTAACGAGGACTTTGCCAACAATATTTGACACTAAACCACACAAGGAGATATCGGGGCAAATAACCAAGGATTTGGTCAAATATATAGTTTTTCAAGGACATCTTAAAGGGGTAAAGAGATAGAGAGGGGTCAATTCCAGTTCTTTCAGACATAATATTAAGAGCTACAGTCAGTATTGGGATAGTTAAAATCAGAGATGCACAAGGGATTAGAACTGGTAGCATGAAGCATGGAGGATATAAGAGACTGATTTCAAAATAAGGTTGAGAGGAAATCTATTTAGTTTGCTAAGCTTGTTTCTTCTTTTGGCAATTTCTTTCAAATCCTTCTCTATTTTATCCATGCTAGACATGGAGTGCATGTTAGATTTCTAATAAAACTTTATCTTAGTATTTCAAACTGTAAAGGTAAGCTTGCAGTTTCAGTAATGTAAATGTCTGAGGTAGATAGGAAAATGTTAAGTGAGATTTGAAAGCATAATAACCAGTTCCAAAAATTCCTGCTGGGTTTGTTATAATTGCGGACTTATTCACAGTGAAATCATTAACTTCATTTATCTACTCTGAGACCGCTTTTGCTATTTTTGTTGAATTTTTGTTGTTGAATAGTCCCTGCTGTGGCATCCCCTTGATGAAGGATAGTGTCACTGACTGGCTGTAATCCAGGGTATAGTTTCTTCCACTCTTTGCGTACCGCATCCAAATGACACACGGAATGTGTCGGCTTGGAATAACAAATAGCATGAGGTTGTGTGGCCATGGCACCACATCAGGGCACCTTCTCCATTTTTCTACCATACTTTGGCAACATAATTAGTGCCTCTTTATTATTGTATGTTCGACTTTTTTGTTCTTGCAATTCCCTCAGCACTTTAATGTAGGGGCAAGTTTATCTTGGTTGTAGATAATCCCTCAGTAATGCCCCTGTCCCACTTAGGAAACCTGAATGGAAACCTCTGGAGACTTTGCGCCCCACCCAAGGTTTCCGTGCGGTTCCCGGAGGTTGCAGGTGGTTGCTGGAGGTTGCAGGTAGTGGAAGCAGGTAGGGAGATTGACAAAAACCTCCGGGAACCTCTGGGAACTGCACGGAAACCTTGGGTGGGGCGCAAAGTCTCCAGAGGTTTCCGTTCAGGTTTCCTAAGTGGGACAGGGGCATAATGTTGCAGCAATGTTGCTTCGGTGCACTTTCCTCAGTGAACTGTATTCCTTCCACACTGAAGGGAGTAACTAACAATTGGCAAATTGGAGCCTGGAATTCTTCATTCCCAGTCAACCCTGAACACGCAGCAGAGTGGTAAAGAAAGCATATGGTATCCTTGCCAGTCAGTGTTCACTGCATTGAGTATAAGATTCAGGAAGTCATGTTGTACCTTTTATAAAACATTGCTTGAGCTACATTTGGAGTAGAGTGTGCAGTTCCAGTCACCCCATTGCAGGACGGATGGTACACAGCTGGTCACAGGTTTCCAATTAAAAATAAACCTGTCCCATCACCCTCTGCTTTCTATATGCCGAGCAAACTCTGTATCCCCTGGCTTGGACCAGTTTCTCACGCAAGATCCTGTCAAAGGCCTCACTGAAATCCATGTAGTCTACATCAAATGTACAGCTCTCATCAGTATATTTTATTGCATCTTGAAAAACTTCATTCAAACTGAGCAGAGAGGATTTCTGCCTTTCCAAGTGTTAATAAATCCTAGTGCACAGAATGTTTTGCAATAACTTCCATACCACTGAAGTTAGGCCCAGTAATTATCTGGCTCATCGCTGCAACCCTCCTTGAATAAGGGCACCACATTTGCTATCCTATGGACATTTGGTGCATTAACTGTGGCCGGCCACGGCTTAAAGGTCTCTGTCAGGGCCCAGTAATCCCACAGCAGCCAGCCTGCGATACATCCCATTGAGTCCCAAATGTATCCACCTTTAACTCACTAGAACACTATTCAACCTTCTTCTTACTGATAAAGATAATTTATGACTTTGGGGTAGTCAGACTACAGTAATGTACAAATTATCACTGTTTACACAAATGTGGACATCACAGAGTTATCACTTTGTGCCCATCTGAAATGCTAGAGCTTTCAATTCTCTCTTTTCTCCTTGTTAAGCCAAATCATTATTTCCTCCCATCTACCGTAATAATTTACATGATGTGCAAGTGTATGCTTTTCCAGTCATAGCTGTTACACATAATCGCTTATGATAGGCGGTTAATGTTGCCCATGTATGAAAATAAATCATCTTTCCTTTTTTAATTTAAAAAAAATTATTGTTACCTCTTCTGAATTGTTTACCTTGAAAATTGTCAACCCTTTGGGGAGGGGGGAGTCTTATCACCCAATGTCTTGTTCACCCAGACGATGCAAGAAACTGCAGATGCTGGAACCTTGAACAAAAAACAAAGTGCCAAAGGAACTTCGCGGGTCAGGCAGCATCTGTGGAGTCAAATGGACATTTCCAGTCGGGACCTTTCTTCCGACTAATTCTCCTTGATTTGCTCATGTCATTTGAGGGATAAATATTAACCATTTTGGTCTCACTGTAGTGTGATTTTATTTTAAAATTTCTCAAGGCACAGGGTGTCAGTTTAACATCTTACTGCATCTTCAAAAGTATTACATTCCTTCAGTACTGGAGTTAAAGTATCACAGGGGTTCCCAGAGAGGTGCAGGAACCCTCCGTCTCCTACCTGAGAGGTTAGAGTGCTCCCCGCCAGGCTACTGATCATAGTCCTTTCAGCTTGTTGCATGTACTAACGTTCACACTATTTCAAATATTGTGCATGTAAGTCCATTTGTGAATTCTGATGTACTTCCATAACATTGGTCTGTTCTTCACTCTTGGAATTGTATGAGTAGTTAAATCATCCTGTATTTCATGAATTACTTTGAGATTCGAAACAAAGAGACAACAGACCTTGGAGGGCAGCACGGTGGTGCAGCGGTAGAATTGCTGCCTTACAGCGCCAGAGACCCAGGTTCGATCCTGATTACGGGTGCTGTCTGTACGGAGTTTGTACATTTTCCCCGTAACCTGCGTGGGTTTTCTCCCGGTACTACGGTTTCCTCCCACACTCCAAAGATGTACAGGTTTGTAGGCTAATTGGCTTGATATAAATGTAAATTGCCCCTAGTGTGTGTAGGATAGTGTTAGTGTGCGGGGGTCGCTGGTCGGTGCAGACACTTTGGGCCAAAGGGCCTGTTTCTGCACAGGCTCGGCAATCGTTTCGCTGAACACCTCCGCTCAGTCCGCCTTAACCTACCTGATCTCCCGGTTACTCAGCACTTTAACTCCCCCTCACATTCCCAATCTCACCTTTCTGTCCTGGGCCTCCTCCATTGTCAGAGTGAGGCCCAGCGCAAATTGGAGGAACAGCACCTCATATTTTGTTTGGGTAGCTTACACCCCAGCGGTATGAACATTGACCTCTGACTTCAAATAGCTCTTGCTTTCCCTCTCTCTCCATCCTCTCCCACTTCCAAGTTTGCCCACTAGTCTTATTGCCTCCGTCTACATTCTATCTCTGTACCGCCCACTCACCTGACATCAGTCTGAAGAAGGGTCTCGACCCGAAACGTCACCCTTTCCTTTTCTCCAGAGATGCTGCCTGTCCCGCTGAGTTACTTACTTACTGTACTTACTGCTTATTATGCCTCCTGGCATGTAGGGCAGCAACGAAGGTCCTCCACTCAGTAGTGTTGATTCCTTCAGTTGCTGTTTCCGTAACATATTTGTTTTACGAGACAGGGTTGTTAGCCCTGTGCTCAACCTGCAACCTGGAGGACCAGTGGATCGCTCTTCGTCTCACCTCTACCCTTCGACCTGTCCAGCATGAGAGACCCTAACAGGAGACGAATCTCCCGCTGGCATAGCTCTAGGGGTCACTGAGACACACACGCTCCACAACCACCACAAGTTGCAATCCAACGGGGAGGTCCTGCTGAGTTACTCCAGCATTTTGTGGCTACATTTGATTTGAACCAGCATCTGCAGTTCATTCTTACACTTTCTATTCTGTTATCCTGGATGTTTGTACAACACGCACATCATTAATCACGAGGGACAATAATGATGCATGCATATGTGCGTAATATACACCTGTTTAAAGAGCATCTCCTAAAGCAGTTGTATTTATTTATATTGTTGTACAAGCCGTTGACACACTGCTATCCATCCCTGCTAATTACAGTATCTATTCCTAGGAGACATTTATTTTGCCCTTCAGTGTTCTATTGACTTACTGAGTAAAAGCTGCTTTTACTGGTTTTTATGTGGTAGGTTCTAAATGCAATTACTTACACTGAGTTAAACATGTAAGCGACACAGCAAAGAATGGCACAGGCATGATGAATCAAATAACACTGTATATTTTGTACTTTAAGATAAGGAATTTAAGAATATGTTTGGCAGCATCGTTCGACAATGAAATGAACATAGTTAAAATGGAATGATCGATAAATAGGTTAAAGAGGGAATCTTATAAAAGCACTCTGTCCATGTTCCAGGTTTCAAACTGAAAAAGCTGAAGGTGAAAAATACCATGGCACATTTTGTGCACACCCCCATCCCCGCAGTCTCCAGCTGCAGTTATTATTAAAATACATTGTTAGACGGGTAAATATAGACCTGCCGTTTTATTTCCTGCTACAACAGGACTGTTGGAGGTTTCTTGTTCAAGGCGGACATTGTAATAACATTGGTTATAATACTGCACTGTCAGCATTTCAGTCAGGCACGTCTGCCTTGAATTAAAAGCCTCCAACAGTTCTTTCACGGCTCAATATTACACGTTGAGCTCAATAAATGTTAACTTTCTTCAGTTTTTAAGCTAAAAATAACTGATACCAAGAGGGAACTGTTGTCAACGTGCCTGCTTATACAAAGACAGATTATGCAAAATGAAGTTACCTTGGGATTCTGAAACACGACACAGAAGAGCCATTTCTACTTGGAATATTTTGCCTAGATAACTCGGTGACTGCACAGGATTAGCTTTTGACATGAGTTTACTTTCGCATCCATTTCTGAGCTGCAGCAACACATTTGAGAGAATCTGCCATTGTCATGGAGCAGCCAGAAAGAAGAATGGCAAAAGATTGCAACAAGGCAGGGTAGGGTGGGAGCAGGTCTTAAATCTGAGGTCAGTTCAGATTTGGATGGCCAGGGAAGACTGGAAGTCTTTTGTGGGGATGATATAGGATTGATTGCGTCACACTGATCAGGTTTAGGTAATTGTGTCGGAAGGAACTGCAAATGCTGGTTTACACAGAAGATAGACACAAGTTGCTGAGTAACTCAGCGGGACAGACTCTGGAGAGAAGGAATGAGTGACGTTTCAGGTCGAGACCCTTCTTCAGACCGAGTGTCAGGAGAGAGGGAGTCTAGAGATATGGAAGGGTATGGTGTGAAAGCAGATGATGATAAAGAAATGTAGAATAGTTCATTGGATGAAAAAAAAGCAGAACCTTATATTTTCATTTTGTATGGTTTTAAAAGAAAATTCAAGTACAGGTGCCCCAATAGAAATAATACCAACGATGCGCTATTGTGGTTTGGGAAAGAAGCATGTTTTTAATGCCTGATTATTACAGAAAGATTGAAGAATAGGGAAAAGTAAAGGATTTCAGGATTCCAGGGTAAAAATGGTGGGAATTAAAATGTGCCTCGCATTTACAATAATGCAAAAGGATGATTGAGAGTCAGGAATTGTCGGGCAGATGTTTGCATCTGGATCTGTTAGTATTCACTGTTGACTAAAAATCAAGGGATCTGTCGGAATAATTTACACGAGACGTGAGTGACAGTTAACTTCTTCCTTATACGCAATAACTTGTCAAACAAGGAGAACAGTCAAGCAAGAGATTGTTCGACAGACTCAAAGCATGCAGCCTTTTTATATCGTACTTGATAGGGACGTATATGTACAGTGGGTCACGTACATTTGTTCACACGTCTGGGTATTGTGATCCAGGATTCTGCCCTTACCCCTAACAGCACAGCCTTCAGTTAAAAACAAGACATGCATGTGTCTAACTATGTGTAAGAAAGAACTGCAGATGCTGGTTAAATCGAAGGTAGATACAAAATGCTGGAGCAACTCAGCGGGACAGGCAGCATCTCCCACCTGTCTTACTGTCTCCGCCTACATTCTACCTTTGTCCCGCCCCCTCCCCCGACATCAGTCTGAAGAAGGGTCTCGACCCGAAACTTCGCCCTTTACTTCTCTCCAGAGATGTTGCCTCACCCGCTGAGTTACTCCAGCATTTTGTGTCTATCATACGTCTAACTTGTTGACTTTATGGGTAGGTATAACCAAACATACTTAGCCTCGCCCAGAAGTGAAACTTTACTGGTTTAAAGTTCAATTCCCAAAGTACGAAGTGCTGCCCATGAACATATCAAGATGGAAGAACAGTTCAGTTCCCATAATTCCCACAGATCCTTTCATCCTGAAGACAAAGTCAACAAAGTGAAAATATGTTGTGCTGGTGCCACTTGCTGCTCAGCTAATAGAAATCCCTAACTAAATGATCTTTGTATTAGCTTTTCTCAGGGAATATAACATGTGTTTAATTTTAAGTTTCCATGGATTTCAGTTAATGGTTTCACTGCACTAACATGAACCAAAGAAGCTGAACATGTGAGAGAGTGTGTGTGTGTGTGTGTGTGAGAGAGAGAGAAAGGGAGAGAGAGGGAATAATGCAGTTGAAGAAATGTGCTTTTATCTGTTTGCCAAGTGAAACAGACAGACTGATAGTTGGATTAACCTTAACATTCCTATAGACTCTTCCCGTGGGGCAACAATTTGCATCCTAAAGACCAGCACTACATGAACATCTGGCAGGGAGACTTCCCTCACCACAACACTGAAGATGATGGATATGCCAACACTGCCCCTGTAAGTGTCGCTCTGTCTGAATTATAGTTGATTATCACATAATCTAAAATGGTAATGCCCCTGGAGAGTGTAAGCGTGGGGTTGGAGTAGAACAAGGAATGCATCCAGTATCAGAACTGATTACAGATTACCAGCAGTAGATATTAAGTTGGAAAATATGACAATTTCTTCATACTTTCTTCCAAATTCTTTGTAATGCCAAGTTCATAAGTTCTAGGAGCAGAATTAGGCCATTCGGCCCATCAAGTCTACTACGCCAATCAATCATGGCTGATCTATCTTTCCCTCACAGACCCATTCTCCTGCCCTTGCCCATTAACTGCTACCCTTCCTAATCAAGAACATGTCAATCTCCGCCTTAAAATAGCCATTGACTTGGCCCCTACAGCCGTCTGTGGCAATGAATTCCACAAAGTCACCACCCTCTGACTAAAGAAAGTCGTCCTCATATCCTTTCTAAAAGTACATCCTTTTGTCTTCAGGCAATTGCCTCTGGTTCTAGACTCTCGCACTAAATCTCACTCTCTCGCTTTTTCTCCTTATTCATCACTATCTTATTTGCCTCTTGTCAGCCTTTTACATTGTATCCAGTTGGGGGATTGTGGCTGGCATGGCATAGTATGGATTAGAGTCGTCATCAGTTGCTGGCTGATTTTTGCCCTTGGTGAAAGTAAGGCCCTCCGCATCTGCCTTTGTATTTATCTCACCCGGGGTCCTCTGTTCATTTGTTTTCTCACTGGCATTTACTCCCACAACCTCTTCTCTTCTGAGCTACCAATGCAACCCCTGTACCTTGACCTCCTTCTTACCCCTCCCACCTTCTTCAGTTTAACTCATACACTGCACCCCCCATTTCACTTTTAAAGCACGAAGCATGTCTGAGATAAACAATAAATCCAATCTGACAAAACTGTGGTGTCACGATCTGTGAAAGGAGAACTAAATGCCCTGGAATTTGAATTTCATTTGTGGACCAGATACACCGTCTAAGCCCAGGCTTTATGGGAAGACAAAGCTTTCAAATAAAATATAAAACATTAAAAATATAAAACATTAAACAGCATAAATGAAAATTAAATGGATAAATGTAATAATTTAACTTATGAAATGTGTAATTGTTTGTTTATTTTGTTTTTGTTTAATTTCTTTTTTTTGCATTTTGGTTACCTAAGTGAAAGTGGTATGGTGAAGATATATCAATATAGTATTGTGTTCTGATTGTAGAATTAAAACAGCGGTGCCTCTTAAGATCAAAGATTCTCCCCGTGCTGACAAAAAGCTTAAATTCTCGGGAAGGTGCTAATTACTGGGGTAGGAGTATACATTTCTCCCTTGTAACTAGTTGTAAGCATACAGACAGAGAGTTATACAACATACTGTACATCAGGCCCTTCAAACCAACTTGTCCATGCTGACCAAGGTGCCTTCGTGAGCTTGTCCCATTTGCTTGCATTTGGCTCTTATACCTGTAACCCTCCATGAATCTGTCCAAATGTTGTTTAAATGTTGTATCTGTACTCGCCTCTGCCTGTTCCTCTAGCAGCTTGTTCCACATACCGATAAACCGTTGTGTGAAAAACCTGCCTCTCAGGCCCACTAAATCTTTTCCCTCTCACCTTAAAACTATGCCCTCTGGTTTTTGACTCCCGTACACTGTGAAAAAAACTGTGACCATCCGCCTTATCTATGCCCTTTGTGATTTTATATACCTTTTAAAACATACCCATTCAGCAACCCAAAGATTCAACGTTTTTTTATTGTCACATGTACCATAAGGTGCAGTGATATGTGAGTTACTACACTGCCAAAAAAGCAACAAAACACACAACTACATAAAAGTTAACATAAACATCCACCACAGCGGATTCCCCACATTCCTCACTGTGATGGAAGGCAAACAAGTCCAATCTCCTTCCTCTTTATTCTCCCGTGGTCGGGGCATTTGAAGCATCCGTTGGGGCGATCGAAGCTCCCGCAGTTGGCGGTCGAATCTCCGGCGTTGGGGCGGTCGAAGCTCCCGCATTCGGGCAATCAAAGCTCCGGCGTTGGGGCGATCTGAGCTCCCGCGTTGGGGGTGGTCGAAGCACCCGTGTTGGGGCGATCTGAGCTCCTGCGTTGGGGTGATCGAAGCTCCCGCGTTGGGACGATCGAAGCTCCCGCGTTGGGACGATCGAAGCTCCAGCGTTGGGACGATCGAAGCTCCAGCGTTGGGGTGATCGAAGCTCCCGCGTTGGGGGTGGTCGAAGCACCCGTGTTGGGGCGATCTGAGCTCCTGCGTTGGGGTGATCGAAGCTCCCGCGTTGGGGCGATCGAAGCTCCAGCGTTGGGACGATCGAAGCTCCAGCGTTGGGGCGATCGAAACTCCCACCCAGACATTTAAAAGAAAATCCACTGAACAAGCTGGCACATCTCAACAGGAGACCATTGCATATCATTTTGTTTCACGAAAACTTTCACATAGATATGCAATCATTCTTCTCCAGTTTATATTTATGCTCTCTAAGTGCAAAAGAAGAAAATCTCTCCTACAAAAACCATACTACGGTGCAACCATGCAAAAAGGGTAAGACTTGGAATAGGGAGAAAGGCAATTTTAACAATTTGCACAATTCCATCGGCTGCAGAGCAAATTAATACAGACATCTGCTTTCCATGAAACAGATTTTCAATCTTTTCAGGGCGTTTAAATTTGGGTGAGTTATCTCAGTTTGGAAGCAGCTTTGTAAATATAGCACCACGCTAATCACCACTCCCAAAGAACAATGTGCGTGTGAACGCACAGGAACTGGATAAAAATGATTGGAAGTGTCATGCAAGATTTTGATTAATTTTCTTGTTAATATGTTTACTGTTGCCATAGCCAAATAGAAAATAATATTTGGCATTCAGGCCTTTTGACAATAATAGGAATAAAGTGAGGAAAATAATTTGGGCTGCTTTGCCGTGATCAGCATACTTTGAGTTCGAAAATGTTAATGTATTTGGTTAAATATCTGTTTAAGGTATTGACATTTCTGTTGTGATGAGTTAGTATTGCCATGAAGGGAATGTGATGTATTGTAAAATGCCCCTCTCTTTACCTGGTGTTTTTCCTCACTGTTTATCTCACAGGTCACCAGCTTTCCTCCCAATGGATATGGTCTCTTCAATATGGCAGGAAATGTCTGGGAGTGGACATTGGACTGGTGGACTATACACCACACCGCTGATGAAGTAGAGAATCCTGTAAGTATTTCAATCACTCTGCTCTCACAACTGGACCCTGTGTACTTTTAGTGCAATAACCAGACTGTTTCTTGGAGTTGGTGTGTTGCTTATGACGCAGGGGGCTCTTGCCAAATGTCACCCGTGATCTTCTGTCCGTCGACACTGGACGGAAACTTTTGGTTCATGGAGTCCCATCTTTCCCCTCAGTGTGATGAATGGTTGGTATTGGATAAATTCAAAACTCAACACTAGTGTTGTTCCACCAACAGCAAGGCATTTCTTGCTTTCAGAGCTCAACCTAACTGATGCATCAAGAGAATGATCCAGAATATTTCTTGCTTGCTCTGCCTGACTCGTGGCGATATACACTGTTACAGAACTTTGCGTATGCGATCAATGTGACCCAAACACAGCACCATCGACGTACATACAGCATCCGTGCCCAACATCTAGCTGTTGCGTCCTATTTGTTCAGAAATTGCTATGGTAAGGTTTGAGACAATACATTTTATTGCCAACCATGGCCACATCGTCCTTATACCACAATGTCTCATTTTCACACCTTACCCTTCCTTATTTCTGTGTCTCCCTCTCCCCTGACTCTCAGAGTTTTATCAGTGTTTAGTGCAAGACTTTTCATTCTATTTGAAACATCCTATTTACCCACTTATATCACAAAATTCACCTTTTCCTAGCCGTCGCAGTGCAGATTATCAGTGCTTTATATGGTGCAGTTGCATCATGAACTTACCTCAATGGCCATTCTTTTTATCGGTACGATGCAGTCCACTGAGGGGCAAACAATAACCATCGATAAATTTTGGAGCAGGGATCATTAACAAGTATTGAATGGGAGCCTTGGCTGTGTTTTGTAGTTCAGCTTTGGAGTTTTGTAGTTGCGCTCCGTCGTCTACCACCTGGTGATTTATTCATTCAACCTGGAACCTTCTGATGTATCATCAGTTATTTTCTTGAAATCAAGAGTGGAGGAGCAGTCATAATCATAATCATAATGATCATAATAATACTTTAGCAGCCAAGTATGTTTTGCAACGTACGGGAAACTTCATTTGCCATACATTCATACCAGTAAAAAGCAACAGGACACACAAAAGACATTTTAACATAAACATCCACCACAGTGACTCCTCCACATTCCTCGCTGTGATGGAAGGCGAAAAAAAGTTCAACATCTTCCCTTCTTTGCTCCCCCGCTGTCTGAGGCCTCGAGCCTTCCATTGACGGGGTGATCTTAACCCCCGTGGCTGGCCTCCTTGTCGGGGCGATCTAGCTCCTGCAACGGGGGGAATCTCAGCTCCCCCGTGCCGGGCGATCTACCCCGGGTCGTGGATGGTCAAAACCTTCTGCGACGTTTGGAGCTCCCGACTTCGGTCTCTACCCGAGACTGCGGGCTCCTTGATGTTAAAGTCCACAGGCCACGGTTGGAGCGTCGATCTCAGGCAAGGAATCAGCTCTGATGGTAAGTTCATGCCCCGTGGTGAGGCTCAAAGTCAGTCCCGAGCAAGGCCCCCGGCTCCACGATGTTAGGCCGCAGAGCGACCAGAGATACGATCCGGAAAACAATCGCATCTCCGGCAAGGTAAGAGATTGAAAAAAAGTTTCTCCCGACCCTCCCGCCCACCCCCACATAAAACAAACCAGAGAACATTTGGTTTTTAAAGATATAAATAGGCACCAGTTTTTCCTGAAATAATAAAGTATTTGACCTAGTTTCAGGATAGCCTATTTGAAGCAAGAGAAGATAAATCCAGATCTCAATCCCCCCCCTCAGTGATTGATCAACCATTTGCACAATTTGATAGTGTCCAGGATTAGGCTGCTCTATATTTGGCTTCTGGCCTAAAATTTTAAGTGCATTCTTGTCATAATGAAAGGTTCTTAAAAGCCTTGTACATGCCGACTAAATAGAATTTAAAATCATAGAATAGTGATCTGCTCTGATGGAGACATTCAAAGCTGATGGAACACTTACAGAAAATACTTTATAGAATGAACTATTTTAATCAGAACGTAGACAAAAATGCTGGAAAATCTCAGCAGGTGAAACAGCATCTATGGAGAGAAGGAATAGGCGACGTTTCGGGTCGAGAGGGTCTCGACCCGAAACGTCGCCTATTCCTTCTTCCATAGATGCTGCCTCACCCGCTGAGTTTCTCCAGCATTTTTGTCTACCTTCGATTTTTCCAGCATCTGCAGTTCGTTCTTAAATATTTTAATCAGAATGTTGGTTTTGGGCAGTTTACAACCCAGTGGTATTAATATTGATTTATCTAACTTTAAGTAGCCCTTGCTTTCCCTCTCTCTCTGTCCCTTTGTCTGTAACGTGGCTTCACCTAGTCCACAGCTAACAATGGCCTGTTTCCTTTATCATCATTACTTTTTTGTAGATCTTAAATTAATTTGTTCTATATCTCTCCATACCACCGTCTGTATCTCTCGTTTCCCTTTCCCCTGAATCTCAGTCTGAAAAAGGGTCTCGACCCTAAACGTCACCTATTCCTTTTCCCCAGAGATGCTGTCTGACCCGCTGAGTTACTCCAGCTTTTTGTGTGTATCTTCTGGCCAGAGATGCCTCTCTATACACTGTGCATTAGAAGGGAAGTAAATGTGATGAAACATGAAATAGGATATACAACGTCTTAAATTGGAGTATTGGTGAAACTTCCATTCCCTGCAGAGACGAGTGACTGGTCTCTTTTGTTGTTAGGTAAATTTTAAATCCAAATTCTTTCTCTGCAACTCCAGTGCTCAGAGGACTAATAATATCAATAGAAAGTTTCCTATTCCCCATAATTAATGTTGCCATGAGACAGTTTCCAATGATGACACCAATTACAATACTACCTTTTTACAAGCTACGAGGAGAGCTGCCTTATTGCAACTTGGGTTCTTCGAATCATTGTGATTTTGCATCTTCAGGTCTTTTAAATTATCTCAGATTCAGATTAGTTTATTGTCATATACACAAGGGTGCAATGAAATTCATGGTTTGTATGAAGCTCACAGACTAAACAATAAATACAGTAAGTACACAATAACTACAGCAATGAATGCAAGATCAGCAGAATGATGCAAAGATTGTGTTGCAAATTAAAGTGGCACAAAAACTCTTGTGCAATGAGAGAGTAACCGAAGGAGGTAGAGATAAGAATAAGAATACATAGCAGGAAGGGAGTGTGATTTGTTCATGAGTCTATAAAAGTGTGGAAGAAGTGTTCTTCCTGAGAAAAAAAATCACATTGAAAAGCACTAGTGTTGAGGACTGGGGTGAAGGGAATGTTATGACCAATTCTAACTGACTGAGGTCAGCCAGTTAGGAAGTCCAGAAATCTCTTTACAGATGGAGGACCCAAAACTGAGGTCTAGAAGTTTAGAGGTAAGATCATTCCTTATCATGGTGTTGAAAGCTGAGCTGTAGCCAATGAATAGCATCCAGGTATAGGTGCTCTTAATGTCAAAATGATCCAGATCTAAAGGTAGAACAAAAGAGGTGGCATCCTCTGTAGACCAATTTTTCATGTATGCAAATTGCAAGGGGTCTAGATTGTCTGGAAGAGTGGTAAGAGATGTAGTACATTACCAATTTTTCAAAGATGGTTGGTAGTCATTTAGACGTCACTTTATTGTTCTTGGGGACTGAAATGCTGGAGGTTTCCTTGAAGGACAAGCAGTTGAACATGTCAATGCTGTGGTCAGATGATTGACACACAATTTCAGAATTCCGTCCATCAAGGCTAGCTGCTTTCCAGGAGTTTAGTGCTGAATAAGGCAGGTCAATATTTACTACCCATGATGCTAGTCCTCAACACAATGGGATTAATATCATTTTCTGTCCTGCAATAATGTAGATAAGCACGTGCACAATTTTAAAAGTATTTCATATAACAGTGATGCATTGCATTGCTGTAACATGCATTGCTGCAACAAGTATTGCATTGCTGTAACATGCTTTAACAGATCTTGATATCATAAAAAAGCTTACTCTGAATAAAACCAAGTTCTCTAAAGTTGTAAGATTGGACACCATTGATATTTGTAGAGAACGAAGCTTCCTGTAATGCAACGGTGAAGATAAATTGCCACCTACTTCCCACATGTCACACCCTTTCATCCTTACTCTGCCAAAACAACATGAGATTTTTTTTTTAAGGACATTAACTATTGCAAAAAGATTATTTTTTAATCTATTTTTAATCTGGTAGAGTTGCCGTGTCGCTGCACCAGAGACACAGGCTCAATGCTGACCTCGGGTGCTGCCTGTGTGGAGTTTGCGTGCGCTCCATGTAATCGCTTGGGTTTTCCCCAGGTGTTCTAGTTTCCTCCCACATCTTGTGGCCGTGCGGGTTTGCAGGTTAATCGGTCTCTAAATTGCTTTTCATGTATCATGTAGACGAGAAAGTGGGAAAACAGAACTAATGTGAAAAGGTGATCAATGGTCGGCGCGGACCAAATGGCCTTCGGTTTCCATGCTGAAATTAAAGTAAAATGTATTAATTGAATTAGGTCATCAGGCCCATAAATAGATTAATCATCAGATAGGATGATGATCCTGCATAGTCACCAACAGCAAGGAACGATATGCGTACCAGCATTTTTTACCTACACAAAATCAGTGACTGTGTTAGCTCATTTAAAATCATTGAAAACAGATATAATATTTCTCCAGGAGACACATCTTAAAAAGGAAGCACAACACAGATTGAAAGCAAAATGGATTGCTAAAGCGTACCACTCTTCATTCTCACATAAATCTAGAGGTGTTGCAATATTAATTCGTAAAGGTATACCCTTTAAACATATATCAACGATAGAAGACATTGAAGGCAGATATATTGTAATAATAGGGGAGTTATACTTAAAAAAAGTGACTCTCCTCAATGTGTATGGACCAAATTTTGATAGCCCTCTGTTTTTAAAGAGAATTCTTAACAATATCCCGGAATGTACACAACAAAACTTAATAATCGGTGGAGATTTAAATTGTACATTGGATGCTTGTTTGGATAGATCATCAACTCAAAGAAAACTAAAATCTCGATCAAATGAATTTTTAAATTCATACATTAATACTACTAATATTAAGGACGTTTGGAGAATTGAAAATCCATCGGGCCGAGAATATTCATTTTACTCACCAGTACATAAAACTTACTCAAGGATAGACTATTTTTTAGTAGATTCAAAACTTATCCCATATATCTATAACTCACAATCTAATAACATCATAATCTCAGACAACGCTCCATTAACATTTATGATCAAAGTAAACGGAATGGCAGAGACAATGGAGATTTAATCCCCAAATCTTAAAAGATAAGTTATGTAATGAATACCTAGTAAAACAGATTAAAATGTTTTTTTGAGGCTAACGATAGCCCTGAAATCTCTGCTTCCCTTCTTTGGGAAACATTTAAAGCATTTGTACGAGGAGCATTAATTTCTTCCCAATCATTTTTTAATAAAGAGAATAGGGCCAAACAACAGAAACTGGAAATGGAAATAAAGCAATTAGACACAGAAAATGCAGCAGCACCATCCACGATAAAACACAATAAAATTGCAGTATTGAAATATAAATTAAACAAGATATATTCAGACCAAGTTATAAAACTTTATCAACATACAAAACAATTAAATTTTGAATTTCGTGATAAACCACAAAAACTATTAGCGCGTCAACTTCGCAAATTGGATGGGGAAAAAACAATATACAAAATTAGAACAGACAAGGGAGAAACATTAACACTGCCTAAAGATATTAATGATAGATTTCTACAATACTACCAAAAATTGTATTCATCTAAAATAACAGAACAATCAACGGGAATGGAAACATTTTTACAGAATTGTAAGTGCGGGTCTAGATCAGAAAGAGAGAGAATTGCTAGGGGCTGAAATTACGATAAAAGACATCGAAGAATCAATTAAATCTTTAAAAAACGGAAAGTCTGCAGGACCCGATGGTCTAAATTCTGAATTTTATTAAAAAAATTATGATTTGCTTTCCCCACGCCTACAGACAATGTACAAATACGCTTATACTCAACAGAAACTCCCAGAAACTCTAAATGAATCTACAATCATACTCATACCAAAAACGGACAAGGATCTTGAAGACCCAGGTTCATACAGAGCTATAGCTCTCTTAAATACTGATCAGAAAATATTAGCTAAAATTCTATCTAATAGATTGAGCTTAGTGATCAGCAAATTAATACATCCCGACCAAACAGGGTTTATCCCCAAACGGTATTCATTTTATAATCTGAGAAGATTATTTAATATTATATACTCCAATAGAATCCCTAACGCAGAGCTAGCAATTATCTCGTTAGATGCTGAAAAAGCATTTGACCAGGTAGAATGGCCATATTTATTTTCGGTGATGGAAAAATTTCAACTAGGAGAGAAGTACTGTACATGGGTTAAATTGTTATACTCTAATCCAACAGCTAGAATATTAACAAACAAAATGTTATCAACTAAATGTAATCTCTATAGAGGCTGTAGACAAGGATGCTCACTATCCCCACTATTATTTGCTCTTGCAATCGAACCCCTAGCAGAAAGCGTTAGAAACCATCCAGGAATATTTGGATACAATACTAGAGACACAAGGAATAAAATCTCCTTATATGCAGATGATGTACTAATATATATTACAAAATTAGAAACTAGTATTCCAAACCTATTAAATCTAATAACTCAATTTGGTCAGTTTTCGGGATATAGAATTAATTGGAATAAAAGCGAAATCATGCCAATAACAAAATTCAATTTACATACAATACAACAATCCCCTTTTAAAATAGTTAAAGATAAATTTAAATACTTAGGAATCTATGTAACTAAGACATATACCTCTTTATTTAAACTAAATTTCCCACCCTTACTGAATAAACTACATAAGAATATTCAATACTGGAAAACACTCCCCATTTCTATGCTTGGGAGAATTAATGCTATAAAAATGATTTTTTTACCGCAACTGCTGTACCTACTTCAATTAATTCCGATATATATCCCAAAAACCTTTTTCAAAAAAGTCGACTCCATCGTTACAAGTTTTGTCTGGGATTATAAGAATCATAGAATAAGTAAAAAACATTTATGTAAGTCAAAGATAAATGGAGGTTTGGCTTTGCCAAATTTCTTATTTTATTTTTGGGCAGTCCATATTAAAAACATGAATTTCTGGCTGGAAGAAATGGATCAACAACCAGATTGGTTAATGATGGAAAAGGAAGACTGTCTACCTTTTGAAATTGGACCGATCATATTTGCCCCCACAAAACTGCACAAAAAAACCTATAAAGAAAACCCCATAATACATAGTGGAATACGAATTTGGAAACAAATAAAAAAAGATTTAAAATTGAATAATATACCACTCTGCCTTCCCATTGTAAATAATCCTTTGTTCAAATCATCCTTTATGGACAAAGGTTTCACACAATGGAAAAATTATGGAATCAAAAATATAGGACATCTTTATGGGAAAGGTACTTTTCTTTCATTTCAAGAGTTACAACAGAATTATGGACTGCACTCAAATAATTTCTTCAGATATCTACAAATTAGAGATTATGTTAAATCTAATACACAAGTCTACAGGAATAGGGAATCAGAAATTCTTGATGAATGTTTGAACAAGCATCCTAATACTGAAAAACTAATAGCTTATATTTATAACACCCTACTAAACAACGAGGTACCACTGACCGAACCATATAGATTCAAATGGGAAAATGAAATAGGTCACCCTATCACGAAAGATATGTGGGACGAAAGTTTACAACAAATACATCAATGTTCATTAAATGCCAGACATACTTTAATACAATTCAAGGTCTTACATAGACTACACTACTCTAAAATAAAACTAAATAGAATCTTCCCACAAATCTCTCCTATTTGTGATAAATGTCTACATCTAGAGGCTAATTTAACACATACGTTTGCAAACTGTATAAAACTTAAACATTTCTGGTCTGATATTTTTGAAATAACTTCAGAAGTTATTAATACAAAACTGGACCCAGACACAAAATTAATAATACTTGGAATATCAGAACAAAGCTTAACACTCACAACAAACCAAAGAAACTTCCTCAATTACAGTATAATAACCGGGAAAAAATTAATATTAAAATTTTGGAAAGGCCCTACAACCCCCACAATTAAAATGTGGATTACGGAAATGTCGGAGACCCTATACTTAGAAAGAATTAGACTTGTCTTAATGGACAAACAAGATCTTTTCCACAAAATCAGTGACTGAAAATATTGACAATCTCCATGTATTTGGGACAGCAGTCTGATGTTTCTTCTCCCCTGAGGCTCTTTTACTACAAGTCTATTAATAAACCTTGTCTCACTGCACAGTGCCAGATCTAACGTCGCCGGTTCCCAAGTCGGTTCTTGACATACTGATCTAGAAAACTATCCTGTGTGCATTTCATTACATCCCCTGTGAGACCATGACAGCAAATTTGATTTTCTTAGCCTACATTATGATTACTGTTCCCCCATGATCACTGTATAACCCTTTTTACTTGTAATCTAATTTAATTTATATTCTGTTCAATGCAGCAACTAGTGTAAAAGTCCCACAAACTACTCCTGTTAGAATTGGCTTTTTGATTAGACCAGCTCTTATTGCCCAATTTTAATAATTTCTGAACTGAGTGACAGAAGACAGTGAAAAGTAAACAACATGGGGTTTTGTTTGAAATCCGATATTTGCCACATCGGGTAAAGGTAAGCTAGTAGATTTCCTTCTCTCAAGGACATTAGTGATTCTTATTAAATGTTATATAAATGCTAGATATACATGAGATTGCAACTTGGGGTACTATAACCATATTTTATGATTTTTTTAAAAATGTTGGTGCTAAAATATTGCTTCTTCATTCTTACCGGCTCAATATCCCACCTTGCTCTTTGCAGAATTAACAAGGGAATTGCTTTGGTTCATGGAAGAGACACACCAATACTTTTCTTGACTGGCAGGTCTGGCCAACATTGCACACATCTTGAAATCATTTCTTTAGAATTGCAAAACACATTTTTCCATGTGATCTCAAGATTCTAATTACTAACACTCATGAAAAGGGAATTTTTGTGGTGGTGAAAAAGCTTGAATAGAGACTATATAGTACATTTATATAACTCTCAATTCACTTTCAATTGAAAATGATGAATGCATTGACTCATATATCCTTCTGTCGTTGATAAAGTTGCCCCTGTCCCCTAATCCAGCAAGAAATTATTTTCTTTCAGGGCACAAGGACTGGAAATTACAGCACAATAGTCTCATTCCCACTGTCATTTCTATTTTTAAACACAATTATACCTTCATGTGACTGAAACATGTGTACTAAATAATATTTGTTTGAAAAGTGGATATTAAATAGTTTTGTTTTCTATTTTTATTGCTCCTTTTTGGGACAAAGCAGTCTCTGAAATGCTGTAAAAATGAAAAATAAATAAACTAAAAGCAGTTGCAAACAATCATCCAGCTTTGGAGGTGCAGGAGACTGCAGATGCTGGAATCTTTAGCCAAACACGATGTGCTGGAGGAACTCAGCAGGACAGGCAGCAGCCGGAGAATTAATGGACAATGGTATCTGAAGAAGTGTCCTAAACCGAAACATCGCCTGCCCATCCCCTCCACAGTTGTTAGCTGATCCGCTGAGTTCCTCCAGCACTTAGTGTTTTATCCACGTTTGAAGGGAAATTTGTGGTTCAATTCTGATCATTCAGCATTGAAACTAGTAGCACAATTAAGAAAAAGTCACCTTAGAATAGCTTCAGTAGACCATGAATGAGCATGCTCCCTCAGGCAGGAGGATTGACAATTATTGTCAAAAGAACCTTATACATAATAACATAAAAGTAGGCCATTTAGCCCCTCAGATCCATGCTAGCTCCCATTGGAGTAATCCCATCAGACCTGTTCTGGCTTTCTTTAATTTATTGTCCCTTTGTAATGTATTCTCGTGCCCATTTGACTGTTGGCCTAGAATAGGTGGTAATCTACAGTTAGCCTCTTGGCCTACCAGCACCTCATTGGGATGTGGGAGGAAACCAGTGCACCCAAATGAAACCCATGCAGAGAATGTGCTGCAGACTGTGCCCGAGGTCAGAATAGAACCTAGGTCCCAGGAGCTGTTGAAACAGTAGCACTAACTACTATCCATGTGCCACCCGAAGGGAAAATTATACCTCAAAACCTCAGCGTGATGAAGGGTCTTGACCCAAAACATCACCTATTCCTTTTCTGTAGAGATGCTGCCTGACCCACTGAGATACTCCGGCGTCTATCTATGTGGAAATTATAACTTTGTTTTGAACACGGAGAGGGTTGTAATGCACTGCCTAATAGAGCAGTAGAAGAAGATTCAATCCTAACTCTTTAATGAGAAAAAGATATCGCAGAGAAAAAAAATCTACAATCTGATAGGGAAAGAGGAAGTGACAATCATCATATAATACTGGCAGGAAGTCTCCAGTGATCTGCTCCATTTTTTCTGTGATAACGGAACAGATCTTGCGCTAACCATGATATTGAGGCTCTCCTGCCCTTGAACATTGAACCAATGCTTTTTCTTCCAGTGTGAACTCAAGCACCATTGTTCTTAATGTATATGAAGGAACTGCAGATGCCTGCACAAATGCTGGAGTAACTAATCGGGACAGGCAGCATATCTGGAGAGAAGGAATGGGTGCCGTTTGGGGTAGAGACCATTCTTCACCATCTTTCTAAAGCAGACTGGCTCCCCCATTCAGCAACATGGCCCAGTGCACAGTGATGGAGCTCAAGCCTCTCCCAGTCCTGGTGGCTCAATGTGCGCATACAATGGCCTTGACAGTTCACGAAGACCTCCCTTGTGCTCGCTGGCTGACAAAGCTCTCGCCTGCTGAAAATTAAAAATAAATATAAAAAATGAAAATTAAAGAGAATGTTTAAAAACAACATAGGTTAATTTCGTTTAGTTTAGCGATACAGCACGGAAATAGGCCCTTCAGCCCACCGAGTCCGCACCGACCAGCGATCTCCACACACTAACACTATCCTACACACACTAGGGACAATTTACAATTATACCAAGCCCATTAACCTACAAACCTGTACCTCTTTGGAGTGTGGGAGGAAAAAGGATATCCCGGAGAAAACTCACTCAGGTCATGGGGAGAAAGAACAAACTCCGTACAGACAAGCACCAGTAGTCAGGATCGACCCGGGGTGTCTGGCGCTATAATGTAGCAACTCTACCGCTGCGTCATCATGCCACCTTGCATCTGTAACTTGTAAATTGTCCCTATTGTGTGGGATAGTGCTAGTGTATAGGGTGGTTGCTTGTCGGTGCGGACCTGCTGGGTTGTTTCAATGCTGTATCTCAGGTCCAAAGTCTAATTAAAACATTTAAACAATCAAAATTAAATCCCCCAAATAAAGACTACTTGCTGTTCTCCTGGCAACTATTTCTTGCCATTTGTTTATACTGAGCCTCTGTACTTGTGCCAGGTTAAATCTGGCACAGATTCAGTGGGCAGGTTTCCCAGCCTCAGGGCTGGGAAGTCTTGTCGAGGTGCACGTTGCCCTTTTTCAGTGCACAGGGGGCAGCCAGTTACACATGCAGTGAAACAGAAGATATTTTTCCGCACCTGCACTGGACATTGGGAGTGCTGTCGGCCAGGTGGACAACATGCCCCAAGATTTTAAAATGTAATTTTCTCTGTGCAGATGGCCTCTTAACAGTTTGCAACATACCATGAGATGACAGGGTTTAGTGGATGGAGTTCAAACATGCTTCTGTGCAGTTATGATTACCAGATACTAAACAGCAGTACTCGGAAATCCAGTCATTTTCTTAAAAAACAGGATAATTTAAAACTTAAGGTCCTGTCAGTATTTTGACTTTGGTGTCATGCATAAAGGAGTTCTGAAAGGATCCTTTTGGCTTCTGTTTATATGTTATCGCTGGCCACCAACCATTTTCTTGATTTATGAAGGGGAGAGGGATGTGAAGATAGGTACTTCTGCACTTCAATAGACTTTTGAATTTTTCCAGAGGGCTTCCATGAATATATCCTCTGATTTTACACGGTGTCTATGAGGATTGTTTCTGTTGTTGGGTCCCACTACTCAGTACAAATTTCCACAGAGCGGATGCATAATACTTTATTGAAAATAAAAGCTTTACTTCAAAGATATTTTCGCAGACACCTCGTAAAGGCCAACGGTGCTGTCAGCAGGCCATTAATACTTTGGAGTGCAGCCAGCGGAGGGAGAACTATGTATCTACTACAGTGTGAATAAGCAGAGACAAAGTCTGTCGCTTTTTGAATAGGTAGCCTGTTCTTTGTCCATTTCACGGAATAACCACTGAATTAAATTTCCTAACAAGATTACGCTGAGATTCCAGATAAAAATTCATTTACAGTCTAAATAGATTTACAGACATTCTCCTCTAACTGCATAATTTGGTTCTCCTTTTACCCACCAAACTAGAGAATCCCAACATATCGTCTTCTCCCTATCCCATCTCCATCAAAAATCTGAAAATACTCTCTCTTGCCGTGCTGCTGATCACCCCTCCTTCTTTATCAACTATTATCCTATTGAACATTTCTGAAATCCCTTCGGATACCTTTCCATATTATAGTCGCTTAGCGTTGAGGCAGGATTTGCGTTTTCAAAGACATTTACAAGACCAGGGAAAGGATTACGTAAGATCTTTTTATTTCACAGACTTAACAAAACATAGACTCTGGCATTTACTTATCATGGAGAGGAGCTGCCAGTTTCATTTAGCAGCTTTTCTTTGACTGCTTTTATCTCTGTCTTTCCTTAAGATGCCAGAAGCACTAAACCTTCCCTCTCTTCCTGTACTTCTGTGTCCATTCCAAGCCTCCTCCAGGACGCCTTGTCAAAGACAAGGCCGACTACTCTCCGCATTGACAGTTGCAATTTGCAGATGTTTTTACATTATTTTAATCATTACAAATATTATTTTTATTCTCTACAAAGCTACTTTCTTCGTCTGATCATCAACTTTGCCTCTGTCACTGGATTGAAGATTTAACAAGCAAAAAAGCTAACATTAAAACTGTTGCTATGGGAACCAGTGCGGTTCCCAACTATGTTTACCACTTCGTGAAGCGTTCTTTGTTCCGTTCCTACTCAGATCTCCCCCCTCGCCCCTTTTTCCACTATAATGATGACCGTATCAATGCAAACTCCTGCGAACGGTCTAATAGATCAAAATTGTTAATGCTCAATTCTCTACGGATGCTGCCTGACATGAATATTCTCAACATTTTCTGCTTCGCTTCAATTGGTACAAAGAGCAACTGGAAACTGTCGAGTAGTGTGACTACTGCTCGTTAAATGTTCGGATGAATTGGGGTTGAGGGAAAAAGGTTGGGGGATATAATGAACAGGAGGGATAATGATCTACAGCAGTTATATTGTGCCCAATGAAAGGTTAAATCTCTGCAATATATTCTGTGCCAGATCTCAATTTGTACTGTGATGTTATGTAGCAGCTTGATTTATTTTGTGACATTTGCCAGCAGGCTGGGAGTAACAGTATCTCCCCGAACTCTGCCATGATGAGGACATGGAAATAATGCAATTTCAGATCTGACTATTAAAACGGCCCCTCCTTGAGGACAAAAGGTTTTACTTGTTAATGACCAAGTTATTCATATGTATAATCTCTCAGTTCACCCGTTTAGCTTTTGCCATTATCTATCCTATCAATTGCCCATCAAGATCTTTTAAACAGCAAAGCTGGTGACTTTATTTTATTTTCACTACCTTTATCTCTTACAAGTGTAATTCCCAAAGGGAGATTCATCTCTAAGCATTTAGATGTCCTCGCTACCTTGTTAATTTGTCTTTTTTTTTCTGAACCTTGCCTCATTGGATGATAAATTTGATATAGGTGTAAAATCAAACATTGGATCTATTATCAGTTTCTCAGTAAGAAGATTAGATTGAAATGGGCTCCTTGCTGTTAGATGGCCTTTTCGTTGGTCTGCCTTTTTTTTCCCTGAAAACTAAGTTAAGCTTTTTGTTAACTGAGTTTTGAGAGGGTCTAGTCCCTTACTCAAGTAACTTATGTTTCATCCCTGTGCCAATATTAATGGGACCAGATCTATTCTTCACTAGGAGGTTCACATGCAGGTATTTGCAGCATGGGTTGTTGGATAGTGATTGTGAATGGCCACTCTAAATAGTGCTCCCCTGCCCCTCATGGACCCTTTTGGATGGTTTAGGGTGAATGAAGAAGAGGTACAATGGTGCAGCGGGTAGAGTTGCTGCCTCAGTGCCATAGATCTGGCTTTTCACCCTGATCTCGGGGGTGATGTCTGTGTGTGTATGGAGTTTGCACGTTTTTTTATGACCACTTGGGTTTTTCCAGGTGCACCGGTTTCCTCCCACTTCCAAAAGTATGTGCGGGTTTGTAGGTTAATTGAACCTCTGTAAAAAAATTGCCCTTAGTGTGTAGGAAATGGATGTGAAAGTGGGATAACAGCGCCAGAGACCCAGGTTTCCACGCTGGATCTCCAAACAAAACAAAAAATGATGAGAGGGATAGACAGAGTTGATGTGATCAAGCTTTTCCCTTTGAGAATAGGGAAGATTCAAACAAGAGGACATGACTTCAGAATTAAGGGACAGAAGTTTAGGGGTAACATGAGGGGGAACTTCTTTACTCAGAGAGTGGTAGCGGTGTGGAATGAGCTTCCAGTGGAAGTGGTGGCGGCAGGTTCGTTGGTATCATTTAAAAATAAATTGGATAGGCATATGGATGAGAAGGGAATGGAGGGTTATGGTATGAGTGCAGGCAGGTGGGACTAAGGGAAAAAAGTTGTTCGGCACGGACTTGTAGGGCCGAGATGGCCTGTTTCTGTGCTGTAATGGTTATATGGTTAAAACTAAACTAAAGACCAGCTGAGGCCTTATCTCAGCTACTCACTTGTTAATCAGATTGGGGATTGATTGCATTTCTAGAAATGCACAAGAGTACATTTCTCCTATAATGTGCAAACATGTAAAAATAAAACATAGAAACATAGATAGAAACATAGAAACAATAAAAACCTTTAGAAAATCACTGCAAACAGAATCCACATACACGGATGTATTACATAGATCAGGTTAATGTGTCACAACTTTTATTGTGAGGAAGTAGGATATACAGAAGTAAAAATAAATCACAAGATGAAAATAATACTAATTTCTCATTGACCATTGACATTTTTTAATGTAAAAATATTTGTAACCATGAAAAACATGGAGTTCAGGTAGTTTTGCTGCTTCAATGCATTTACATGCATATAGTGGATCTGTGCAACCCCAACTAAAGGTTTAATAAAAAAGCTTGTTACATTTCTCTGCAATTCCAAGCAGATTCTGCCTACAAATTGTCATTTGTGGTAGATTTCAGTGGTATCAAGTTGAGCATCTTCCAAAATGTATTTACACCACCAAGGCACTGTAAAACTGACATTGCCTTCGTCACTTCCAAAGAGGCAGCAAATGTCAACTTAGTTTGGTGATCTGTCTCCATTTAATCTTCTATGGACATGAAAAAAGAGCAAATGCAATTAATCCTAATTATAAGCAGCTAACAGTTTGGTGGGTCACATTAATTAGTTCCATCACCTGATTAGAATTTGACCTCATTAAATTTGTTCACAAATATAAATAACCCAATGCGAAATGCCTAACTGAATTTAATGGGAATCAATAAAGTAACTTCAATACCAGAAATCAGCAATTAGTGGACCAATTCCTGATGCAATTTAAAACAGTGAAATTCTGACACCAGAGTGTTCATGGATATAAATAAAACTCATGCATTTTACACAGGCGAGTTGTAATTTGTGTAGGGAGGAACTGCAGATGCTGGTTTAAACTAAAAGCTGGAGTAACTCAGCGGCTCAGGCAGCATCTCTGGAGAACAGGTTACATTTTGGGTCGAGGCCCTTCCCTTTATCCTGACTCTCAGTCCCTAGTTGTAATTTGGCAATTTATTCTTTTTCAATAAGATTTTTTATTTACATCTGAAAGGAAGTATTTTTTCACACACATGGTCACACATTCCTCAGCATCAACCCGCCAGCTGTTTCTCATGTGTCTCCAAGTCCCCGAGTGAAAAGTCTTGCCAATTCTCCTTTTGTTGTGTAAACAAATGTTTCCTGAAGGCTGGTGTTGGTTGGCACCAGTTTAGTGTCTGTGTAAATAAAAAAATAAACACAGTTGCTTGAGTGTTGTGCCAACTGTGTAAAGAAATAGTGAGATTCTGGCCATGTACAGTCCCATATTAGACAGTGGATTTATCACATAAAATATAATTAGGATTCCTGTGGTTTGCAACTTGATGAGTAAACCTGTAAATTGCCTGGTGCTGGCACTAGCTCAGTGCTGCATTTCCACTTTCACGTGTGGATTGCAGCCTCACCAATTTAAGTACAACATTTAGACTAGTTATTCAAATGCAGGTGTCTGCAATTTTGAAAGTGCTATATTAAAAGTCCACAAAGGAGTGGACGAAATGGATGTCTTTCCTGTGTAGCCAGCAGAGCCCACCGGTATCCAATGGCCTATTCCAATAACAGTAATTTCACATGGTATAGTTAGCAACACTAGAACCTTATACCTGAAAATACTGGCATTGTGCAAATGATCAACCTGATTATCAGTAACAAATAGGGAGAACATAATTCTAAATATTTGAAGAGTAGTTTATTTTAGTTTAGAAATACAGCACAGAAACAGGCCCGTCGGTCCACCGAGTCCTCAACCACCAGCAATCACCCCGTTCGCTTGCACTATCCTACACATTTTTGGGACAATTTTACAGAAGCCTATTAACCTACATGGAATGGAGGAGGAAACCAAAGCACCCGGAAAAAACCCACGCAGGTCAAAAGTACCTGTAGTCAGGATCGAACTCGGGTCTCTGGCGCTTTAAGGCAGCAACTCTACCGCTGCGCCACCATGCCACTACAATGTTTAATTGTAGTAAACACCAGAGATCTTTAAATGAACTTAAATCCTAAGCTTAGAAACTTAAGTCCCGAAGGGCAATAACACTAAAAACTGACAATCATTTTATATTAAGCTGTTTCTGTGAAGTGTTTAAACGACGCCTTCAAATAAACTGACTATAAATGAGAGGGTTTATTGGGGTTAGCCTGCACTCAATGTTACATTTAATTTTTAATAATTTTGAAATATGACTGAGAAGTTACTAAAAAGAAATGTTACTGTGGGCGAATAAGCAAGCCATGCGTGGTGAATCAAAGAGATCTTTATTGTCAAAACAAAGAGAACAACACACATGCGAATGGGGGAAGGTTGACCCGGGGTTCATTATATATACTAGGGCACACCCCATGACCACGCCTTCCCACCATTACCTAGTCATGTGACCCTACCTCCGACTGCCGAGGGTTCGCATAGTAAGTGGCCTAACCACCGGGTGGCTCCACAATGTATTCTCCCAACAGTGCCTCGTCCTCTATTTCCAATTGCCATTGCAAATGTAACGATACGAGATTTGTTTTGTTTGTTATCTTTGCTTGTGAAGACATTTTTAATAAGTACATCTTCCTATTTTTACATGAGAAGACTCCAAATCTGTTCAGAGCAATGTAAACTGATGAAGTAATTAAGATCACAGACCCTTCTTGTCAGGCATTCTGTGCTGGCAAATACAAGTATCAATGGCTTGTAAGAAAATAAATATTGCGATAACACTGCACAGCACCTTTCGTAATCTCGAGATCTCTTAAAATGCTTTGCATCAAACGCATTACTTCTAATCAAATGTTTTAATGTAAGGGAGCACAACAAAAAAGCAATGACTAAATTCTAAGAATATCGGTGAACACAAAAAAGTTGTTTTCCTTCCATCCACCTGGAAGGGCACACGGACCTCAGTTCACTGAAAAAATGCTACTTCCAATTATGCATGAATGCCTAAATACTGTTCTGGAGCATCTATATGTATGTATATGGTCAAGTCCCTAGAGTTATTTTTTTTCTGATTAATTATCATATCCTATAGTAACATAAGAGAAGATTCAGGTCACCATTGAGTCAGTGAGTAATACAGCACGGAAACAGGCCCTTCAGCCGAACTTATCCCTGCCAACCAAGATGTTCCATCTCCATTAGTTCCACCTGCCCCCATTTGGCCCACATCTCTCTAAACCTTCAGCATCCATGTACCTGTCCAAATGTCTTTTAAATATTGTTATAGTACCTGCCACAAGTACCTCCCTTGGCAGCCTGTTCTATATAGCCGTCACACTCAGTATGAAAAAAAGTTGCCCCTCAGGTTCCTATTAAATTTTTCCCCTCTCCCCTTAAACCTATTTTTCGATTTCCCTACTCTGGGTAGATGACACTGTGCACTCACCCTATCTATTCCCCTCAAGATTTCATACACCTCTGTAAGACCACCCTGCAACCACCTGTGCTCCAAGGAATAAAATCCTAGCCTGCCCATCTCCCTATATCCCAGCCACTCAAGTCCTGGCAATACCCTGGCAAATCTCTGCACTCTTTCCTGCTTAACAACTTCAGGTACAAGCCAGTTCCAAGCGAGCAATCACATTTCCCCCTCCATATTTCCCTATGGCCGATCAATTCCCTTTTTGATTATTTTTGCAATTAATCTACTCAAACCAGTAATTCCAATAGCAAGTGGACGGAGCGTAGGAGGCTGAGAGGTTTCATTGGAGTGCAGGAGGATGAGAGGTGATCTTATAGAGGTGTATAAGATCATGAGGGGAATAGATAGGGTGAATGCACTGATCTTTTACCCAGAAGATATAGGTTTAAGATGAGAGGGGAAAGATTTAATAGGAACCTGAGGGGCAGTTTTTTCACACAGAAGATGGTGGGTATGTGGAACAGGCTGCCAGGGGAGGTAGTTGAGGCAGATACTAAAACAACATAAAAGACATTTGGACAGGTAATGGATAGGAACGGTTTAGAGGGATATGGGCCAAATGTGGGCAGGTGGAACTAGTGTAGATGAGACATCTTGGATCGGCATGGGAAAGTTGGGTCGAAGCGATAATCAGCAGGACCACCCGACATTTATTCGATGAGCTATAATCTGCCTGCTGTTTTCCCTCACTTTAAGTAAGGGTTTAGGAATACCAGTAAATGTGGAACAGAGCCAGTGTTGCAGGATGCATAATGAGCTGTCAGCAATTATCTAAGGCTCTGTCTTGAGTTTTAAACATTAAGCAAGTTAATAGAGAATCTTTCAAAATAACCTAGTCTGTAAGAAATGTGTAAGATATTGGGAAAATAACCTGTTGTTCACTGGAAGATGGTTATAATTCAACCTTTTGCTCATTCCCATGCCACCTGCCCCCAAGATCAGTAGGAACCTTTTAGCCCCTTAACAACCAGTGGGTAGTTGGGGGTCGACGATTGGATCAAGCCGGGCCAGGAGAAGCCGTTCATGGAGCTTGTACGGGACAGAGAGGAGTGAGATGGGCCGATAGTTCCTTGGGTCGTCCGCAGGCTTGTTTGGCAATGACGGTGGCTTTCCGCCAGATCTTCGGAATGGACTGACCAATGAGGCAAGAGGAGTAGAACTCACGGAGCCAGACCAGGCATTTGGGACCGCAGTGTTTCAGGAATTCTGGGGGGATGTTATCAGGACCCTGGGCTTTTCTGCATTTCAATTGTGAGATGGCAGAAGACAGGAACGGGGTATTGATTAGGGATGATCAGCCATGATCACATTGAATGGCGGTGCTGGCTCGAAGGGCCAAAATGGCCTACTCCTGCATCTATTGTCTATAGTTCTGCAGAGGAAAATGGCGCTGACAGGAGCCCATCAGCACCAGGAGCTTTCCAAAGATTATTGGGCTCCTGTTTGACAGAACGAGTATGAATCTTGTCCGCGTCTTTGAAGTGGTGGTTGGCCAGGAGCTGGTGGGCGATGGAGTTGGCCGTGACAGGGCAATGCTTTGGGCGGGTACTTCGACCGGTGATGCGAACTAAGGTCTTCCAAGCCACCCTACTGGAGTGTGTGAAGTCGATTGTCTCCTGTCTGTCTCTTCCCACCGCACTCTGCGCTTCTTGTCGAGGCAGTTTGTCAGCTCCATGGCCTTGGAGGCAGCCTTTTCGCCAGGTTCAGCGTACAGGAATGCGTCGTAGCATGCGTCACACTCTTTGTCCCATGTGGGGATGTACTAGTGATGATAGCCGCGAGGAATGGAACTCTTCGCTGCCCTGATAAGGTTTGCAGAAGGCTGAGTAGGCTTTGTTCAGATTGGTGGAGGTGGGGGTGGGAAGGCTGTCAATCTAGAAGTCCACCATACTAGTGAACTGGTCCCACCTGGCCTTGCGGAAATTCCATCTCTTCACAGGTTTTGTTGGGACTGGCTCGATGGGGTTGTCCGGGATAATCAGAGATGGATGATGTCGTGATTTCGGGAAGTGATCCAGGATGATACAGTGTGGGGATGGTCCATTCAGGTTTGCAAAAGCCAAGTCAGGGTTGGTAGTGGTGTTCCACCTGCCAGAGCAGAAGCTGTCCGGTTGTTTTGGGTCATACAGGAGTTGAGCGGCAGGAGCTGAGGCCCAGTCATCTAGTGCAGCACTATCTGGATTAGTTGAACGGTAGCCCCAGGTGGTGCTGTGGTAGTTAAAGTCTCCGGCGTACATGCAGGGCGAACCAAAGGCAGGGATGGAGTCTTTGTGAACCTTGGTAGAAGGTGGCTTGTATACATTGATGACCGTGACACCTTCGACTTGCGTTGCCGCCCATTCCACATCGGTGTCAGGAGGGGATGCTACAATTGCTTTCCATTTTGCTGTGTTCCTTACAAAAATGGCAATGCCATGGGGGTCTTACTTGGATGACCTGAAATTAAAGCATATAATTAGTTAGTTACCTAATTGTAGCTAATTACAAAATTCAATTACTAGATCTACGGTGTAGGCAGGCCAGGGTATAACCAGGGATCTTCAGATGGGAGCTATCACTTTTGTGAGTCTCTTGGAGCAGGATTGCAATCACTGTAGCAGATGTTCAATGATGGTGGGATGAAGGGCCTGTTTCCGCGCTGTATCTCTAGGGTAGGGGAATCGAGAACCAGAAGTCATAGGTGAGATATCTAATAGGAACCTGAAAAGTAGCTTTTTTACTGAGAGGGAGGGTATATCTGTATCTTCAGTCTAAAGTCTAAAGATGTTCTGTTGAAAATACTGCTGCTTGAAAACAGAGGTGTCAAGCTGACAGGGTTCAAAAGCCGTGCTGGCTTGATAATGTGGTGGCTGAGGCTTGTCAGATCAGTGACTTTTGATAGTTTGCTCTGAAAGACGCAGGTGCCATTCACAGCAACTTCAAACAGTGCTTCCCGTTGATAAGCATCTACACTCACTTATGTGAAATGCATCCAGTTCAGAGAAAATGCCAGGAGTGACATGCACACAGGAGGTGCGGAAATGGAAATTTAAACTAGCAAAAAATGACATATTTATAGAAACTCTTCTTTATACTTGTTTCTTTATACTTCTTTACACAAATCACAATACCTAACTTGAATTGTTTTGTATGGTGAGCTATACATTAGCTCTGTATTCATTCATCTTCTTCTTCTTGCGTATGGCGTGCACAGCCTAAAGTTGTAGATCAAGGGTAGTCATCCAGGCTTTTCCCAGGATGGCTTTGATGCCACCAGGGAAAAGCCACAGTGGGCAGTCATTCACGATGTGTGGGATGGTCTGGTCTGGATGTCCGCAGTCGCAAGCTGGGCTGTCTGTCATCCCCCACTTATGCAGGCGATGGGCTGTTCTTGCATGCAGGGTGCGGATTCTGTTCAGGGTTAGCCATTGCTTGCGATGGAGGTCAAAACCCATTGGTTTCACTGTGGGGTCTGTGATGTTGGTGTTGGCATCTTTCCAGGCTCTGTGCCACTCAGACTTCAGTCAAAGTCTTCCAGGGATTTAACAGAAGACCAGAAGGGTTTGCGGGACTTCAGGCACATGTTGGGCAGATTGTTCAAGTCAGCATGGATGGGAAGGTCAGGGTTAGCCTCGATGGTGCACCAATCTTTCAACATCCTCTCCCTTCTGCGTATGCTGGGAGGGCCGATATGGGAGAGGACAGGGAGCCACTGCAAAGGTGTTGACTTAAGCGTCCCTGTGTTGACCCGTATTGCAGAGTTAAGGACAGTGTCAACTCATTTGGTGTGGCAGCTATTGGCAAGCTGTTGAGCAAAACTTGGCTGTTGAGTAGACTAGGGCTAAGCTTGCAGTACGGAGTGTGTGTGCAGTGGATCCCCAGCTGTTACCTGATGTTGACCCTTGCTTTCAGTTTATCAGCCACCCTCTTCAGGTGTTCACGATAGGTGAGGGTGCGATCCAGAGTGACTCCGAGGTACTTGGGGAATTCTTCATTCTTCACCGGCTTACCACAAAAGGACAGTCAGAGCTTTACATTGGGAGCCGATTGCTGAGGTGAAAGGCAGTGACAGTTTATGATTGAATTATATCCAGTTCATAATTCAATTATACTTCATTGTTGCATGCTTTATTTTGCATACAACCCAGTAAAATCATACAGCAAACCTCATAAGAGTCGCCACGTTTCTGGTGCTGACAAAGTTACAAGAGTTCACCGAATAGCTTCTTGCTTCTTGCAGTTAAATATTTTTTTGAAGTAGAGCATCTTACAATTTGCACTACATATAATAATTAGATTCTGAATCAAAATGGCTTTCATGACTGGTCAGACACATACATTTGCATAAATCAGGATATAATTTACATAATTAAAGTACGTAGGTGTTAAATCTGACGTGGATCATTGGAATTATCACTTTCTATCTTCTCCGATACAGCTCTGAATTTGAGATTCTCACATGATGGAAGTGAAACAATGGGGTTAGTGGATTACCCTCCCTCTGTATTGCTCCCTTATCGTCAGCTGTGGGGCATCGTGACAATAGGAGGGATGGGGAGGTGAGAGAGGGGCAGTGATTTGCATTCAAAAGTTATCACTAACTTTCAGTGAAGAATGTACTGCAATTATGGTACAGAGAATTTTACATTTGGTCAACCTTGCCTTCTCACAGAACTCCATGCACAGCATAGTTGACTTGGAGATTGACCAAACATGCCTTACAGTCATAGAGTCATACAACAGGGAAACAGGCCCTTCAGCCAAATTCTTCCTTGCCGACCAAGATGCCCCTTCTAAACTAGGTCCAATTTGCCCTCATTAGGCGCATATCCCTGTAAACTTCTCCTATGCTTGTACCTGTCCTGGTGTATTTTAAATGCTACATTGTACCTGCCTCAACGACCTCCTCTGGCAGCTCATTCTATATACCCACCCTCTGATTAAAAACGTTACTTCGCAGGTTCCTATTAGATATTTACCCTCTCATCTATGTCTTCTGGTTCTTGATCCCCCTACCCTGGGTTAAATACTCTGTGCATTCACCCTGTCTATGACCCTCATGATTTTATACACCTCTATAAGATCACCCCTTATCCTCCTGAACTCCATGTAATAAAGTCCTAGCTTGGCCAATCTCTCGCTAAGCTCAGGTGCTCAAGTCCTGGCAACATCCCTGTAAATGTTCTCTGCACTCTTTCCAACTTAATGACATTCTTCCTACAGCAAGGTGACCAGAAGTGAAACAATACTCATCAACATCATGTACAAAATGCAGCCTTACCCACATCTTGTACAACTGTAACATAACATCGCAACTTCTACACTCAATAGCCTGGCCGATGAAGGCCAGTGTACCATAAGCCTCCTTTGCCATCTTACCTTCTATCCTATATCTGTGCACTGTGGATGACTTGATTGTATTCATGTATAGCCTTTTCTTTGACTGGATAGCACGCAAACAAAAGCTTTTCACTGTACCACAGTCCATTGACAGTAATAAAGTAAACTAAACTATCTGCCCATGATGCCATTTTCATTCTCAGCCAAATCCTATTTTATAATTTGACAAATCATTCCATTGGTGCAGAGATGTCTAGATACAAAGGCGACTGATACTATTTCAAAACTTTGTAACGGTGAGAGCGGAGACAGTACCAGAACATTGCCAAATAGTTCCAGAACATTTTGACATGCTGTGGACATTAACAATTTATGCAGCACATTTGGCACCTGAAGCAAGTCAGATTAGAGACACAAGAGACTGCAGTTGTTGGAGGGTAAAAGAAACTGCTGAAGAAACGCAAGTCAGGCATCAGTGGAGATCCTGCATCACCACCGCACTGATTCCAAATGTTGTTTCACAGTCTGATGGCTATAGGGAAGAAGCTGTTCCTGAACCTGTACGTTATGGTTTTCAGGCTCTTATATCTTCTTCAGGAGTGAAATGTGTGTGTGGCCACGGCCAGGGAGGTGTGGGTCGCTGATGATGTAGGCTGCCTTATTGAGGCAAAGGTGGCAGTAATGATATTCTATCACTCTCCACAAAATCCCTGCCTTCCCCTTGAGAATAATCCTACCAACTATGTTCATTTTCTGATCGGCATGATCCAGCTTTCCTCATTGTACTCACACATTATCACCCAGTATTTTGCTAGCAGCAGTTCCCTTTGTAAGTACACCGACTGCATGAATAAGTACATCAGGGAGCAGACTGTCTGATTCTGTTTAGGTTGTTTCAGATACCTTCACAAGATTATTTAATATTTGTAACAATAGATAAAGCTGCATTCAGCAAAACTGACAGTTTATATTGCCAAAAATAAATAACATAACCCTCATGGGCAGGGTTTAAATAGGATTAATTCGAGGGACATTATGCACTGTGGGTGTCAGAAGCAACTACTCTAATAGCTAAGCTCTCTAGCAAACCTGTTCAGTCACTGCCCGTGGCATTAGTTTGCATTGCATTCTGCCATTTGCCTTCAAACCTATAGGAAATAATCTTTTCCAAAAAAACTGAATAACGATACAACAGCAGGGAGCTCTGTTCTATTTTCCTCATCTCTATCCCGATATCCCCACTGGTGTTCCTTGTAGCACAGAACCTTTGTTAGCTGGCATATGCCTATCTTGACAGGTGGCAGTTATTCTAATAAAAATTACATTGGGGAATAAGAATATAGATTATATAATAAGGACAGAAGAGGATATGGATAGAAAAGAACTGCAGATACTGATTTATACCGAAGATAGACACAAAGAGCTAGAGTAACTCAGCGGCTCAGGCAGTATCTCTGGAGAAAAAGGATGGGTGACGTTCTGGGTCGGGACCCTTCGTTGAGATGCAGCCCAGTTATTGCAGAATGGTGAACTGTACTAAAAGGTTTCTGGTGCAGCGGATGTTATGATCCACTGCCTATTTAAATCCGACTGGCATTCCAGAATGAGTTCACTCACTGTGCATTCAATTTGCTTCTCTGCAGACGGGACCGGCCTCAGGGAAAGACAAGGTGAAGAAGGGCGGATCCTACATGTGTCACGAGGTAACGTTTGAGTATCGTATAACGCAATTACAGAATTAAAAGCTCGGACAAATTTGACTCTAAATAATAGAAACTCAGGTTAATGCACAGTATCTCAGACTGCGTCTAGATGCAGAACAGAAAGATAGGATAATGTTCCACGGAAGGAGCCTTGACTGCAATTGACCTGCTCTCTAGTGGAACCTGTTGAGAGAACTGACTTAATCGGCGAGAGAATGGGCAGCAGTCAAAAGGAAAACAGCTAAAGAAGGCAGAAACTAACTAGATTTAATGATTTGCAAATAGATGCAAAATACTGGAAAAATATATAAGTTACTGACCCGTTCTCACAAAGGACAGTGAAATGTCAATTTGGAAAACAGCGGAATGTGGCTGAGAGCTTCCTATTTCTCTTCAGTAAGTTCATAGCCAGTTCTGGTCACCCTTCTTTCAGAAAGATGTCATTAAACTAGAAAGTGTGCAGAAACGATTTACAAGATGTTGCCCTGGTTCAAGAGACTGAGTTATAGTTTTATTTCTTTATCTGTCTATCTTTATTTATTTATTCATTTATTTATCCATTTATTTCTTTATCTGCTTATTTATTTATTGTTGCGTGTCACGCTGGTGGGTGGGCTTCCCCTCGTGGAAGCCATGATCGGCCGGCCCTCCACTGCTTTTGACAGTCCTCAGATCGCTCTGGGCCTCGCTCGGGCCCGGCGCCTGATGAGGATGCTGCCGCCCCCCCCGCGAGTTGCCGCCCCGCTCCTCTCCTCTCCTCTCTCTCTCTCTCTCCCCCTCCTCTATCCCTCTCTCCCCCCCTCCTCTCTCTCAAAATAATATTGATTTTATATTAATCTTAGGAATTCTTTATCCCTGTGCAGGCGAAGTCATTGAATTTATTCAAAGGAGAGATTGACATTTAAATTGTAGGAGTCGAGGGCTATGGGTGTGTATGGGAGATTGTAGATGAGATCAATGATTTTAGTGAATGGTAAAACAAGCTCAAAGAGGCTGATTGGTCTTTTGCTCATATTTTTATTATGTGTGGGAAGGAACTGCAGTTTCTGTAACTCAGCAGGACAGGCAGCCTCTCTGGAGAAATAGAAAAGGTGACGTTTCGGGTCGAGACTCTTCTGCACTCATGTTTTTATTATGTTCATATGAAGTACAAAAAGAGTTAAGAGCTGCTTTTTTTGGGACGATTAAGCCAGTAAATTATCACCTTTCATTTGTGAATGAGTGGATCTGAATGACTTCACCAGAATGCCTACTATTCAGAGGCAGCCCGACTGTGCTGCTCTCTCACAATGAACTGTATTTTCCTGAATGCTATTTTTAGAAGTGCTGTTTTTCACACTTTGCTGTTCACCCACGGATTTAGCTCAGTTGCAGTTTCAATCTAATAAATATTTTGCTTTTCTTGCCTCCTCAAAGATAACCTTCTTCCCCTGGTACACAGTTGCCCACAACGGGTCATTAGTACGGGGCAACTAATTTGACGCCTCCTGATTGCGCTCCAGAGGGGTGACAGTGGAGATTTCCTTCTTAGTCCAGTTTAGTTTGGACATACAGTGCGTACACAGGCCCTTTGACACATTGAGTCTGCGCCGACCAGTGATCCCCATTACACTAACACTATCCTGCACACATTAGGAACATTTTACAATTTTCCCAAGTCAATTAGCTTACAAACCGTAGATAGACACAAAACTGTCAGAGTGGTCAGTTACCTGAAATGTCAACATGCTCTTGGTGCTGTATTTGAAATTCTACCCCCAATCCAATTATAATTTGGATTGTAATTGAAATTTGAAAATGCACCAACCTCATTTATGTTTGTCAAAAAATGATAAAGGTAAAGATATTGCTTTGGGAGAAAGATCAGAAGCAGGGAATAAATTATCTCGTACAGTTTATACTACTGTGGTCTAAACAGGCATCATGCAATCAGATGTAAACTGCTGGCTTTGCAAAATGGATTCTTTAATATGAGCAGCAAATTAAATTTGTTAGAAATTTAAACCAATTTGGAGCCTCAGGTGGGGATAGGCACTTAAAATCTTGTTGGCTTAAATGTGGGAATGTGGAAATGTGAGAATCTGAAAATCACATGATTCCGCCCATGCAGCATGCAATATTAGTTAATGTTAGTAAGTAAAGAGGTCAAATAATAATCCACAGGAAGAAGGTAGGTATGAAAGAAAGTCAGTTGCAACCTGGTCATAAGTAAGAGGAGCTGAATTAGACCATTCGGCCCATCATGTCTGCTCCGCCATTCAATCATGGCTGATCCATCTATCCCTCCTAATCCCATTATTTTGCCTTCTCTCCTTAACCCCTGACAGCTCTACTATTCAAGAATCTATCTGCCTTAAAAATATCCATTGCTTTGGCCAGCCACAGCCTTCGGTGGCAAAGAATTCCACAGATTCACCACCCTCTGACTAAAGAAATTCCTTTCATCTCCTTCCTAAAGGATCTTCCTTTAATTCTGAGGCTATGACCTCCCACTCATGGAAACATCCTCCCACATCCACTCTATCCAAGCCTTTCACTTTGTCTTACACTTTTACATGAGCCACATCCCCGGTTAGAGAGCAGTCACCTGTCCACCCTTGGGTACTGTTGATATTCAGCCTTTTGAACAGACCAAGAAATTGTAAAGCACTAATTCCCCAGCTATCCTTTGCTAAGATTGATATTCATGGCAAAGGCTGCAATCAGTTAGATGTCCCAAAATGGAGTTACCTTTGTGCCAATCGGATTGAAATGCCTTTCCTAATTTGAGGAAGAACATCCTTATGATTGAGGCAGTGCAGCGTAGGTTCATGAGATTGATCCCTGTGATGGCGGGACTGTCATATGAGGAAAGATTGAGAAGACTAGGCTTATATTCACTGGAGTTTAGAAGGATGAGAGGGGATCTTATAAAAACATATAAAATTATAAAAGGACTGGACAAACTCAATGCAGGAAAAATGTTCCCAATGTTGGGCTAGTCCAGAACCAGGGGCCACTAGAATAAAGGGGAGGCCATTTAAGACTGAGGTGAGAAAAAACATTTTCACCCAGAGAGTTGTGAATTTGTGGAATTCCCTGCCACAGAGGGCATTCAGTGGAGGTCAAATCACTGGATGGATTTAAGAGAGAGTTAGATAGAGCTCAAGGGGCTAGTGAAATCAAGGGATATGGGGAGAAGGTAGGCACGGGTTATTGATTGGGGACGATCAGCCATGATCACAATGAATGGTGGTGCTGGCTCGAAGGGCCGAATGGCCTCCTCCTGCACCTATTTTCAATTTTTATATGTTTCATATTTCAACTCACCTTCCATATATGTGATTATCTGGCAATATTATCCTATTTATTTTACCAAATTTACACAAACTGGTCTCTATTATGCTCCAAACTTTAATGTTCAATCAAATTTAGGGGGTGGCACAATGGCGCAATGATAGAGCTCCTTTCTCACAGTGCCAGGGACCGGGTTCGGTCATGACTGCAAGTCGCTGACTGTGCGGAGATTGTATGTTCTCCCTGTGACCGTGTGGGTTTTCTCTGGGCGCTCCGGTTTCCTCCTACATTCTGAAGACGTGAAGGTTTCTAGGTTAATTGTCCCTTGTGTGTAGGATAGGACTAGTGTATGGGTGATTGCTGGTCGGCGTGGACTTGGTGGGCAGAAGGGCCTGTTTTTATTCTGTATCTCTAAAATTAAAATCTTAAAATAATTCACATTTTAATAGTGATGCATGCACTGATGAATATATTTTTGGGATCTTATCATAAAGCCTACTTTGCTGAGTACAATATTTGCATGAGATGAACACTAAGAATCAGCTAATGTTAATTATTTGCCTTTTGCCTCTTCATTTTAAAATTGTTTACCCTCCGCTCCAAACCATGAAGTTTAGCAGGCAAGGTGCTTTGGTAGTGATTTTCCAATGCCTGTGGATCCCAAGTCTTTACATACAATGGAACAGACCTTGCATTATGAAACTCTCCCCATTGCCCAAAATTGTGGATAGTGGAGACTGCAGAGGAATAGTTCGACAGTAGACTGGTGGCACGGAAGTCGTTTGTGGGGCATGGATCACAGGGAAAGGAGGAAGAGCATTGGTGGTGGGGGAACAGAGGAGAAGAACAGAAGATCAGTGGGGTAGAAAAGGATAAGCAATTAGGAGGGAGAAGAGCAGAGGCCAATGGGAATCTCCAGATCACAGCAACCTCTCAGAAATGTTAGGTAGAACTGCTAGTAACACCGCAGCATAAATAGTTACACACAATTGACTTAATAATATGATTTGCAAACCATTCTCAGCGATCTCTATGTGCATGAACATCATGCTCACACAGAAGCCACACCTTTTCACACAGAAGCCAATTTCCATGCGCTGAGCTCGTGCACCAGGTTTTTAAATAATTCCATTGTGTGGCACACAAACCATTGCACCATGTGATGGGATTTCTGGACCACATCACAATAGTTCCTGTAAGCCTGGAAAAATCACAGCATGTAACGCGGCAGCTGAGGAAGGAGCCCGGGGCTCAGATCACTGGCCTGACGAGGCAAACAAAATGTGGAACAGTTGCAAATTGGCCAGCTGAGCAAGTACTGGACATCAGAAAGCAATGAAAAGTGGAGACCAGTTTTAAACGCAGAGGCAAAAGGAAAATAATGAGCAATAGCCAGTTTTCAATTAGGTCAGTGCATTGTCGTAACTAAGTACAGGAAGTCGCCAGGTAAAGATAGGGTTCTGTCCTGAAAATTGCACATAATTGAACTGTTCGACAGTCAGAAGTTAACAAAAGATTTGTGGGAGAGAATCATAGAAACAGCATCGCTGACACAGTGAGCAAGCGAACAAGTCTGCTCAGTGCTCCCAGTTTTACTCAACTGAAAACAACCCCAAATTGTATGTGAGGGGAGAAGGAACACGTAAAAAATCCCATTCCCACCCAGCAGAAGATGCCAGCTGCTCTGAGCAGCCAGCAAATCCGTCCTCATCCATCCCGCCTGTCTCCCAAACGCTCACTCGTACATACAGGGTGTACATAATTTGGCTATTCCTAAGCCAGGGAGGACCTGTAGCTTACGTGTAATCAAATACATACAGTATGTAACATATTGTTCTTCCTTTGTGTCTAGCTCATGCAAATATTGTACTGAACAAAACAAGTATTCCTATGAGTGCAATTCTATTAAAATTTAAATTATTTTAATCTTTTGTTTGAACATTACAATTTCAATTTGTAATAGAGAGCTCTGAACTGAAATAGACTATATTATTATTGCACTATATTTGTTATTTATTGAACTTTTTCTTTTTTTTTCTCTTTCCCCGTTATGTACTATGTTTACATAATCACATATTCTGTTGTGCTGGAGCAAGTAAGAATTTCATTGTCCCATCCGAGACATATGACAATAAAACACTCTTGACTCTTGATAACAATCTTATTGGCATAATTCATGGAAAATAAAATCAATAGCGTTGCCAGGTCATCACAGATATATTAGGATTTATGACTGTCCTATCCAGATAGGCACAAAGGTCCCTCTATTTTGCAGCATCTCTCCGATTTCACTCTGTGACAGGGATCATTCTTTATGATATTTCAAAGAAAGCTGGAGAATAAATTGCCATTCCCTTGATCAACGCTCACCCCGCAGTCGACTGCACAGAAATGCAAGATTTGGTCAGTTTTAACATGGTTGTTTGTAAGTCGTTGCTGAGGGCAAGGGGTTTTGCATGGGCTGCTAAGGTCTATTGCAGCTTCTGACTCAAGCTGAACAAAAGTGGGTCGTGTTGTAGGTGGTGAAGAAAATTATGCCAAAAATTGCTACAGGACCTTGATCGGTTGGGCAGGTGGGCTGAGGAGTGGTTGATGGAATTTAATATGGAGAAATGTGAGGCGTTTCATTTTTGGATCACAAACATGGGCACAGGAAGATAGGCTGGTCCAAAAGACTTTCATCACATTGGCATTCATCAGTCAGAGTACTGAGCACAGACGTTGGAAGGTCTGTCAAGCTGGAAAGAATGCAGAGAAGATTTACAAGGATGTTGCCAAGACTCGTGGGCCTGAGCTATAGGGAGAGGTTGAGTAGGCTGGGACTCTATGCCTTGGAGCGCAGGAGGATGAAGGGTGATCATATAGAGGTGTACAAAATCATGAAAGGAATAGATTAGGTAAACACACAGTCTCTTGCCTAGAATCGAGGAATCAAGAACCAGAGGACATAGGTTCAAGGTGAAGGGGGAGAGATTTAATAGGAACCTTTGGTTACACAAAGGGTGGTGTGTGTATAGAACAAGCTGCTGGAGGAGGTAGTTGAAGCAGGTACTATCGCAATGTTTAAGAACCATTTAGGTGCATCCATAGATAGGATAGGTTTAAGGGGATATGGGCCAAAAGCAGGCCGGTAGGACTAGTGTGGATGGGACATATGGTCGGCATGGACAAGTTGGGCTGCAGAGCCACATTGTATGACTCTATGACACTAAAAAATATGAAGTCCGGGGTGAGATGAGAGCTACTGCTCTTGACTTTAATATATCACCTGATTGAGTGAGGTATAGAATAGAATAGAATAGAATCTTTAATTGCCACGCAACCAGGGTTGGTGGTATTTGGGTTCGGTACATGATGGTACACTGCTTTTGTTACATACTACTAATAACACAGATCACCGTAATAAAGGGCATCCATACCACATCACAAATCACAAATCTCACCAACAATACATAGTGCAAAAGAACAAACAAAGACCATAGACAAGACACTATATACATCAAAAGTCATATTATTGTCTGATTATTGGACGGAATTGAGAGTTCTTATTGCTGAGGGGAAGAAACTGTTTTTAAAGCGGGTGGTTTTAGTAGCAAGTGACCTGAGGCGCCTCCCCGAAGGGAGAGACTGAAAAAAAGGACACATGATAAATCGGTGAAATCGGACAAGGTAAAAACCAATAAATGGAGATCAAGCGGGATCCTCTCCACTACCTGGCAATTGCATTGCACAGTGGAAGATGGTTGGTTGTGCAGATGGATTCCTCCTTTCTCAGCTTGGGACATTGCTGCAGGAGTCCCTCTTGTATTGTGCTGTGCTCAATCTAATTTAGTTGCCTCATCAATGGTCAATCATTCCAGGCTATGGTCAGAATTGGGGACGGTCACTGATACTTATGGAGGACACCACAGTGCAAGACTAGGGGTATTACGCAGAAGTAAACGGAGGAAGAGCCATTAAGCCATAGACCCACTGCCTGCTATGATAGATGTTAATGATCCCATGCAACTGTTTCGAACCAGAGTAGCAAAGTTATCCCCAGGAAACTGGCCAAGAATTATCCATCGGCACCAAAATAGACCAATGAATGCATTATTACATTCCTACATACAAAGCTTTCCTTGCACAAGTTGGCTGCTGTGTTATCACATTGACTTATCACAAAGGTTCTTTATTGACTTAAAGCATCTGGGATTCATTCAGAACACGCAATCTGTAATATAATTAGAAGTTCTTTGTTCTTTCACCCAGTATGCTGAAGCTGAAACCATAGCTCAACATCACTCTGTTTCGAGTATATCTGAAGGATAAAACTATTTAGTTAGGTTGTCTAGCTTATCGTCATGTGTACCGAGGTACAGTGAAAAGGTTTTTTCTTGCGTGGCTGCAATGAAAAGACTACACATGATTGCAATCAAGCCGTCCACAGTGCACAGATGCAGGATAAAGGGAATAACGTTTAATGCAAGATAAAGTCCGATTAAAGATAGTCCGAGAGTCTTCAATGAGGTAGATGGTGGGTCAGGACCATTCTAGTTGGTGATAGGATGGTTCAGTTGCCTGATAACAGCTGGGAAGAAACTGTTCCTGAATCTGAATGTATTCGTTTTCACACTTCTGTACCTATTGCCTGAAGGGAGACGGGAGGAAAGGGATTGTCAGGGGTGAAATTATGCTGGTGGCCTTGCCGAGGCAGCATGAACTGTAAATGGAGTCAATGGAAGGGAGTTTGGTTTACGTGATGGTCTGGGCTGCGGCCACAATTCTCGGCAATTTCTTGCTGTCTTGGATGTTTGTAAACCTTGCTGTGATGCATCCTGTAAAATGCTTTTTACACTTGTAAAAAGCATTTGTAGAAGTTGGTGAGAGTTGTTGGGGACATGCCGAACTTCCTAAGCCTTCTAAGGAAGTGGAGGCATTGGTGTGCTTTCTTGGCTTTGATATGACTGGTCCAGGCCAGGTTGCTGGTGATATTTACCCCGAGGAACTTGAACCTATTTTGTTGTTCGCCGTAAACCGGTCAAACTTAAACAATTGAGTGTTTCAGTCACAAGCGTTTTCTTTCCTTCGCAATCTACTATTGCACCAAATACTTGGAAAAACTAAGCAGTGCCAAACTTCTTGAAATTTAAATGTCACATTAGCACAATGTGGAATTGTTATAGTGGTACATAGTTTAATTAACAATCTAATTTTCCAGCAATTAACTTTGCTCTTTTAAGTGCAGTTAAATATGTTGCCTTTGGCTGCAAGCCTTAACTGAAAGAAAATCCCACAAAAGTTTGCTTTTATTTTAAAATTATCACATCAGCCCAGCTTTAGATAGAAGTCTATTTGTAGCCTTAGCACGATAAGGGTCTGTGTTGGAAAAACTGACAGGAAACCAAGTGTTTAGCAGTGAAACAGAGACCTCGTTGCAGGGTGATATATTTCTGCACAGAGCTATTCAAATTAAATTTAAAATAATTGATCATTTGGATTATTTCCATTACGTTTATGACCTCTGACACTTATCTGGCAAGTTTATGCCTGATTTTGACCGATAGGTTCTGGTAGCTAAAATGTCTAACTGATGGAAGTAGGAAAATTATACTCTTTATGTCTTTAAGCTGATTCAGTGCTGCAGAAGTGAAACCTTTTTAACGTGTTAACTTCAAATACAATGAGCATTTTAAATAGGAAAATGCAAAAGATTTTTTTGTTAAAGCTGTGAATTTGTCACTTTATATCTGAAGGCACAGATAGTGTTTAACCAACTGAAAGTCACAACATTAGAAAACCAGAAGCCTCTAGGTCACACATTCAAAGAAAGATTTATCACCCACATGTTTGTAACGTGTTAAGATTTCTAGACGTTAATATTTAGTTCTTATTGAATTTCTATTTAAATTTGGAATTGCCATTTAATTAGTAGAATTAAATTAGCATTCCCTTTTTCATTTTCCTTTATCCCTTTTTCAGTTAGCTGGTTATGGGGGTCATCTATTGATTAGGCTGTGAAGATGGCTATCAAGAATTATAGTAGAATTTCGATCAGCTGGAAAAGTGGTCTGGGGAGCGTTTCATTTGAATAATTGGGAGGTGTTGCAATTTGGGAAGTCAACCCCGGGCTGGGCTTTGAGAGAGAACAGTGCAATGTTGTAGAGCAGAGAGATCAAGGAGTACAAATCCACAGTTCCCTAAAATGGCATCGCATTTAACTACGGCGGCTTTTGGCGCGCTGGCCTTCAAACAGTGTGGAAACAGGCCCAACTTGCCCACACTGACCAACATGCCCCAACTGCACTAGTCCCTGCCTGCGTTTGGCCCATATCCCTCTAAACCTATCATATCCATGAACTTTTAAAAATCCAAATGTTTTTTTTTTAATTGTGATATTACCTGCCTCAACTACCTACTCTGGCAGCTCATTCCATATGCCTACCACCCTTTGTGTGAAAAAGACTATTTGGATTCAGACAAAGAATTAAGGGATGATAAAAATCAAGCTATCTGATTGATGCTGGTAGATGCAGAGATACAAGTTCTTCTGACGAGGGGAATTAAGAGTAAGGAAAAATTGTTAACTTTAGAGCCCGGTCATTTAGAAACAAAATTGCAAGCTATTATTCACACAAATTATAATCAAATTCAAACCTCCTTCTGCAAAAGGCTGAGGACACATACAAGACGTTAATGAGGCCACATTTGGAGTACTGTGTTCAAATCTAGTCGCTCTGCCATTGAAAAGAGTGCAGAGAAGATTTACAAGGAAGTTGCCAGGACCCGAGACCCTGAACTATAGGGAGAGGTTGGCAGGCTTGGACTTTATCCTTCGGATCATATGACGATGAGGGGTGATCTTTTAGAGGTGTATAAAAACATGAGGGGAGTAGATAGAGTAAATGCGCAGTCTTTTACCCAGAGTAGGGGAATCAAGAACCAGAGGACATAGGTTTGAGAGTGGAAAGATTTAATAGGAACCTGAGGGGCAATTTTTTCACACAGAGGATGGTGGGTTTATGGAACGTGGTGCCAGTGGAGGTACTATACTAATCTTTAATAGACATTTATACAGGTATTACATGCATATGGATAGGAAAGGTTTATAGGGTTATGGACCGAGTGCAGGCAGGTTAAGAGGCCTGTCCCACTGAGGCGACTCTTTAGGCGACTGCCAGGGACTAGTTTTAATGGAAATCGCCTAAATGGGACAGGCCCATAAGAGTTCTGTAGATGGCCCATCACAGTCGGCATGGGCAAGTTGGGCACAAGGACCCATTTCCGTGCTGTATCACCCTATGACTATACAACCCTATGACTTCATTTGTACCTTACAGGTCTGTGATCAGTAGGTGTTATTCGTATGTAACTGAAGTAGGTAATGGATTAGCAATCTAGTTCAACTGTAAATGGCAGAGTAACTAACATTGTCTACTCGTATTCCTATATTCATAAATAGCCCCAAATTACATCTTCTCCAGTCAGTGGCTGCTACTAAAGCTATACCTTCAGTTAACTATTTCAACCCAATAATCTCAATTTTCAGGCTTCTGTACAAATACATTTTAACAAGGGTACAAAGAGCTACAGGTTCACATATGCAAACCTTCAAAGACAGCTGGATAGGTTGATAAAAACCTATTTTTAAAATAAAACTGGAGGCAGAGCATGCAAAAACAAACCTTTACAAATCCGTGCACTGGTCGCAGTTAGGATTCTGTGCCCAGTTCTGTGCATAGATTTAAACTAGTGGGCAAAGAAACCGGAGAGAAAATCAGCTTTCTTCTTAAACAAAAGGTACAGTAATAATCTGGAATGCACGGACTGAAAAAGTAGATTAATTGGTGATGTTCTCAAGGATCTGGAAAAACAGTGGTTTCTTGCCCAGAAAGGGTGATAGGATGGAGCAGGTGCTCCAGACTGGTATTCATAGTGTATACAAGCCATCCTCTACCCATCGCTAACATTCTGATTTATATTTAGTCCTATTGCTACAGATATCGTTGTGCTGCTCGAAGTCAGAACACTCCAGACAGCTCTGCATCCAACTTGGGTTTCCGCTGTGCTGCCGACCAATTGCCCGACTACCTGAAGTGATTTCTTTCCGGAGAACTGTCAGGAATCCAAAGATCAAACATAAATAATAACTGAAAATGTACAAAATACATGTTGAATGGATCTGCCTTTAAAGAAGCCAGCAGCCAAAACTTACTGAATGATCCATAAACTGATCCCAGCCACTGATCTTTCTGATTAGATATTTTACATTTAAAATGTACAGTGCCAATAACATTAGTCACCAGCCTCACTCACTCTGGAACTCTCTCAAGTACGATTCTGCCTTTATTAATGATGCAAGAAAATAAATCAACTGGCTCAGAAACATGATCACACATCCCAATATGGAATAGCACAGTAAATTAATTTCGAACCATTTTTGGCCCAAACGTTTATAATGTTGATAGAAGGAAAGATGTCTGCTCTTCATTTCACCCTGAGATCAAATATTCCGGTGGAGATCTCTTGGCAATCTGATGAAGGGTCTCAACCCGAAAAGTCACCTATTCCTTTTCTCCAGAGAAGCTGCCTGGTCCGCTGAGTTACTCCAGCATCTTGTGTCTATTTTTGATCGTCTTGATTATTTTACAACTGGTAAATCGAAACAACACAAGATTAGATCTCAGGTACTGCCTTAGCGTGTTTCAAAGCTTCTCCCAGCCCAAGAATAATTTTAAGTGCAGTCACTTATAATGCAGGAAAAATGCCGCAGAAAAATCACACAAATGGCAGTTTATTGAAGAATAGATGTAAGCTGAAATTTGCAGCTACTCTTAAGATGAGATCTTTCACTTCCACCCAGGTTGGTTCAGTGTCTCATCTCAAAGCCTGCACGGCTGAATTATATACACGCCAGATTATGCGTGGATGGTGAAGCACATTTTCTTTGATGAAGAGGTGAGAGTCCTAGCACCGAGCCTGTGGTGATCATTGTCAAGGTGCTCTGGAGCTGTAGGTTCCTACCCCCAGTGTTGCTCACCAGCCTCAGGCGACTAGGGTGAATGTACAGCAAGAACCATGTCCTCAGGGATCATAGGGCAGAGCTTTAACATTAGACGAGTAGTAACCAATAAAGATATTTGCTTGCCTTATAAAACAAAAGGTGATGAGTACCTCTCTTATAGTTTCACAAGTGATACAATAATTTCAAGATAAGCAGGAATACTTCCTAGTTACTATCTTCAATATTTTTTATGGAAGGCTTTATTATCAAATAAGTAATAATGTACTATCAGAAATTGAGTTTCAGTGACCAAAGTTATAAGTATTTTTAATACTACAGGGAAGAATCCCTAATTTGGCCATATACTGGCTATTGTTGACATTTAATTTATATTTAAACTATTGTCAAGTGTGTGTTGAAACTATGTGCTTTTATCCATGAGAAACTAGGTTTCGTCATAGCATTAAAGACTGAATCATTCATTTTACAAGAGTATTGTGCCTGTGCCTTTATTCAGGAGTCATGCTTAAATGTATTGATCCTCAAGATCTTATACAGGGTAATCACTTATTATTTCCAGAATGCTTTAAGGTAAGTTAATATTAGAATGTTCTGAGAAGATGCACTGATCAAACTATTCCAACATTTTTTAAGTTTGCACATGTGTAATATATGTGTATAATAAACTGAATCTTTAACTGGATAGTTAGAATCATACAATTACTGTTACACAGAACGCCACTCTGTTCATTCTACCCTTACCTGTTTTGGGACGACAGATGGCACAATGGGCTAAGTGTTCGTCTGGCAACCGGAAGGTAGCCGGTTCGAATCCCGCTTGGAGTGCATACTGTCGTTGTGTCCTTGGGCAAGACACTTCACCCACCTTTGCCTGTGTGTGAATGTGTGTGAGTGATTGGTGGTGGTCGGAGGGGCCGTAGGCGCAGGTTGGCAGCCACGCTTCCGTCAGTCTGCCCCAGGGCAGCTGTGGCTACAGAAGTAGCTTACCACCACCGAGTGTGACTGAGGAGTGAATGAATAATGCGATGTAAAGCGCCTTGAGTATTAGAAAGGCGCTATATAAATCCCATCCATTATTATTATTATTACCTGGATCACAATAGGAGATAAACAATGCATTTTTATTATTCTCACTATGCGAACAACACTTTGCTACAATGGTAACAATTTTTAAATCTACCAACATATTTTCCACCTTTTGAACTTAAGCAATTATTTAATATGATTTTATTTATGATCGTTTGGCAAGAAATAAAATATGAATGACTTTCATACGGTCATAAGTGATAGGAGTAGAATTAGGCCATTTGACCCATCAAGTCTACTACGCCATTCAATCATGGCTGATCTATCTCTCCTTCCTAACCCCATTCTCCTGCTTTCTCCCCACAACCTCTAACACCTGTACTAATCAAGAATCTATATCTCTACCTTAAAAATATCCACTGAATCAATTTCCTATTGATCGTTACCATTATCAATTTCCTTTTATTCTGATGCTATGACCTCTGGTCCTAGACTATCCCACTAGTGGAAAGATCATAAGTGGGCCAGGCAGCATCTGTGGAGGACATGGATAGGTGACATTTTGGTTCAGATCTCTTCTTCACGAGAGAGAATAGGGTACAGGAAAATACGTGGGAGAGGAGAACTGATGGGATTGCTCAGAGAGCAAGTATAGACTTAATAGGCTCATTCTGAGTCATTCAAATTTGTCCATTTGATAGTGCTTTTAGGAATGACTGCTGCATCGATGTTTCAGTGAGTTCGCTGACTAATTTACTGGTATGTGCATACTCATTGGACACTCCTGAGTCTGATCACTGGCTGGTGTTGTGTTGGTCATCAAGGTGGGATAACAGCATAACCAATGCTGGATTTGATTTAGTTACACTGAGCTAAACTGTCCAGAACTGGAATGGGGCATGTTATTCTGTTTACTATGCATCAAGCTCTGCTGGAGAACATGACAACAGAGATTTGGCTGGTATAACTTGGCCGACATTCAAGAGAAAACATTCCAAGTCTATCCTACCTCTCACTGTTGCTGAGACCCTCTAATCCAGGCAGCATTCTGGTAAACCACCTCTGCACCCTCTCCAAACTCTCCACATCTTTGCTGTTGTCAGACAACCTGAACTGCGTGCAATACTCCAAATGCAGCCTAACCAAAAGTCCTTTTGTGCTGCATCGTAACTTCCTGACTCTTATATTCAGTGGCCTTAGCAATGAAGGAAAACATACCATATGTCTTTTGTACCACCCTATCTACTTGTGCGACCACCTTTAGTGAGCAGTGAACTTGGCTGCCTGATCACTGAGTTACTCCAGCATTTTGGTGTCTTTTGTTGTAAACCAGCAGGTACGAAAACAACATTTAAAAGATATTTGGTCAGGTGCATGGACGGGAAAGGTTTAAGAGGGATATGGCCAGGTGGAACTAATGTTTTTCACACAGAGAGCGGTGAATCTCTGGAATTCTCTGCCACAGAAGGTAGTTGAGGCCAGTTCATTGGCTATATTTAAGAGGGAGTTGTGGCTAAAGGGATCAGGGGGTATGGAGAGAAGGCAGGTACAGGATACTGAGTTGGATGATCAGCCATGATCATATTGAATGGCGGTGCAGGCTCGAAGGGCCAAATGGCCTACTCCTGCACCTATTTTCTATGTTTCTATGTTAAAGGGGGCATCTTGGTTGGCATGGGCAATTTGGGCCGAAGGGCCCGTTTCTGTGCTGTATGATACTATGACTGTTTATATCTACTTCACTGAATGACTTGCTACCTGATACTTGAACATAACCAAGGCATGCTCAAGGATTGGCCTTTTGGGTGAAGTGATGGATGGCTGTTAAAAACCTGCTTCAGGGAAAGGGAAGAAGAATTCAAGACTGTAATCACTGCATTGCGCCGCAGGAGAAAACAGAATCTGGGCAATATATTTTCTCTGCTATCTGAGGGATTTATCATCTTAATAAACTATGCGAATAAAGGAAGAATGGAGAAGCAGGCAGTTCTATAAATACAAGGATTGCCTTGAGATCCACAAATGATCTCATCAGAAATGATGTGTTACTGGACTGCTTTTATCAGCCAGAAAACACATACCGGTAAGTAACCCTTTGAATGAAACACTGCTCCACTTATTTTAAGAGTTTCTAAACACTTTTTTAAACACATTCTTCCTTTCCACTGCTGTTCAATTCGACCACTACTAAGACCCTGTGAGTGCTCCTCAATAAGTATTGATTAGAAAGTATGGTTAGAAAATAGCTAATTTCTCTGTGAAGTATAACCCTCCCAGCCACCGTATAATCTTGACATGAGGTCACTGCAGCTGTTTTGGTCAGCTGGATGGCACAGTGGCGCAGCGGTAGAGTTGCTGCCAGACCAGCACGAGAGACCCAGGTTTGTTCCTGACTAGGGTTTTCCTGTACAAAGTTTGTATGTTCTCCCTATGACCACGTGGGTTTTCTCTGGGTGCTCCAGTTTCTTCCCACATTACAAAGACGTACAGGTTTGTAGGATAATTGGTTTCAGTCAAATTGTAAAATTGTCCCCAGCGTGTAGGATAGAGCTAGTGTATAAGGATCGCTGTTCGGCACGAACTCAGTGGGCTGAAGGGCCTGTTTCCACACTGTATCTCTGAAGTCTAAAATCTAAAGCTGGATTCCTCATTTGGGCGAAACTATTCTAAAATTATCTCCTGTTTTTTCCTGATATGTGCTAATAAATCTTACCAGAGAAGTGTTAGACTGTGGGTAACTGTTTTATTGGCTCGTTCATTTCCTTTAGACAAACAGACCCATTGCCTTCCCTTAAAATCACCAGGTCTAAGTTTTTTTTATTGTTTTTGTAGCTTAGAAGCAGTAAAATATGCTGAACGTCAGGCAATTAATCCTTCAGCGTTCTGAAACCTGACTTCATTTGTAAAGCATAAAATAAACAAAAATATCTTGGCACTCAGTGCTCACTTTACCAAGACAGATAAAATGCTCCATGTATGGAACATAAAGTCATTCACTACAACTGGTCATTCAGCTCCACGTATCCATGCCAGTTCCTTCTAAGCAAACAATTCAGTCCTATTCCTCTGATTTTTCTCCGCCGCCATACAATGTTCCCTCAAATGCCTATTCAATTCTCTTTTGAAAACCTTGAATGAATCTGTTCCTACTTTCCTTGCAAGTGAAGTGCACAACATAACCTGCTTCTGTATAAACAGGTTTTATCTCCCACTGCCTCTCTCCCGTCACGCCCAGCCCAAGGGTTTTTGTTCATTACTTTGAATTGTTATCTCTTCATTGTGTGGGCGGCGCGACCGACGTTGCAGCGGCCTCTGCAGTCCGTCTATCTTTTTATTTTTGTCCTGTTCAATGTATATTATATTGTTTTTAGCTGTGTAAATGTGGGGGGGGCGGGGGAAACTTTTAAATCTCTTCCCTATACGGGGGACCCAAACTTTTCCCTGTCGGGTCTTCGTTGTCGTTGGGCCCTAGCACTGTGAGGCGGCCTCCAACCGGAACGACCTGGGGGCTCCAGTCGCAGGGCTTGCGGACTTAACATCGTGGGTCTGGCCGGCTTTGGAGCGTGGAGAGCTGTGGTGACGCGCGGCTGCGACCCGACTCCAGAGCTCGGAGGCTCCAGTCGCAGGTCCGGTGGATGGTGACATCGGGAGCTCGCTGGTCCCTGGTGGGATTCCGCTTTTCGCAGCTCCCGCAACGGCAGCTTCTCCAGCCCGAGTTGCGGGGTTGAAAATGACTCGGAGCGGGGCCCTACATCGCCCGGTGCGGCTTTAATGGCTGCGGGACTTGCCATCACCCGCCGGGGGCTCCAACATTAAGATCCGGAGTGGGGCCTTACATCGCCCGGCGCTGCCTTAACGGCCACGGACTTGCCATCGCCCGCCGGGGGCTTTAACATCGGGAGAAGAGAAGAAGGGGAGAGACATGACTTTGCCTTCCATCACAATGAGGAGGTTCACTGTGATGGATTTTTGTGTAAATTGTGTTGGTTTGTGTCTTGGTGCTTTTCTTGTTGTATGACTAGAAACCAAATTTTGTTTGAACTTCATTTTAGGTTCAAATGACAATAAATAAATTATATAATTGTCAAACAATCCACTGAAGGGAACAGTTGTATATTTACTCTGCAGTGCCCTCCATAATGTTTGGGACATAGATCCATCAATTATTTATTTGCCTCGGTACGTGAACGCTCTTTCTTTGACTGGAAACTGTTAGGTCCATTGCTGTTGGCAGTTTATATCAATGATTTGGATGAGAATATGCAAGGCATGATTACTAAGTTTGCAGATAACACTAAAAGGGTGTTTTCGTACATAGCAAAAATGGTTATAAAAATTACAGCAGGATCTCGATCAGCTGGGCAAGTGGACTGAGGAAGACAGAACTGAGGAAGTGACTGGTGGACAAGTGGACTGAGAAATAGTTAATGTAGTTGAGGCAGATACTATAACAACTTTTAAGACATTTCTACAGGTATCTTGATATGAAAGGTTCAGAGGGATATGGACCGAACGTGGGATGGTGGGACTAGTGTAGATGGGATATCTTGGTCGGTGTGGGTAAGTTGGGCCAAAAGACCTACTTCTGTGCTGCATGCCTCTCTGAATTTGTTGAAAAAGTAGGTCGAAAACTGATTAGGAGCTGGATTAATTAGCAAAATATTTTTGTTCAGGTTTCGGACTTGCTTTCAGATTTTTGCTGATGAGATACTGCTGGCCAGTTTTCTGTGTTTTGCAAACCTGTAGCTTCCTCTCATTGTGTGCTCCATGAAGAGGCAGTAATTTCCATGATGACGATATGGCCACTCAATAGGAGGTTAACACTGCAAATTTCCAATGCAAACCTGGCATTGTACTAAAACTGAATGAACTACTTTACAAATATTTGATAGACATACCTGTGTTGACCTGACTATTTCAGTCTTCTCTCATGGGGCTGCTGAAACTGGTGCTTGGTGTTATTTGGGGAATGTGGGACAGTATCTAACGGAATTAAACAGCCCAGTGCCCCACATCTCTTCAGCACGGTTATCAATCATTTCCAGCACACAGTTATGAAGAGGGTTATTTTCTTTCATTGGCACATCACCTTTTCCAGAAATAATGAGCTTTGATTGAAAAGCACTGATTTCACATCCTTAAACATTTACAATTTATAAGATTAAAAGTTAGAAGAAATAATGTACCTATAATTAAAAACATCCCTATACCTGTTATCTCATGATGAGTTACAAAGCAAACTAAATCTTAAGTGTTGTAGGTGCGTGAGATACTGATACCATATTCATAGTAGTGTACATGTCTTGGTCTTAAAGGAAGGGAAGGTTGAGTCATAGCAATATTTATGTGACTGAATGGCCTAGATAAGGAGCAGGCTCCCCAGAGATATGGTGAAAGCAGTAAGCATCATTCCAGTTGACTGCATATTAGTTAGACTTCATTCACAAAAACCTCTCAACTACAACAGGCAGTAGTTTGTGACAGCTGTGATAAGTGTGTCTTATTTTGTGTGAGACAAATGAGAGTGGACCCATGATCTCCAATGTTCTGCAACACTAGGTCCTCAGGTCCCTGGTGATCGTAGACTGATTGCTTAAGTTGTGCTTAAGTTAACCTCTTCATTATGGTTTGTCATACGAATAGCAAGATGGATGGGTCGCTTTTTCATATCTAACAATTCCAATGTTCTCAGGTGGGTTTGCAGCGAGATCTATTTATAATTTATCGGAGAAAGAATCGCAGAGACATCCTGGACAAGCATGCTTCAATGGAGATTGAGTAGCCACAGATACAGCCTTGACAACACTACTTTAACCACACGCATTAAATCAAGTAGCGAGTGCCTTACTACACTCAAGTGGTATATTCCAGTGTGTACTTAACAACATGTAGCATTCACTAACCAAGTAGTTGACAAGTCAAAGCAATTTAAAAAAAACACATACATGTGATTTAACATTTTATCAACAAAAGGTTAACTTTTATGTGTATACACCATGCAAGATGGGTACTGGAATCCCATGATGAACAGGGGATGTTTCCCATTACTTTTTATTAATTAACTGCATGGTGGAAGGTGTCTTTGACAACGATGAATAAGTCAGCTAAGTGTTGGATGTCTATGAGGTCCAGCCACTGCCTTAATCCCTTCTGTGACAGCATACATGACAACAGTGTGTCCCAAAATGCCCAGTGTGATGATTCGCCATGAAACCATTTATGAAAATAATATAGGTGAGAGAAAATCCAGTTGTGCCACACAATTTAATCAGATGCTTGAGATCAGCTAAATTAAGCAAATATTCTCTCAGGTCTGGACAGATTTTTCCAATTCTCCAATCAAATGGATCTATACATTTAAGGAAAATAGGAAAAATGACCACTGAAAATGCAATTTGAGACAACATTGTGATGTTCTTGTTAAAAAATAAGTGCAAGTGACTGATGAATCATAAATAACCTAACACTGTGTTTTCACATGTGTATATTGCAAATGTAAATGGCTAACACATACCATACTACTGCATCAACAAGTATTAACTGCAAACTCAAATGAGCTGAATCAAAAGCTAAAAGTGTACAATGGCCAAAGCTAAGTCACGGTTAACTTGTCCTTGAGATTATAGAGTGAGCTATCAAAGGGCAGGGAGCCAATACATGTCCGTGCACCACAATAACATGGCTTAAGGGAAAGAGTCTGTCCACCAGCCACTTCCTCCGTTCTGTCTTCCTTCACAAGACTATTGAACCTTCCAGAATAGTCATACGACAGCTCCTCCTCTGCTGCAATATCACGAGCTGCAAAAAGGGCCAATCTTGGAATCATGGAGTTAACACGAACAGGAACCATGTAGAGATTGGGATCGCAAGAATGGTTGAGGAAACGGCCAACGTTGCCAGTGTGGGTAGGGTCAACAAAAATCTGCAGTATTTCTCCAGTACTCAGGTGTTCTCTCAATGCGATGATATAGTTCATGTCGTCAGAGTTTTGGCACTGGATCCGCCTGCTGGCTTCCAGAAAACCAATGATTTCACCCCCATACTCGCAAACAAATCTTCCTTTCGTAATTGGTTCCTGTGTCCGAAGGCCCCATCCTTTCATTAACGTTCTGAACACCTGCAGTTTAAAGACAAGACCGTTTTGGACAAGTCTGTTCTTACAGGCCTCACTGCATTTACACATGATGTTACACTCAAAAACTGGCCTGGAGTAGCTTGTCTTATCTTTCAGGTCCACAAGGCACATGCTTTCATCATAAGCTCCTTTGAACCGTTGCAGGCAAGTGCATGTATCCGCCTTACAGGAAGCGGTTAAGCAGTCACATCCTGGAAGATTTATTTCCGTGGGATCAAGATCTTCTCCTGGCCCAGCCACATTTTCAGGCGTATACTGCTGGGACAAACACAAAACATCCTTAATGTGATTCTTCCCACAGCCTTCTGTTATCTGGCTTCTTCAAAGGGTCACTTTAAATGCTTTTTAGTGACCCTTTGAAGTCAAGGGGTCTTTCTATACTATTAAATGCTCAAATCAGTTGGTCACTATACCTATTAATATGCTCTCCAACTCTTCAAATTGTGTACCATGGTGCCATAGTAAAACTGAATGTTTAAGTATACCTAGTCCTACCTAAAATGCCTGTACTAAAAGCAAAAATCAAATATCTAACATAAAAGACGGACAGCATGTACATTCAGCAGAGCACGGATCGCTTTGCTGCTCCTCCTGGTATGAATCTATTTGCAGGCAATGTTTACCACATTAAAAGTTTTTTAAAAACATTATAGAAAAATAAAACAACAGGGATCCTCAATAATTCTAATCTTTATCAAGCACAGAAAGCTGAGCTGCATGAGTGCACATATTATCCCATCACCCCATGACCTGTAAAATAATGTTCACCTCTTCACTTGAATGTAAAATTACAACAGTGTGATCAGATAAACTTTGATTCCAATTTAGCAAGAGTTCATTACCCATTTCTAAACTGGGACTTGTGTGTCTCTTGACACAATCTTAACAAGCATGTGGCTAATTGACTTACGTAAATATGGGTTTCAGATAAATGCCCTTGGTCTATTACCGCTGGTCCCTGTGCTCCGTATGATGTGCTAATTGTGCTAAATGAAGTATAAAAGCAGGCCAGGCATATTAAATCCAGAAATAATGCTCTTTTCTTGAAATAGAAATAAGGGGTAAAAGTACAAGTCAAGAGTGTTTTATTGTCATATGTCCCGGATAGGGCAATGAAATTCTTACTTGCTGCAGCACAACAGAATATGTGAATATGTAAACATAGTACATAACGGAGGAAGAAAAAAAAAAGAAAAAGTTCGATAAATAACAAATATAGTGCAATCCGATCTTTCTGTCCTGGGCCTCCTCCATGGCCAGAGTGAGCCCCACCGCAAATTGGAGGAGCAGCACCTCATATTTCGCTTGGGTAGTTTACACCCCAGCAGTATGAACATTGACTTCTCCAATTTCAGGTAGTCCTTGCTTTCTCCCTCCGTCCCCTCCTCTTCCCAGCTCTCCCACAGACCACTGTCTCCGCCTCTTCCTTTCTTCTTCTTCCACCCCCCCACACAGCGGCTGTGGCTGAGGCAGCGACTACGATAGATCCCATAGACAGATCAAAGCAGGTGATGGACTGGGCAGTAGTCACAACTTTTTGTAGTCTTTTTCGCTTGTGGACATTCCAGTTGCCGAACCAGTCCACGATGCAACCAGTCAGGATGCTCTCTATCGTGCACCTGTAGAGGTTTAGGAGAATCCTCTTCGACATGCCGAAACTTCGTAATCTTCTCAGGAAGTAGAGTTGCTGATGTGCCTTCTTTATAATTGCATCGGTGTGCTGGGTCCAGGAAAGATCTTCGGATATATGCATGCCCAGGAATTTGACCCTCTCCACCATCATCCCATTGATGTGAACAGGACTGTGGGTCCTCATCCTTCCCCTACCACAGTCCACAATCAGTTCCTTGGTCTTACTGATGTTGAGAGCCAGGTGTTGTGTTGGCACCATTTGGTCAGTCAGTCGATATCACTTCTATACCCTGACTCGTTCCCATCTGTGATTCGTCCAACAACAGTGGTGTCGTTGGCGAACTTGATGATGGAGTTCACATTATGTCCGGCTACGCAGTCATGGGTATAGAGTGAGTAAAGCAGGGGCCTGAGCACGCAGCCTTGAGGTACTCCCATACTAATTGTTATTGAGGATGAAGTGTTTCCGCCAATTCGAACAGACTGTGGTCTGTGGATGAGGAAGTCGAGGCGTGCCTAACCAATTGCATATTTTCGTTAAATAATGTACAAAGGGTATTTACATGGTTTAATATATTTTCCTCCAGGACAAAATATATTTACTGAGTTTTGTAAATTATCACTATTAATGTCAGAAATTATTTTCTGTAGTTTTACCTGGTTTTGTCTGCAATTCAATCACAATTTATGCCGTTTATCTTGCAATTTAGATGGGGTGTTCAAAGTGAGATATATATGCACGCCTTTCTTTCCTGTGTGTCTGAATCTATAAATTGCTGCGGTTTTCTATGATACTTGAAGAATTCAAAAAGGAAACCAGAGGCAATCAGCTTGGCATTGGTGCTAAACGTGGAGAGTATACATTTCTTTTCTGCTGTTGCATGCAGCTGGGAGAAGCTAACACTTCTTTGCATCACTCTCTATTCAATCACTGTTATTTTCCTATCCCATATTTCTTTTGATACTTTTATGGACATCTGTTTTGGAGTGTTGCTGCATCAATTTACTTTTTGGGACTGAAGTTTGTTCTCAAGAAGGGTCTTGACCCGAAACGTCACCCATTCCTTCTCTCCAGAGATGCTGCCTGGCCCGCTGAGTTACTCCAGCATTTTGTATCTATCTCATGTAATTAGTTCCCCTGCCCTGTGGTCTTATGGCCTGCATCAGTAATAATGCTACCTCGCTCCAGCAGGATGTAGAAAATGGTCAATCGGACAGTTTAGATGCAGTACTCAAAACCATATAAAGTTGCTTCTCATGTATCTGTGGTTTATGACGTCAGAACTGATCGTTATCCCATGAATCAACAAGCAACCACCTGATGTTCAGACCACTTGGTGAAATGATCTTCAGACTGGAACCTGACTAACTAATCTGATCCTGAGGAGACTCAACCTCCTGAGCAGAGTGACACACGTGCTTGTCTGTACATTCTCCCCATGACCCGTGTGAGTTTCCTCCGGGATCTCCAGTTTCCAACCGCAGTCCAAAGACATACAGGTTTGTAGGTTAATTGGCTTGGTATAATTTTAAATTGTCCCTAGTGTGTGTAGGATAGTGTTAGTGTGCGGGGATCGCTGGTCAGCATGGACTCGGTGGGCCTGTTTCCACGCTGCATCTCCAAACTAAAAAAAACTAAACACGTCAGCTTCATCTAGGATCTGGGTATGCAAATCCATCTCAGTACTTTATTGAGGCCAGTCCTCCACGACCAGGCGTGCCTTATCAAAAAGCCATCTACTAAAAGCCATTCCACAGCTCTTCCCACTTAAGGGCCTGTCCCACTTTACGAGGTAATACACAAATTCTCCCGAGTTATTCATGAATTCCCCCACGTTTTCCCCTTGATTCAAGTCTGCAGAATGTTTGTAACGGGCCCGTAGGAGTCCGTAGTTATATCGTAGCGGCTCGTTATGCCAGTCGTAGGTACTCGGGGCATCAGGTAAGTCGGGACGTTTTTTCCAGCCTGATAAAAAATGTCCACGAGTAAAGAAAATAGTCGGGAGGATGCCCCGAGTACCTACGGCTGGTTTACGATATATCTACGGACTATTACGGATCCGTTACGAACATTCTGCAAGTTTGAATCAAGGGGAAAACTCGGGAGAATTTGTGAATAACTCGGGAGAATTCGTGATCATCTGCTTATCAAAACCACTAACCTGTATCAACCTATTATCTGTTGAGGGAGTCCAGAACCCGGGGCCAGATCTAAGAATAAAGAGGAGGCCATTTAAAAATGAGATGAGAAAAAACTTTTTCACCCAGAGTTATGAATTTGTGGAATTCTCTGCCACAGAAGGCAGTGGAGGCCAATTCAGATTTAGATAGAGCTCTTGGGGCTAGTGGAATCAAGGAGTATGGGGAGAAGGCAGGCACGGATTACTGATTGTGGATGATCAGCCATGATCACAATGAATGGCAGTGCTGGCACAAAGGGCCGAATGGCCTCCTCATCACCTATTTTCTACGTTTCTATTTTCTCTGTTTCTATAGGAACAACGTTATAACATTAGAAAAGGCGAAAAAACTGTTTACAAAGATCTTACTGAAGGATTCAAGTTATTAGGGCAGGCTAAATAAGCTGGATTGTCTTTTCCTTAGAGTGTAGGAGGCTGAGGGGTCAGTGCCGGATTTACGTATAAGCTAAACAAGCTATAGCTTAGGGCCCCCACTTTCTAGGGGGCCCCCCGAAAAAATTGATGGGCCTCGAGGTCTAGGGGGGCCTCCGGCCAAGGCAGAACACCTACCGTTCAACTCTGGGCGGCCCCCCTCTCTATCTCTCTCTCTCTCCATCTCCCCCCGCTATCCGTGTCCGGGCCGCCGAGCTCCTCATCCACCGGCACGGCAGGCCGCCTTGCACATGCGCACAACCACGGCCAGCACATCATCGGCCGCCCTGCGCATGCGCACTGCAACGGCAACTGGTCGGCGCTGGGCACTTTCTCCCTCGCTTTGAATTGTGGGAGATTTGGCCGCCATGGCTGTCCGGTCGTTGGGGGCCTCACAAGTGGAACAGCTTAGGGCCTCTCTTCATCTAAATCCGGCACTGTGAGGGGTGACCTCATCAAGGCATATGAAATCATGAAGAGCATGCATGAGGTTAACCTCCCTGGGGATAGAGCCTAAAACAAGAGGGCATGGGTTTAAGGTGAGAGGGCAATAATTTAAAAGGGACCTGAGGTCAACGTTTTCACACAGAGGGTGGGGCGTACATGGAATAAGCTGCCAGAGGAAATGGTAGAGGTGGGCACAATTAAAATATTTAAAAGAGACTTTGGCAATTATGGAAAGGTTTGGAAGAATATGGGCCAGGTTCAAGCTAATGGGACTAGCTCAGTTGGGCAACTTTGCCGGCATTGACAAGTTGGGGTGAAAGGGCTGTTTCCAAGGTGTCTATGATCCTGCCATTCAGAGTAAAGACAGTTCCCAACTCAAGCTCCCAATGTCCATTGTTCTTTTCCAGAAATTATTCAATGACCCAAGAAGAGAAAGAGGCAGAATGATCTGAATAAATTATAATTATAAAGGTGCAGATATAGTGAAGATACATCTGTTTGTGGGAGTGCAAAAACACAGTACACAAACACATAAATCTGGTTAGAACAAAGTTTCTTTACTTATTGGATAGTTAGAATATGGAACTCAGTGCCGCTGAATAAATGGAAAATAACTTGGGGGAAAGGTACAAAAGGCTATGTTGATAGGCTGAAATGATAAAAGTCCAAGAGGGTGCTCGGACACCACATCAATATAAGCTGTGAATAGGAACAGAGAAAAGGTAGTGTGGTAAGCCAGTTGATCCTTCAATCCATTCAGCAGTTCAACAAGATCATAGCTGATCTTCTATCTAAAAAAAATACAAATGACTGTTTCCCCGATGTTAAATCTTCTGAAATCCATTTTTTTGGTAAAAGATGCTTCTAACTAAAAAGCTAAATTACAATTCTTAAAGAAAAATTCCCTGGCTTGTCCACATTTTATATTGTAAATCTACATATAGGCCTGTGGAACCAGGTTTAATGTGGAGGGGGTAACCAATGAAAGTTGGGCAATCTGCTAAAATACAAATGTTTGCTCGGTTTAATTACAGTCATGTTTGTTTAAGGACAAACATGTGCTGCTAAGAGAGATTCCCAATGCAGCTCTGGAGATTTGACCATAACATTTAATTAGGTTACAATTCATTTGACATCCGACATGCAATGTTTCTCCACGATTTACTGTAATGTGAAACGTCAAATAAAAAACACACTTCCAACAAAAACATGATGAATAAAAATAACCTGACAAAAACATTAACACAATATTGTAACTTAGCACAAGCTAATGATAATAATAATAAATAATACAACAAAAGTAGATCAAATTCTATTCATTTAATTCTGTTCCAGAAAGCCAGCTTCAGGGAGACGGGCTGTTTTTAGAAGGAAACATTAAACTTGCCCGACACAAACCCAAAACACGTTGGCCTCAAAATTCAACTGTGTATTACTGTATTTTCAGAGTTATATGTGGAAATGTTTGTTCTGCTGGAGTTAAACACCGTATTTACAATTCCAGATCATTTTGCAGCAATGCTAAAATGGCACAAAACACTTTCTGGAAGGAGTCACTCTTGCTCCCCAAAATAAAGGGCAGCACGGTGGTGCAGCGGTAAAGTTGCGGCCTTACAGCGAATGCAGCGCCGGAAACCCAGGTTCGATCCCGAGTATGGGTGCGGTCTGTACGGAGTTAGTATGTTCTCCCCGTGACCTGCAAGTGTTTTCTCCGAGATCTTCAGTTTCCTCGCACACTCCAAAGACGTACAGGTATGTAGGTTAATTGGCTTGGTAAATGTACAAATTGTCCCTAGTGGGCGCTGGATAGTGTTAATAAACGGGGATCGCTGGTCGGCGTAGACCCGGTGGGCCAAAGGGCCTGTTTCCGCACTGTATCTCTAAACTAAACTAAACTAAAACTTTGTGGCACACAGATGGCATAATTTCTGGTGCAATGTTCCTTTGCAGGAAATGTGAATAATATAACCCTTACAGTTAGCATAACTAAATGATGCTGGGATAACATGGTCAGTACAGTATGGAATGAGAGTCCTTGAAGTCCCCTAGTTACTCACCTTTCTGGCCTCCCTCCCACGTACTGCACCCTACATCAATCATCCCCCTTCCTGCCTCCCACCATTTCCAAAGTCGTTTATCCAATCTCAAATTCCCAATCACACGCAAGATCCAATCTGCCATTTCACAACCCTCCCAACTCAACCCAACTCCCTGAAACCCCTTGAATCCTGATTCCCCCACAACCGCTGGTCCAATCTTCCTCTCCATCAATCCCACTGATTTAATCACAATTCAAGTACAGTTTGAGTGAGTTCAAGTACAGAATATAAACGGATTCTTAACCACTAACAGAGTGCTGATCTAGAGATCTGATCATATGGCATTCAATTATAAAACAATTAGTCACATTGCAATTATGTGACACAGCTCATGCAATATTTTTCCTCTGACTTCAGTCACAAGCAGCACATTTTCTAAGCCCCTGCTCATTTACACAATGTTTAGGTATCAGGTATAAATAACATTTGTAAGACCCCAGTCAGCAATATGGTCTACGTCCCACTGCAACACCAGCTGAGAATAACCATTTTCTGCACTAAAATTTCTCAGATGTTATATGTTATTTGCTGACCTAAACTCTACTTTCTTGCAGCATTTGTTTTCCTCCCTCTCCAGTAGTTTGTTCCCTCTCCCACCTCCAGTTTATATTGCTTCTCTTGCCCTGATTTGTTATTTTTAAACTCTCTACTTCCTTCCAATGGGTTCTATTGTTCTCTTAACAATATGAGGTATCGATGCAACTCATCTTGAGGACTATAGGGTGATTTCACGAAAGGTCACTGGATCATAGATCCTCACCCACGTGACCGCAAACTTTAACTGGGGTACAAACGTCACTTCCAGTACATGTTATTGATGCTAGAAACGCGAACTTTCAAACCTGTTAAAAACTGCGAAAACGGCCCGTTTTTGAGCTGTAAATAACTGTGCCAGTCCAGGGGGACCGTGAGACACAGCTATCTTACTTTAGAGTCCAGAAGATAAAGAAAAACGAAGGTAAAGACAAGAGAGAGCTGAAGGGAAAATAACAGCGGAAGTTGTTGGCCGTGCAGATATAAAGATCGAAAATATCGGGAATTATCGCGTTTGCTCACTGCATTTCATCAAAACATCAATAATGCCTTAGTTTTGATGAAATGCAGTGAGCAAACACGATAATTCCCGATATTTTCGATCTCTGCATAGGGCTTCCACTCAAAGCCATTGGCTCAAGAGACAAGAATGCAACCAGCTGAGCAAAAGCCGATTCTTGAATGCACAGTGACTGCAATTAAACTTAATGGTAGATAGACACAGGAGATTACAAATGCTGGAATCTGGAGCATTAAAAAAACAAACTGAGGAAGAAAGTCAGGCAGCATCGGTAGAGGGAAAGGAATGGTCAACTCCTTGGGTCAAGCCAATACACCAGAGTAACATATCCCTTTCCTAAATTCTGGGAGATGAGATACAAATGCAAGTTCTTCCTCTTCTTGAAGGCAGATTTTCTTTTAGTATACATTACCACTTGCAGTTTTCATACTAACACTACAGCAATCTGTCACTACAATGCTCTCCATATAGTCAAGTCTAAATTTTTACACAACTTTATCTCAGACAGTGCAGATGCAGTCCATGTATTAATTCTTCTAAACTTCTAATCAGTGCAATGTTTTGTTTTCCCTTTCATCTCCAGACTCCTCGTAAGCATCACTACTACCTCATGGCTAGAGCTATCAAAGTCCTCCATCTTCTATTAGTAGCTCAGAGTCACCAACAACACCCAAACACTTTGTTATTGCCTTTCAAGATAAGTAACGGTGATCAATAAGATGTCCCACAGGCCAACTCAACAACAGTTGGTCATAGATGATGATCCACATTATATGGAAAATTGTCAGTGCATGGGTAGATGCCGAATATTATTACATTCATTAACTCATCACCCTTATTCTTTTCTGGCCGGGAAGGGTGTTTCATGTAGAAATACTTTATTATACTTTTAATTTCTCCTTTATTCATAGCAAAAGGATTTGAGTATAGGAGCAGGGAGGTTCTACTGCAGTTGTACAGGGTCTTGGTGAGACCACACCTGGAGTATTGCGCACAGTTTTGGTCTCCTAATCTGAGGAAAGACATTCTTACATAGAAACATAGAAACATAGAAAGTAGGTGCGAGAGTAGACCACCAGGTCCGTCGAGCCCGCACCGCCATTCGCTCATGGCTGAACACTAAACAGACACACTTACCCACAAACAGTAGACACAAGACACAGAACACAAGACACTACCCTCCCCTTTATACCGCTATCACCCCTCTCCACCCCAAGAACCTCGTGATCTCCTGGGGGAGGCAAAAAAACGGATAAAAACCCAGGTCCAATTCGGGAATAAAATCCGGGAAATTCCTCTCCGACCCCAATCCAGGCGATCGACACTTGTCCAGGAGATCACTCAGGTCTTACTATACTAACCATACCTAGGTCCATATCCCTGCCCTCTCCCCGTAGCCCCTTATCCCCTTGGCAGCTAAAAAACCATCTATTTTAGTCTTAAATATATTTAAAGTTTCTGCTTCCACTGCTCCCTGGGGCAGTGAATTCCATAAATTAACCACCCTCTGGGTGAAGAAGTTCTTCCTCATCTCAGTTTTAAAAGAGCCCCCCCTTATTCTGCAACTATGTCCCCTAGTTCTAGTTTCCCCGATCATTGGGAACATCCTCGGTGCATCCACCCGATCAAGGCCCCTCACGATCTTATATGTTTCAATGAGATCGCCTCTCATTCTTCTAAACTCCAAAGAGTAGAGTTCCAGCCTACTTAACCTTTCCTCATATGTCAATCCCCTCATTGCAGGAATTAATCTTGTAAACCTTCTTGCCATAGAGGGAGTACAGAGAAGGTTCACCAGACTGATTCCGGGGATGTCAGGACTTTCATATGAAGAAAGACTGGATAGACTCGGCTTGTACTCGCTAGAATTTAGAAGATTGAGGGGGGGATCTTATAGAAACTTACAAAATTCTTAAGGGGTTGGACAGGCTAGATGCAGGAAGATTGTTCCCGATGTTGGGGAAGTCCAGAACAAGGGGTCACAGTTTAAGGATAAAGGAGAAATCTTTTAGGACCGAGATGAGGAAAACTTTTTTTCACACAGAGAGTGGTGAATCTGTGGAATTCTCTCCCGCAGAAGGTAGTTGAGGCCAGTTCATTGGCTATATTTAAGAGGGAGTTAGATGTGGCCCTTGTGGCTAAAGGGGTCAGGGGGTATGGAGAGAAGGCAGGTACAGGATACTGAGTTGGATGATCAGCCATGATCATATTGAATGGCGGTGCAGGCTCGAAGGGCCGAATGGCCTACTCCTGCACCTATTTTCTATGTTTCTATGTTTCTATGACATGTCAAGTCATAAGAGATAAGAACAATTCTAGAAATGTTTTTTTTTAAATATTTTTAGTCTGGAATTGAAACTATTGCAAGTGGCATTTAGCACCATCTGGTGTCTGAAACCTACACTGAAGTATTACATAGCCATTCCTCGTCACTCCAGCAGGACCAAAAGCATCAATGGAAGTATCCACCACTGTCACCGACTTAACTGCCATTTGGCAGAAGCATATGGGGGGAAACAAAGCTGATATCTGCAGCTCATTACACCAGAGGAATCCAGTGAAGCACTGGGCTGCACCATTCTCATGAAACTCCAATCTAGCACAGTTCGATTTGTTTTTTCTGCACTATCTGAAGTAACCTCACTCTCCAGCTTGGTTTTGCACCAAGGAGATAGAGTCATACAGTCATAGAATCATACAGCGTGGAAACAGCCCCTTCGGTCCAATTTGCCCACACCAGCCAACATGTCCCATCTACACTAGTCCCACCTGCTTGCGTATGTCCCAAATCCTTCTAAACCTGTCCTATCCATGTACCTGTCTGAATGTTTCTTAAATGTTGCGATAGTACCTGCCTCAACTACCTCCTCCGACAGCTTGTTCCATACACCGACAACCATTTGTGTGAAAAGGTTACCCCTCAGGTTCCTATTAATCTTTCCCTCTCTCCTTACCTTAATCTTTCCCCCTTCACCTTCGATATCTTTTTTTATCTCTGCTCCTAACTCACACTACTGTTGTTGAAATGTCTATTTATGAATTTTCACTTCAATTATATTGTTGGAGTTTAAATGGCCACCACCACCTTGTTGACCACTCAGACTGCAAACCAATAAAATACCACAGTCTGGACTCTGGCCCACACAGAGTCTTGCTCACCTACCGAAATGATCGTCATCAAATTTCACACACTATATGCCCTTATGTATAATTCACCATCCTTATCCCCATACACCATTCCCTCCACAGCCTTCCACTTTCCACAGTGCTCAGACCCAGGTGATGCCCAATCGAACTGGTCTACTGTGTTTCAAATAAACATATGAATTTGTAGCAGGACTAATCAGTTTCCTCTCGTGTCTATGTGGTAATTTAATAAGAGAATGTCTCTGCCCAAGCCCAGCAACCTTTCGTCTATTTGCTGATTCAGAGTCTATTTCCTCTGCCACAAAAATAATAAAAACTCTGCTTCCACCATCCTTTGCGGAAGTGAGTTCTATAGACTCATGACCTATTTCTCTGTTCAACAATTGGTAGCTGTGTCTTCAATAACCTTGTTTCCACACTTATGTTCCCATTTTGCTTTGTCTGAGCCCCTGGTTACCTCAACGTCCCAGCCTGTTATTATCGCCACCTCTTTGTCCCCCACTCGACTCCATTCAGCAATCCATCCCTCTTTACCTGAATCCATCTACCACCTGCCAGCTCTCATTTTACTCCCCTCACCTCCACACACAAAGGGACGCACTGTTGGGGATGGTGGTGGAGACGGATACAATAGTAGCATTTAAGAGACTTTTGGATAGGAATATGGATATGCAGGAAATGGAGGGGTATAGATTATGTGCAGGCAAACAAGAGTTGGTTTTGGCATCAGACATTGTGTGCCAAAGAGCGGGTTCCTCATGTTCCTCACTTGGCTGCCTGTAAGGGCAGTAGAGTGGTGCAGCAGTAGAGTTGCTGCTTTACAGCGCCAGAGACCCAAGATCAATCCTAACTATGAGTGCTGTCTGCACGGAGTTTGTACGTTTTCCCTGTGACCACATGGGGTTTCTCCGGGTGCTCCGGTTTCCTCCCGCATTCCAAAGACGTGCAGGTTTGTAGATTAATTGGCTTCTACAAATTGTCCCTAGAATGCAGGATAGAATAATATACGGGTGATCACTCTCTGTGTGAAAAACTTGCCCCTCGGTCTCCTTTTAAATCTTTTCTCCTCACCTTAAAACTCTGCCCTTTGTTTCAGACTCTGCTACTCTGATGAAGAGATTGTGGCTATTCACCTTAGCTCCTCATAATTTAAAAAACCTCTGCAAGGTCCCATCCAGCTTCCTATACTCCAGGTTAAAAAAGACCCAGCTTATCCTTATAACTCAAACCCTCTGATAACATCCTTGTAAATCTTCTTTTGCATCATTTCTAGTTTAATTTGGACCTTGTCAGTTTAAAGTGGAACTAATTTAATAGATTTTCAGGTGATGTACTGAATGGTCAGGTTTGCTGCTCCAATCTAAGTAATATCACTTCATTAACATTAATCCATTAATATTATTTGGCTCAAGTGCTTTCCCAGATTAGAAGAGCAATACTTATCCTCAATTAGTTGCCCTCTAGCATCTAATTCTCAAAATGGTCAACTGACCATTTTTTTGGTTTTCATTCTTTAGCTCCATGCACACATATTTAATGATTGTAAACTTTTAATCCCCTGCATCTACCTTCCTTGAAACATATTGCAGCACAAGTGAACTGCCTTTAAAAAGCAAACTCTGCACACTGCCATCACAGTCCAGATCATGTGCCACAGCAACAGAACTTGACTTCAAATCACCAGCATTCCATAGCTTTACTAAATGCACCCATTATTAATTGAACTTTTTCTTGAAAATTGTCTGGAATGGAGTTTGAAATCTACCAATGCTTCAGCAAATCTACTATATTTTAAGCTTGAATACATTTCACACATTCAGGTGTCAATCCAAGGCTGTGGGGAACTTTTGCCTTCAAATCAGAGAATTGTGGATTCATCATTTGGGCATAATGGCAAGCAAAGGGATAGTTTAGTTTAAAGATACAGCCCCTTTATCCCATTGTGTCCATGCTGCCCATTGATCACCCATTCACACTAGTTCTATGTTATCCCACTTACTCATGCACTACCCACACACTAGGGGCAAATTTAAAGGGGTCAATTAATCCTCAAACCCACTGTCACAGAGAGATGGTGCAAACTCCACAGACAGCATCCGAGGTAGAGATCGGACCCAGTGCTTTGGCGGTGTGAGGCAGCAGCTGTCTCAGCTGTGCCACTGCCTTTCAGAGCAGACATCAGATTAGCCTCACTAACATGAGTCAAATGCAATCATAGGGCTGGCAGACCCATTGGAAACAGATTGTGGATTATCTAAAAAAAAGCAGAATAAATAAATAACCTGATGGTTAATTAAAGAAGGTAAATATTTGTGCAATTGGAATCTCTTAACCAACCCAAGATAATTTGTTCACAGGCTCATTGTTGACGAGAAAATTTTCCATTAATCCATTTCGAGGAATCCCAAGATTCTTATGTCCAAAATTATTTTTTTAATGACAGGAGAATATTTATTCCCAGTGGTCTACCTAAAAGTTTACTTCAGGCAGTGATCATTGCTAAATTTGCTTTTTATTAATTTGATCCTCTGATCCTTGTCTTACCCACATATTTATTTCAAAGAATATCGCAGATCTGCTATTTTCATGCACTATCCACTTGTCCATGTGTGTATGATCATTTCTCAGAAGCCACCTTGAATAGCCCCAAGTGGGTGAAATTCACCTTTGACAGAAGTGGATCTGTCTATCAATATTGCCCGCCCTTGTTCTTGTTTTACTGTTCTCGCAGAAGATGGCACAACAATTTGCAGAAAAGACGAAAAGTGATGGCAAAAAATAACTGTCACGATTTACCATTCAACATGTCTCTAGAGTTTCCTTCCTGTCCCCCATGCTAAAGGTTTTTATGTATTGCTTTCATTGTTGAGCAGAACTGATGTGATGATCAAGGTGTGGTCTGACACTAACCAGAGCCCAGCTCAGGATTACTAATATAAAAATGATGCTGGAAACACTCAGCAGGTAGCAACCGTAGAAATATAAACTACTAGACCAAGTGGGACACGTTGGGTCCCTGTCACATGGAAGGCCTGGTCCCCTAACGCAACCAGTTCCTCCAACCCACAGCCCCCTCGGGAGGCCTAATCCACCACTCACCCGCTCCCCTAACGCAACCCGTTCCCCTAAAACAAAATTCCACCACTCGCCCAAAGGCCCCAACTTTGCAGCGGCGGCTCATTTCCCCTTATTCACCCTCCCTCATTTTAAACTTTAAAAAAAATACTGCCGGAAAAAAAATGGATTTCACTTGCCGCCAGGACTCAGTGTCCTGTGATTGCAACATTGTTGCGGGCAGGGCCTGCAGGGATTTGGATTTTTGACACTAAGAAGTTAAGTGAAAAGTCAAATGTTTAAAGTTTTAAATGTGAATAATGCAAAATATACCATTAATCTGAAGGAAACTTGATACACCACACCACAGGACAATGGTGGGTAAGGTGGTCCAAAAATTGTAGCACTATCGAGTACGGTTTTGGTGTAATTCAGGGCATGAATCGCACGCACGCACACGAGCAAGATGAGTTTTAGGAATATGCATATATAGATGTTATCGTTCCAGGTTCGAGACTTTTTCGCTGACAAGTGACACCAGCAGTTTTATTTTTGAATTTCATGTCTGCATTTCTTTCCACTTTCAGGTTGATAATCAAAATCAACATTTAAGGACGGTTTTGTAGATCAAGGTTCAAGTACACTTCAATCAAAAAATTGAAAGCTTTGCAGCAGAAAATTGTATTTTTGAAATTAGATGCCTGTGACATGTGCGGCAGCAGGAGATAGGACTGTTCAGTGTACTTATGTAATTTTATCGCCACCAATACGTGGTGACAATTGTGTACTGCCTAAGCGAGGTCTGCTACATAATTTTACTGGGTTGTATGCAAAACAAAGCATTTCACTATCTAGTAACTCACTACCTATAATAAAGTATCATTAAATTGAATCATTATTGTTTCGAATTAACTATTACGTGTGACAATGTAACGCAATGGATGAAGGCTGCAGATAGTGGTGAACATGGCCCAGTCCATCACGGGTATAGATTCCTCCACATGATCAAGGAATCTATAGGAAACACTGGCTCAAGAAGCCAACTAATATCAATCAAAGACCAACACCACCTGACCATGCTCTCATCAATTCCGTTTTTGCTTGCTGTTACTATTGATATGACCTCCAGGTTCAAGAACAGCTTCTTCCCATTCACCATCAGGCACTTGCACCACTCTGCCCAATACTATCTCAGCAATAAACTACGATGGACTTTGGACTGCGAAAATCGCACTATCGTGACATCGTTTACCTGAATACTGATAATTTATTGTACCTTCCATTTGTGCTGTTGCGTTTAATGTGTATGTAAAGCTGGAGCACGTATGAATTCAATGGTTCTGCCTGGATGCACATGACTCTTGACTCCCTTGACACACAAGTGTAAGAGACCTCGGGAGTGTTCTTTCTCTCCAAAGATGCTGCCTGTCCCACTGAGTTACTTCAGCATGTTGTGTCTATCTTGAGTGTAATAAATGCTGCTCTACCTGCACGGGAGGCAACCCCTCATCATCCACTCCGTTAATGACCGGCACTGGCAGGTTCTCCAGGCCGCAGCAGATGTCAGAGGCCAAGACCCGGCCTGAGCCGATTGCCCGGGGACTGGAAGCAATCATTGCACTCAACAGTGGCAGCCGTGCAGGGGAAACGGTGCGGACTCCAACTCCTCGCTCGGACCCTGGGCCCTGGGCTCTCCCCACTCCTCACTCCTCTCTCCTCACTCTAACCTCCACCCCTTACTCCTCTCTCCTCCATCTTCTCCCTCCTCCACCAGCGCTGCCAATCCGGTAAGTGGGCGGGGGTTTCTGCGAAGGGGCGGCGCCAAGCGCTCCCTCTCCCGGCCGGAGGTCGCCATTGACAGTCCAGTTCCCCAGACATGGCTGGTGACTGAGGGCAAGGACAAAGGCCAGGTTATGTGTTGTTTTACTGACAGCAAAACTAATATAAAATATTAGTTTTATATTAATATAAATTAATATAACAGCCCCCCCTTAACTAGTGGTCTAAAGACCACTAGCAGGCAAAGGTTTAATATGGGCGAATTACAGGAGGTTTGAAGAATGTTTTGAACACACTGCTTGAGCAACTGGTGGAGGTATGTACTCTCACAGTTTCCATGAAGTATTTAGATGACCACTTGAAAGTCCTGCAGCACACTGGATGTAGGCCAAGGGCTGGGAAAATGGGATTTTCCACACTGATAAAAAAAATGTTTCTTGTCATTTCAATATTTAGTGGCAGGAAAATTGTGCTCCTATGAAATATACCCTTTGCGTATTGATTGTGTTGATTGTCATCATGTATAAACTTCGCTGACTGGATAGCACGCAACAAAGAGTTTTTCACTGTACCTCAGTAAATGCGACAATGATAATAAACTAAACTAAACTGTTATTCAAGTAATTTGAAATGTTAAGAGTTACAGCATGGAAACAGGCCCTTCAGTCCACCCACCAACCATCGATCGACCATTCACACAAGTTCTATGTTATCCTACTTTCCCATTCACTTTCAACACAGTAGGGGCAATTTACAGAGGCCAATTAATCTGCAAGTCTTTGGGACGTGGGAGGAATCCGCACAGAGGAATCCCATACGGTCACAGAGAATATGTGAAAACTCCACGCAGACAGCATTTTCCTACAGCAAGGTGACCAAAACTGAACACAAATGTGGCCTCACCAACATCTTGTACAACTGCAACATAACATCCCAATTTATATACTCATTACCCTGACTGATGAATGCCAATGTGCCGAAAGCATTCTTGACTATCCTATCTACCTGTGATCCACTTTTAAGGAACAGTGTACCTGCACTCTTAGATCTCTCTGCTCTACAACTCTCCCCAGAGCCCCATCACTGATTAAGATCCTGTTGTAACCTATGATAACCATCTTTGCTATCTACAATATGTCAGAATGTTAGAGTGCCACTTAGTAATCATTTGTCCAAATCGTTGATATAAACCACAAACAGCAATGGTCACAACACTGAAACATAGAAACTAGGTGCAGGAGTAGGCCATTCGGCCCTTCGAGCCTGCACCGCCATTCAATATGATCATGGCTGATCATCCAACTCAGTATCCCGTACCTGCCTTCTCTCCATACCCTCTGATCCCCTTAGCCACAAGGGCCACATCTAACTCCCTCTTAAATATAGCCAATGAACTGGCCTGAGGCCTGAAGTCTGAGGCACACCACTAGTTAGGCCTCCAGCCTGAAAAAAAACCTTCCACCATCACCCTCTGTTTCCTTAGATGAAGCTACTTGTCTATCCATTTGGCTAGCGCTCCTAGGATACCATGTGATCTAACCATCCAGAGTAATCTACCATGCCAGCGCCTTGTCAAATGCCTGGGTGATGTTTCGGGTCGAGACCCTTCTTCAGAGATGCGGCCTGTCCCGCTGAGTTACTCCAGCTTTTTGTGTCTATCTTTGATTTAAATCAGCATCTGCAGTTCCTTCTTAACACTTATCAAATGCCTTGTTGAAATCTATCTTGACAGCATCTATGGCTCTGCCCACATCAACCTTTTTGATTATTTCTTTAAAAAATGTAATCAGGTTCGTGAGACACGATCTCCCACTCACAGAACCATGCTGACTATCCCTAATCAACTCCTGTCTCTTCAAATGCATATTTTAGTCTTTAGTATACTCTCCAATAATTTGCCTACCACAGATGTTAGGCTCACTGGTCTATAGTTCATAGGCTTTTCCTCATACCTCTTCTTTGTAAATACAGGCACTGCACTAGCCAAACTCCGGTCTTCTGGCACCTCACCTGTATTTAATGGTGATTTATATATCTCAGTCAGGGCACCTGCACTTATTTCTCTAGCTTCCTACAGTGTCGAAAATATTTCTGATCGGGTCCAGGAGATTTGTCTGCCTACATAAACCATGGGACGAATTATGGATTTTTGGATTTCCAAGCAAGTGTTTTACACATAGTGTAGTGAGTGCCTGGAATGTACTACTTGGGGTGGTGGTGGAGGCAGATGCATAATGGCATTTAAGAGGCTTTTGAATAGGCACATTGAAATGGAAGGAATGGAGAGTTATGGATTAGGTGGAGGCAGATAAAGTTGGTCTTGCCATCATGTTTTACACAGACATTATGGTCCGAAGGGCCTGTTTCTATGTTTTTGCTGCTCTAAGTTCCAAGAACTAAAACAACCTGGGTTGTTTTCTCTGGAATGGACCGAAAACAAAATGAAAATTAAGATTATGGGGATAAATGAAAGAAGCAGATGTATAAAGTAAAAATAAATCTTGACATAAAGTGCTGGAGTGACTCAGCGGGTCAGGTAATATCTCTGGGGAACATGGATAGGTGGGTCGGACCCTTCTTCAGACTCTAAAACAGTCTGGGAGATGATGGCTTGTTGTTCGCCTGTGGGGTCACGGTCAAGGGGTGGGTTGTGTAGGATAGTTATTAATGTGCGGGGTGATGCCTGGTCGGTGCAGACTCAGTGGATGAAGGACCTGTTTCCACGCTGTACTTCTAAAGTTATTTGGGTCCCTTGAGTAGAGTACTTACTGCAATGCCACCTAAACTTTTATGGCCAGAAAACTTGTTAAGTAATAATATTCACACATCACTTCGTTAAGGGTGTAGGTGTGAAGAGGTAGGTTAATGTTCAGCACGCGTTTCATTTGGTTTTTATTATCACTGATGACTGGAACCAATTCCTTTTTTATGATGCAGCTGTATAGTTCAGTCATCAAGATAGATTTATGAATAATATTGCTGCTCAGATTGCTACCCTTAATACTGATCTTTTTATTGCAAGTATTCCCTTCTCCCCACCACACACTGCTGAAATCACATGTTAAGTAGCATTATTAATACTGAATTTTACTGATCTCGTGACTGTAATAAGCATCTCAACCTAGATCCAGTTGTTGAAACTACATTGAAGGAATGCAGTGAGAATTCGTCGTTCCTCTCCCTTTGGAGCAGGGACTTTATTACAAAGATTGCACCCATTTTCCCCACTTCCCTGCTCCAGTGTGTTTCTCTAATTTCAATCTTCACACATATTGTCAATACCTTCAACTGCCAATATCCCAGACGAGAATTCCATTCAACCCCTCGCCTCCTACCTATTCCTGACATATTTAAGACATGTTGTAAAATCTATTCCCTTTTTTCAATTCTGAGTTCACAAGAGCTAATACTGTATCTTGTTACAATCATTGGTATGAAGTGTTATCACATAATACTTAATGAAACACCTTGAGGTGTATTGGTGAAGGCAGTTAATAAATGCGAGTTAAACAATGTAAAGCACTTTGGTCAACGAGAGTTGTTTTTTAAATGTGCTATAGAAATAAAAGTGACTTGACTTGACTTGAAAGGAATACTTGGGACTGTATGTAAAGGGATTGTGGCAGAGGATTGGTGGCTCCTGTTTCATTGTGACTTCTGTCTTCAGATCAAGAGATCAGAATATCCATGGACTGAAGAAGGGTCTCGACCCGAAACGTCACCTATTCCTTTTCCCCAAAGATGCTGCCTGATCCTCTGAGTTACTCCAGCATGTTGTGACTGTCTTCGGTGTAAACCAGCATCTGCAGTTCCTTCCTACACATATCCAAGGACAGGTTAGCTTACACCATTGGTAGGGACCTAGTAGAATTGTTGCCAAATATTAAAATAACAAGGCATTTTATTCCACATGAGGCTAAGAGGCAAATAAGAGACACTTGCTGACCTTAGCTTGCAGTTTACTGGGATATAGGAGGTCTGTGAAACCCCAGCACATTTCTCCTCCACCCAATGAGCTTATGGGTGAGGATAGCCAGGACCAATGCTGCCTTCATCTCATTGTCTTCACACATCCACTTTCCAACAGGGACTCTGGTAATTTTTTACCCTAAAAGGACACAAAGTGCTGGAGTAACACAACTGCTCAGGCAGCATCTCTGCAGAACATTGATAGTGATCTTTCCCTTCTTCAGCTTTGCTTAGTGTGGTGAATGCTGAGGCTGATTCTTCCATTGGCACCACACAAACAAGAAATCAAACCTGGAATGTCCTAGCACTCACATTATTCATTTATGAGCACAGGATATAATAGTACAGCTTGTCTTCCCATCACTTTAAAGGTTCAGTGGGGGTTTAAAACAAAGGAAAGATTTAAGAAGACTGATGCAGGAGAACTATTTTATCTGTTGGGTTACTCAGTACTCAGCAAAACAATATTACAATAAGTGTCCGTCCATTCTGGAATTAAGTTGGGAAGCATTTCTTAACACAAATTTATAGTGAAAATCTGGAACGTTCTCCCCGATAACACTGAGCATATATGGAAGTGAATTTATAAAATCGAACACGAGTAGATTTTTGTTGTGTAGTGTATGAAATGACCGAGAGCACATAGACCAGATGCCAGTTCTCGGATACCTCCTCATACCTGCCTCATGACCCCACAGACGAACACTAGGCCATCATCTCCCACACTGTTGCTGATCTCATCGCGTCTGGCGATCTGCCCTCCACAGCCTCCAAACGTATCGATCCCCAGCCCCGCACTGCCCACTTCTATCTCCTCCCCAAAATCCACAATCAGGACTGCCCTGGCAGGCCTATTGTTTCTGCCTGCTCCTACCCACTGAACTCATCTCCACATATTTTGATTCCATCCTATCCCCCCCTTGTCCAGTCCCTTCCAACCTACTTCTGTGACACCTCACACACCCTTCAATTCTTCAATAACTTTCAATTTCAAGCCCCCCATTGCTGCATTTTTATCCTGGACCTACAGACCCGTTACACCTTCATTCCCTGCTAGGAAGGTTTCAAGGCCCTTCGGTTCTTCCTTGAACAGAGACCCAATCAATTGTCCTCTACTAACACTCTCCTTCGCCTGGTGGAACATGTCCTTACCCTCAACAACTTCTCTTTAAACTCCTCTCACTTTCTTCAAGTTTAAGGCATAGCCCTGGGCACTCGCACCTAGCTATGACTGCCTTTTTGTTGGTTACATCAAACAGTCTTTGTTCGAGACGAGTACTGACACCATCTCCCAACTCTTTCTTCACTACATTGATAACTGGATCGGGGCTGCCTCCTGCTCCTATGGAGAACATATTGATTTCATTCACTCACTACTAACTTCCACCTTTCCTCAAATTCACCTGGACAATCTCAAACACCTGCCTCCCCTTTCTTGATCTTTCTGTCTCTATCGCAGGGGACAGACTATCAACTGACATCTACTACAAACCTACCTACTCCCACAATCACCTGGTCTACACTTCCTCCCACCCTGCCCCTTGCAAAGACGCAATTCTCAATTCCTCATGTGTAGGAAAGAACTAAAGATGCTGGTTTAAATCGAAGGTAAACCCTCCGCGTAGCAGAGCTGGTCCTAACTCTCACCAACTTCTACTTCGACTACTCCCACTTCCTCCAAATCCAAGGCGTAGCTATGGGCACTTCAATGGGCTCTAGGTATGCCTGCCTCTTTGTAGGGTACATCGAACAATCACTGTTCCAGGCGTACACTGGCCCTATCCCCAAACTCTACTTCCGCTACAATGACGACTGCATCGGTGCTACCTCCTGCACCCATGCAGAACTCATTGACCACATCAACTTCATGACTCATTTCCATCCTGCACTCAAACTCACTTGGACCATCTCCGACATCTCCCTACCGTTTTGTTACGACTCCAGAATGCAGGTGCTTCAGAATGTAACATAATTCAAAAACCAGGTTCAAGTTCAAAAATCTTTTAATTATTCAATGGAACACAAAAACCAAACCTGATTTAAACAACCCAGTCAGGGATATGGATGGACTAACAAACAATTAAACAGTGCTCCAGCCAGCCACGTAATGGACCGTCGAACCAGAGACTCTAAAACCTGCCTAAAGAGATATAACCATGAAACAAAATACACGAAAACACTAAGGTCAGCCCTTATCTGTCCCAATTCAATATTTGTTAACAAGGAATGGTGAAAGTACACAAAGTTCTATGCCATGTGGCCAGGCCTTCTGCAGCTTACACCAGCAGACTGCTCACAGGTCAGGGTCGACGAAGAAGAGAAATAATCCTGGGAGATTCTGGTATTTAAGCTTCAGATGAGTCACCCGTCACCTGACGCAGCTTGGCCAATCGGGTACAGGAGCCTTTAAACCCGTGATTCCTGACTCACAGCCACGCCTGCACTCAGGAGAAAACAGAAACAGGTGAGTACCCTATAACACCAGCAGAGGGAGCGCATAACACCCCCACCCTAAGATACTGAATAAGTTTCTGAAAATGAACTAAAAAACACCACCAAATTTCAGCAACTATTCAGTAGCACAGACATCACTGGAGCGACAATGCATCAGCCAAGACATTATCTTTGCCACGGATATGCCTGACCTCCAGGTTGTAGTCTTGCAGCTGCAAACTCCAGCTCATTAACCGCCGGTTCTTATTCTTCATTCTCTGCAAAAATACCAAAGGATTATGATCCGTGAGTACGATGACAGGGACATTCGAGGAGCCAACATAAACCTCGAAATGACCACGAGACATTAAAACAGCAAGGGCTTCTTTCTCAATGGTGGAGTACCACTTCTGATGACGATTAAACTTCTTAGAGAAGTACGAAACTGGATGCTCCACCCCATCTGAATCATCCTGTAGAAGAACTCCACCAACCCCACGATCACTAGCATCCACTGCCAGCTTAAATGGACGCTCAAAATCAGGTGCCGCAAGCACAGGTGCGCGCACCAGAAGACTTTTAGTATGATCAAAGGCTTGTTGACACTCTGCGGACCACACAAAAGCTACCTTCGGACTCAGCAAATCCGTCAAAGGGGCAGCCACCGCAGAGAAGTTAGGACAGAATCCTCTATCGTACCCAACCATAGCCAGATACCTACGGAGTTCAGTCCTAGAGGTTGGAGCAGGAAATGCGACAATATGCCCCACCTTTTCCTCGAGAGTGCGAACCTGACCCCAGCCCACCACCTTACACAGATACGTTACCGTGGCCTGGCCAAACTCACACTTCCCCAGATTGATCGTTAGGTTTGCCTCCGCTAGACGATGAAATACCTCCTTCAGATGACCGATGTGTTCGATCCACAACCTGGAGCACACAACCAAATCATCAAGGTATGCCTCACAGAAGGACAAACCAGACAATACAATGTTCACCAACCGTTGGAAGGTTGCCGGCGCATTGCGCATCCCAAATGCCATTACCGTGTACTGAAGAAAGTCATCAGGCGTAACGAACGCAGAGATCTCCCTCGCCCGCCTAGTCAAAGGGACTTGCCAATAGCCTTTTAACAAGTCCAACTTAGACACAAAAGATGCACTTCCCACACGATCTACGCAATCCTCCATCCGTGGGAGAGGATAGCAATCCGGCTTAGTTACACCATTCACTTTCCGAAAGTCCGTGCAAAACCTGTCCTCCCCATTAGCCTTCGTAGCCAGTAGACACGGAGAACTCCACGGACTACAACTAGGTTCAGCAATGCCATGCCGCCGCATATAGTCAACCTGACTCCTTAGACGATGACGCTTGTCAGGGTTGACCCGATACAGATGCTGTTTAATTGGCGCAGCACCAGCCACGTCAATGTCATGCTGCAGCACAGACGTCTGAGAAGGCACATCCGAGAACAGTGACCCATTTGACTCCACCAAAGCAAGCAGGTCATCCCGCTGACTTCCAGTGAAATTAGACAACCGCAAGGGAAGCGCCTCCAAAGCCTCAGAGTTACACAGCTTTCCCTGCGTCACTGCCACAGACAACCGTGCCTCACCCACATCACCACCCGTGTCAGGGGGCAGCACCACTGCAGCCAAAACAGGCTTAGACGAAACCGACGGACACAGCTCCTCCCCATCAACCTCGACAGGCTCCTGCTCATGGTACTGCTTCAGCATGTTGACATGACAGAGCTGAGTCTTACGCCTCCGATCAGGGGTACCAATAACGTAATCCCTCTCACCAACCTTCTTAACCACCTGATAGGGACCGCTATACCGAGCCTGCAGACTGGAACCAGGAATAGGCAACAACACCAGGACCTTGTCACCTGGAGATAAATTCCTACTAGAAGCCTTCCTGTCGAACCAGTCCTTCATCCTAGACTGAGCAGAAGCAAGATTACACATTGCCAGTTTGCATGCCCTCCTCAGTCTAGACCGAAAAGTACAGACGTGGTCTAAAATACTACGGTTTGTATCCTCCTGCAACCATTTCTCCTTCAGGACCCTCAACGGACCACGTACAGTATGCGCGAACACCAGGTCAGCAGGACTGAACCCTAATGACTCCTGCACGACCTCACGCACCGCAAACATAACTAGATGAACCCCCTCATCCCAGTCTTTTTCAAACTCCAGGCAGTAAGTCCTCAACATAGATTTCAAAGTCTGGTGAAACCTCTCGAGAGCTCCCTGGCTCTCAGGATGATACGCACTGGAGTAACAATGCTTAATATCTAACAACTTCATCACCTGACCAAAAACCTTCGACATGAAGTTGGAACCTTGGTCACTCTGCACAACCTTGGGCAAACCGAACAACGAAAAAAACTTAGTGAGAGACTTCACAATGGTAGGGGCAGTAATTCTACGCAAAGGGACCACCTCCGGAAAGCGGGTAGATGCACACATAATTGTCAATAAAAACTTGTTGCCCACCCTTGTCCGAGGTAGAGGACCCACACAATCAACTAGTATCCGCTCAAACGGCTCACCGACCACAGGGATTGGATATAAAGGCGCAGGAACAATCGATTGGTTCGGCTTTCCTGCCACCTGGCAAATGTGACAACACCTGCAGTGCCGTTTCACGTCCTTTTTCAACCCTGGCCAAAAATAATTCCGTAAGATAAGGTCATACGTCTTATTGACCCCCAAATGTCCACCCAGAGGACCATCATGAGCCAAACAGAGTATCTTGTCCCTATACCGACGAGGTATCACAATCTGATCAACCACGCTCCAATCATCATGCCCAGATATATCCAAGGGAGACCACTTTCGCATCAGTAAGCCATCCCTTAGAAAATACCCCTTTGCTGTGGAATCCATATCCCCCTCAGGCACCGCGCAGTCGAACAGATCAGATAAACCTGGATCACTCTTTTGCTCCTCAACCAGCCGGTCATGTGACAGCGACACCGGCACATTTGCAGACACTACCCCATCTTGAGATGTAGAAACACCCTTCACAACACAGGATCTATCATCCTGATCCCCAAAAATGCTCTCACTCAGGTCCACTACATCCTCAAACTTCGCCTGGCTCTTAGCCATAGCCCTCGTGACAGCACAAGCTGCGAAGACCCTCGGATAGCCAATCTATCAGGACTCTGCACCATCGGAACAGCCGTCACCTCAGGAGTAACTAAAACTCTACTCCCTGCCAAGTCATTCCCCAAAATCACAGAAACTCCCTCAACGGGAAAACACGGCCGTAACCTAACAGTTACCCGGCCTGAAACCAACTCGGACTCGAGACTCACGGTATGCAAAGGCACTACCATGTCATCCATCCCGAATCCTACCACTGGGACACTTGACCCAACCGATGATTCCCCAGAAAACGGCAGTACACTATCCAATATAAAGGACTGAGTAGCCCCCAGTATCACGCAAGATGGATACTGGAACTCTATCACCCCCATCCTCTAGAGAAACAAAACCATTCATGATGAACGCAGAATAATTCCTACACTCATCAGACTCAGGCACCTCAGGAACCACAGGTGTCTTCTGTGTACCCACCAAAGCCACAGGCTTTGCATCCTTCTTTTTCAGAACGGGACGCGACTTTAACATGTGCCTTTTCCCTCTACAATAGTAGACCTCCCCCTGTATCAACGTGCTGCCACTTGCAGGCACAGAAACAGCTTTGACACTGCACCCGGCGACACCACCACGATCAACCGGCCGTGCACCAAAACTATAGGATCGCCCAACAAAATCAGATTTATGAGTCAATACATACTCATCTGCCAACACTGCGGCCTTAGACACCTCATTCACCTTCTGCTCATTAAGGTAAATAGCAACCCTCTCAGGGAGGCAGTTCTTAAAGTCTTCCATAATCATCAAGGCCCGCAGTAGCTCAAAATCCTTCACTCCTTGAGAAGCGCACCACCTGTCAAAAAGTGCCTCCTTCTCCCTAGCAAACTCCACATAAGTCTGACTATCAAAATTCCTAAAGCGCTGGAACTTCTGCCGGTACGCCTCTGGAACTAATTCATAAGCCCTTAATACTGTAGACTTCACACACTCATAGTCCAGACTGCTTTCAACAGACAAAGACGAGTAAACCTCCCGTGCTTTACCCACAAGGACACACTGCAATAGCAAGGTCCACATGTCCCTAGGCCACTTCAAGGACAAAGCCACCCGTTCAAACACTGTGAAATACTTGTCCACATCCTTCTCACTAAACGGGGGAACCAGGCGGATGTTCTTGCTCATATCAAACTCCCGTTCCCTAGAAAAAACCCGGGAGGCATCCAATTCCTTCTCCCGCAGCCTAATCTCTGCCCTCTTGGTTTCCTCCTCAGCCCTCTTGGTTTCCTCCTCAAGTCGTTTCATTTCAAGAACATGCATTAGCTCATCCTTTTTCAAGGCCATTTTCTGTGACTCAAGCCCCTTCTCCTTCAACCTAATGACTGCCTCCATGTCCTGACCAGGCTGTATAGAAGATGGAGGACTGACTGTACAACCAGGCAATACCTCACTTTTCACCAAAGCAGACCATAACACCGTCTTTATAGACTGTTTCTTCGAATGCTTATCAATAGACACGCCATAGTTATCCGCCAGCAAAATCAAACTCTCCTTAGTATAGCAATGTTACAAAATTTTGAGATTTTAAAAATCAAGTCTGTAATTTATCCCATCAGATAAAGCATAAAAATAAGTTTAATTTGACACCTAATTCACTTTCATATCTCAAGTATTTAAAAAGTTATGGCCATTTTCATACTCGGAAATTAGCATCTTGTTCCCTATTGATTTTCTATGGACATAACAAAAAAGCTGTGATCGTGAACAGTCAAAAGCCCATAACTTTCTTAAAAATTAAGAGAACTGAATGAAATTTTCAGTTATCATAGATTGAAGCATTCTGAAACAAATATAAAATAATCTTACTTGGATGACCTGAAATTAAAGCATATAATTAGTTAGTTACCTAATTGTAGCTAATTTCAGACTTCAATTACTAGATCTAAACATCTATCCATTTCTTAATAAATGATTAACATTTTTAAATAGCCTAAATGTCCAAATAATATTCACAAATAATTCACAATAAAACATGATTTTTAAATCTCATTTACATTAATTTATAGACCTAATGGAAGGAATTCAGTGTTCAATTGCTGTAAATAAATGCCCATTTAAATCAGCTTTCCAGTGGGTCCCTGTGGAACGCGCTGGTTTAGAACGTTCACATTGCGGTAGATTTGTGCCCCAAATGCCCAGAAAAATACTGCGGGATATAATGGGCCCAAAATGAGCTACTTGCAATATTAAACTTTGTATAAAGGGATCTTTAGAAGCCCTTTTTAATGTAAAAATATACAGCCTACCTTCTATGGTTTGCTTTATGAGACCCTGCGGTTGCTGGCGGTCGCGGGTTTAGAGATTGATTTTTAAACTACTATAACTATTATTCAAGGCCTTTAAACCTAATAATAGCTTTTGCGACGGGGTCTTCCAGCGATTTTTCGTTAATAATTAACTAGGCTGAACATCTTCGAATTGAACAGCCTAGAGAAAATCGCGTTTTAAACCCGCCCCCCTCTAAACGGCGCCAAAATCGCGCACACCCGCAGCGGCAGATTTTCAACGACGCTTCAGGTAGGCTTTGCAACATACCTACTTAGTACACCTATCAAACAACTCCTGACAAGGAGCCTCAACAAAGTCTTGCACCTTAAATTCCATATCAAATGTAGCACCAAACCACCAGCTAAACTCTGGGCACAAATGCTACCACTAACAGGGAAGAAAAAATTCCCTCACAACACACAGACTTCCTCAGTCACCAGAAGCCTACCAAAAAAACCCCCCAAAAACGTCTAGGGTCCTCACAGCTTAGGACGAGCCCCCATTTTGTTACGACTCCCGAATGCAGGTACTTCAGAGCCGCGTAACATAATTCAAAAACCAGGTTCAAGTTCAAAAATCTTTTAATTATTCAATGGAACACAAAAACCAAACCTGATTTAAACAACCCAGTCAGGGATATGGATGGACTAACAAACAATTAAACAGTGCTCCAGCCAGCCACGTAATGGACCGTCGAACCGGAGACTCTAAAACCTGCCTAAAGAGATATAACCCTGAAACAAAATACACGAAAACACTAAGGTCAGCCCTTATCCGTCCCAATTCAATATTTGTAATTTAAGCTTCAGATGAGTCACCCGTCACCTGACGCAGCTTGGCCAATCGGGTACAGGAGCTTTTAACCCCTTGATTCCTGACACAGCCACGCCTGCACTCAGGAGAAAACAGAAACAGGTGAGTACCCTATAACACCAGCAGAGGGAGCGCATAACACGTTTCTAGATCTCACCGTCTCCATCACAGGAGACAGACTGTTGACCGACATCTACTACAAATCCACTGACTCCCATAGCTATCTAGACTACACTTCTTCCCAGGTACACAAAATTGCTGGGGAAACTCAGCGGGTGCAGCAGCATCTATGGAGCGAAGGAAATAGGCGACGTTTCGGGCCGAAACCCTTCTTCAGACTTCACTTCTTCCCACCCTGCTTCCTGTAAAGACTCTATCCCCTACTCATAAATTCCTCCGTCTACGCCGCATCTGCGCCAAGGATGAGGTTTTTCATACCAGGTCATCGGGGATGTCCTCATTCTTCAGGAAATGTGGGTTCCCCTTTTCCATTACAGATGAGGCTCTCACTAGGGTCTCCTTGATTTCCTGCAGCTCCGCTCTTGCTCCCCCTTCATAACAAGGACTAGTCCCTCTTGTCCTCACCTTCGACCCCGTCAGCCATTGCATACAACATATAATCCTCCAACATTTTTGCCACCTCCAATGGGATCCCACTACTGGCCACATCTTCCCATCTCAACCCCTTTCTGCTTTCCGCAGAGACCGTTCCATCCACAACTCCCTGGTCAACTTGTCCCTTCCCACCCAAACCACCCCCTCCCCAGGTACTTTCCCCAGCAACCGCAGGAGATGCAACACCTGTCCCTTTACCAAATTGGAGGAACAGCACCTTATATTTTGCTTGGGTAGCTTACACCCCAGCGGTATGAACATTGACCTCTAACTTCAAGTAGCCCTTGCTTTCCCTCTCTCTCCATCCCCTCCCCCTTCCCAGTTCTCCCACCAGTCTTACTGTCTCCGACTACATTCTATCTCTGTTCTGCCCACTCCCCTTGCATCAGTCTGAAGAAGGGTCTCGACCCGAAACGTCACCCATTTCTTCTCTCCAGAGATGCTGCCTGTCCCGCTGTGTTACTCCAGCATTTTGTGGCTACCATTCTCAATTCCTCCGTCTCTGCTGCATCTGCTCCCAAGATGAGACTTTCTATTCGAGGACCTCAAAATGCCCTCTTTCTTTAGTAAATGTGGTTTCTCCACTGCTGTCACAGATGGATCTGTCACCCATGTCTCCTCTGTGTCCTGTAGCTCTGCTCTCGCTCGCCCTCCTCCTAGACGGAACAAAGATAGTTTCCCTGGTCATTACCTTTCACCCCACCTGCCTCCACATCCAACATATTATACTCCTACATTTCCAGCACCTCCATCGTGATCCCACCACCCATCATATCTTCCCATCTCCGCTCAGTACAGTGTTTACATACCAGCTGTGCTGCTGCAAGTTAGAATCTCATCGTTCCATTTTAGGACATAACGATAAAACACTGCTAACTCTTTGATGAATTAAGTTTCACTGTAATTTTATTCAATGCGGGAGGAGTGTTCTACTGTCTTTCAGGTAAGATATTAATTGAGATCCTCCCTTCATTATCAGGTAACGTAATATATGCCATAGTACTGCTTCAAAGAAGAACAGGGAAGTTCCCCTCGTGTCATGGTCAATGTTTAGCCGTGACTTAACAATTTTAAAATAGATTATTTCGTTATTATCACCCTGTTTGGGGAAACTTAATGTATGAAAATTACTCACCCTGATTCCTTCATGATAACATTTGAAAAGTATTTGCTTGACTGCAAACCATTTTGGTATCATGAATGGGTTTTTTTTAAACTGAAGACCATTTTCAGTATGTATCTGAATAACATGTATTTATTTGGGCATTGGATTCAAGGGTTGGCACCAGTCCGCAGGCACCACTTTAGCCAGCAGATGGCAGTAAAACTCCTGGAATTATTGGAAATCCACCAAAGGTCGATCCTCGGAATGATTTGTAAAAGGCTGGAATAAACTTATGAATTGACATGAGTGAGCCTTGACACATTTCAGTTGCTAAACCTCAGAATGGCAAGCCATTCACAATTTTGGATTAGTAGGAGCAGTGTGAGTGACAGGATGAGAAGGGGAGAGAATTGGGGATTAGGGACAAATATTGATCTATTTTCATTATTACAAAAAAAAAAATCACTTTTCAAAGCAGCATTACACCAGCTCCAATGCCTTGCAAATTACAAATTTAAATGTACAGTGGTTTTTGTCCCATATGGATTCCACAGTCATTTGTCTGATTTTAAATATCCACACCACCACGTCAAGTTCACTGATTATGGAGTTATGTATAAAACTTAAAATATATATATTTGGGGGATCTTGGCAAGGTTAGTTTTTATTACCCATTCTGCCATTGGAAAGGTGGTGGTGATAAGCCACTTTCTTGACGGTACTCCCAGAGTGTTTTGTGGATGATGTTCCAAGATTTAGACCCAGCAATAATGAAGGAGAGAGTCATGTTCCAAGTCAACATGGAGTGCAACTTGGAAGGGAACCTGCAGGTGGCAGTGTTCCCGAACACCTGCAGATCTTGTCCTTTTACTGCTTTGGTTTGGCAACAGCTCTGCCCAAGACCACATGAAATTGCAGAGTTGTGAATGTAGCCCAGTTCATCGCAGAGACCAGACTCCCCACCATTGACTCCATTTACACTTCATGCTGCCTCGTGAAAACAGCCAACATAATCAAAGTCCTTTCCTACCCCAGTCATTCCTCCTTCTCCCCAATCACGACAGGCAGAAGATACAGGAGCTGAATATGAGCACCAACAGATTCAGGAACAGCTTCTTCCCCTCTGTTATCAGGCTTCTGAATGTTTTGGAAGTAAGCCAGGGTACTGTCCAGATTTTCCAACCTACCTCTTTGTGGGTGTTGGACCGTTTCTCTGGAACTATTATGATATCTTACTGAGAACTATGAATAATGAGAATTATATTCTCAAGTCAAGTCACTTTTATTTCTATAACACATTTAAAAAACAACTCTCATTGACCAAAGTGCTTTACATTGGTGGAGGTACTAACCATATACAATTGTTAAACAACCATATACAATTGTTAAACAATCTGCACATTGTTTCTTTCCCTTTGCTCTATCTATTGTACGAGAGCTTTACTTGATTTCATTCATATATGGCATCTATTTATTTATTTATTTTTTAAATAATTTGGCCCCTTCGAGCCTGCACCACCATTCATTGTGATCATGGCTGATCATCCACAATCAGTAACCCGTGCCTCCCTTCTCCCCATATCCCTTGATTCCGCTAGCCCCTAGAGCTCTATCTACCTCTCTCCTAAATTCAAGTGGATTGGCCTCTACTGCCTTCTGTGGCAGAGAATTCCACAAATTCACACCTCTCTGGGTGAAAAAGTTTTTTCTCATCTCAGTTTTAAATGGCCTCCTTCCCTTTATGCTTCGACTGTGGCCCCTGATTCTGGACTCCCCCATCATTGGGAACATTTTTCCTGCATCTAGCTGGTCCAGTCCTTTTATAATTTTATATGTTTCTATAAGATCCCCTCACATCCTTGGATGAGAGGATGGCATGCAAAAACAAAGCTTATTATAGCACCTCAGTATACATGACAATAATAAACCTAAACCTAGAGGTCAAAGTTTTGGGAGATACTGCTAGGGTGGCCTGGATGAATAACTGCAGTGTATTTTGGAGATGATCGACTGACTGGCCATTATGTGCCTGAAGTGGAGGGAATAAATGTTTAGAACGGTTAATGGGGTACCAGTTTAAATTGGCATCAGGGTCGAGGAAGACATGGTGGGCTAAAGGGTCTGTCTCTGCATTTACTGTTATAGTCTGAAGAAGGGTCTCGACCCGAAATGTCACCCATTCCTTCTCTCCAAAGATGCTGCCTGTCCCGCTGAGTTACTCCAGCATTTTGTGTCGACCTTCGATTTAAACCAGCATGTACATCGGGCCGCCCATGGCGGCGACTGCGGAGGGCTCAAAGGCCCCGACCACGGGTGAACAAAAAGGAAGATGACTGAACTTTATTGCCTTCCCTCACAGTGGGAAACGTGTATTCCGCTGTGGGGGATGTTCATGGTAAATTCTATCGTGTATTGTGCTATTTTTATTGTATGGCTGTATGGTAACTCAAGTCTCACTGTACCAATTGGTGCACGTGACAATAAATGTAACTTGACTTGAACTTGAACTTGCATCTGCAGTTCTTTCCTACACACTGTACATGTTATATGTTCTGTATGTTTTAAACTTGGAGTTTAACAAGATAAATAAATTCTTCCATGCTTCCTGCAAGTTATTTCTCTAGGTTCACAACTCCACACAATAGCTGGTTCCAATCCTGCTTATTGTTAGCAGATGCACAGCTAGAGGTGATTCTTTATTCAATACTTACTATTCTGCCGTGTGTGCTGTATCTCAGATCAGTAACTCACATGCAGGACACCCCAGCTCTGAACCCTGGAGCTCCTTGGAGTCTGAGAGCAATACGCTCTTGCACACCACACAAAAATGTTCCACTTCTGTCAATTCACTTGCATGGGAATTCCATTGGGCTGTTTGAATGAATGAATGAATACTTTATTGTCACATGTGACAAGTCACAATGAAATTCTTTGCTGGCATACCCAAGGTAAGCAAATAGTCGCCCATACAGGGCACTTACAAAGTTACAAAGTACCTCCTCACCAGGTCCCCCTTTGTTCTCCCTCCTTCACAGTGGTCGCCCCACGCAGGTCCTCCATTGTCCATTGTTCTTTCCCCTCCCTCACGGCGCTCCCCCACGTCAGGTCCTCCTTTGTTCCTCTCCGGCTTGGTAGAATATTACAAATGGATGATCAAAAGTCCCGATCAAAAGATTAGGAAATTAAAGTAAATATTTGACACTCAGCATTGATTTAACTCTGGGGTATTGGACACCAGTTCACTGGCATGTTGATATCTTGGCTCCACACCCATTTTCAATCAGCAGTCCAAGCAGTGGTACCTGCAGACACAGCAGGCAGAGTCAGAGGTGTCGAGCATAGCAACAGCCCTTTGGCCTAGCACATCTATGCTAATCATCATGCCTATCTATGCTGATCCCACTTGCCATCATGAATTCCATATCCCACTAGGCCTTGCTCATTCAGGTAGCTGTCCAGTTGTCAGTGCAGGGATCCCTGCTGTTTGAGATATACATTCATGACTTGGATATGCATGTTGGAAGTATGATTAGTGAGTTTGCAAGTAAAACAAAAAACAAAAAACTAGTGGTGTTGTAAATAGTGGGGGAGGGGGGGTAACATAAATTTAAGCTACAACATACTGCAGATCACCGGTTGGCAAGTTGGGTAGAGCTTTGGCAGATGGCATTTAATTCTGACAAGTGAGAGGTAATGCATTATTTTTCAAATAAAGATATGACATTCTCAGTAAATGTTAGGGGTCCCTAAAGTGTTGATAAAGAGTGGGAACTTATCCACTGAACCCTGAAAATGCCAGATGGGATGGTTGCCTTCATCAACACTGCGTCAAATATAAAAGCAGCAACGTCATGTTACATGACATAACCTACGGTAGGTTCGGCCGTACCTGAAGTCCTATTTGGAGTTCCAGTCACCACACTAGGAAGGGTGTGATTGTGCAGAGAGGATCTGAATATTTCAATTAGAATGAGATATTGGACAGGTTGTCTTTTCCCGGGAGCAAGTGAGGCTGAAGGTTGACCTCACACAAAATTGTTAAAGAAGGAACTGCAGATGCAGGAAAATCAAAGGCAGACAAAAGTGCTGGAGAAACTCAGCGGGTGCAGCAGCATCTATGGAGCGAAGGAAATAGGCAACGTTTTGGGCCGAAACCCTTCTTCAGACGGGGAGATAATTAGGGTAGATAGAGAGACTCATTTTCCTTCACGGAGAGGACATAAGACACAAAGTGAGAGGTAAGAGGTTTTGAGGGAATCTGATGGGGTTTTTTTGCACAGAGTCTTTGGAATCTGGAACAAGCCTTCTGAGGCAGTTGTAGGAGATAGTGATAGTGGACTGTGTGGTAATATTTAAGAAGCATCTGGACAAGCACTCGAATAACCAAACCCAGGTAAATAAGACTAGTCTAGATAACTATAATGATCAGTGAGGATGTGGTGGGACAGAGGTCCTGTTTCTTTGCTATTTAACTCTATGACGTGACTGTGAACATTGCAGAGGCAGAAACCTTCAGTGTTACTCTTAGAACATTGGAAGAAGCCTCAGCTATTCAGTCTGTGGAGCCTGTTCTATATTGCTACAGGTTTCCTTCATTTGACTGCGAAGGATGGTAGGTTTTGTGTCGCTTCAACTTTCTAATTGAAGACATTATCCAATTTGAGTTGCTTCACACAGGCTTCTCTGAGGGGGTGACACATGCGAAGTGTTTTGCTTTCTGTTGCTGAGTGATTGGATTTGTGTAATTTCTGTTTGCTTTAGTTAACTGTCAATTGGCTGCCTCAGTTCATAAAGCTAAACAATACCATACATTCCTGAATTTATTAACCAAATACTCCTTAGCATCCAGCGACAATATTATCTGGCAATTGAGTTTAACATAAATTTGATGTAACATGGTACCGTTGGCGATGCCTCGCGGGTCGACCCACGGTCGATGAGAGCATGAAGGACCCCCTTGAGGGGGGGAGGGGAAGAACAATGGAGGACCAGGCTGGGGGGAACTGTTGGGGGAGGAGGGGACACAAAAGGGAGAGCCGGAGTGCTTTGTAACTTTGTCAGTGCCCTAGGTGGCTGCTATTTGTATACATTGTGTATGCAAGCAATGAATCTCACTGTGCCTAGTCACATGTGACAATGAAGTATTCATATTCCTATTCCTACCCTATACTCATTAATCCCCGTAAAGTGTGGTTAGTTGCTTATCAGCTAATTATATGGTCAAAATGAGTTTATATTTAAAGTCTGGAGCAAGCAGACTTTAGTAGATGGTGCAGCCAAAATGTTATGTTCATATCAGGCCAAAATGCTGGATATACTCAGACAGCCTCTGAGGAAAGAGAAACAGAGTTCATCTGTTTAAGAAGGAACTGCAGATGCATCTTAGGTAGACAAAAATGCTGGAGAGGGTCAAAGAAGGGTTTCGACCCGAAACGGTGCCTATTTCCTTCTCTCCATAGATGCTGCCTCACCCGCTGCGTTTCTCCAGCATTTTTGTCTACCAACAGAGTTCATCTTTCAGGCTTAACTCTTTGGTACAACTCTATACCCCTTTGGTACAACTGGGAAAGAGAGAAACACTTTTGCCTCACTATAGGAAGGACATGATCATGCCAGAGAGAGTGCAGAAAAGATTCATAAGGATGTTGCCTCGTTTTTGGACAGCTTAGAAACATAGAAACATAGGAAATAGGTGCAGGAGTAGGCCATTCGGCCCTTCGAGCCTGCACTGCCATTCAATATGATCATGGTTGATCATCCAACTCAGTATCCTGTACCTGCCTTCTCTCCATACCCCCTGATCCCTTTAGCCACAAGGGCCACATCTAACTCCCTCTTAAATATAGCCTATGAACTGGCCTCAACTACTTTCTGTGGCAGAGAATTCCAGAGATTCACCACTCTCTGGGTGAAAAATGTTTTTCTCATCTCGGTCCTAAAAGATTTCCCCCTTATCCTTAAACTGTGACCCCTTGTTCTGGACTTCCCCAACATCGGGAACAATCTTCCTGCATCTAGTCTGTCCAACCCCTTAAGAATTTTGTAAGTTTCTATAAGATCCCCCCTCAATCTTCTAAATTCTAGCGAGTACAAGCCGAGTCTATCCAGTCTTTCTTCATATGAAAGTCCTGACATCCCCGGAATCAGTCTGGTGAACCTTCTCTGTACTCCCTCTATGGCAAGAATGATCAGGAGTGAATACAAAGGGTGGGTCTGGTTCCCCTGTTGTGCAAAGATATACAACGATATATAAAATGATGAGAGACATAAACAGGATAGATAGCCAGTGTCCATTTCCTAAAACAAAAGGCATAGATTTAATCTAAGTTTTTAAAGAATCAAAGGTTTCTTTGGTTAAAAAAGAAAATCTCAGGAGGGGAGAGTGTATTATATAACCCTTTACCTAATCCACGTCTCCACCTAACGATCCAGCAGAGTGGCCCTGGGTTGGATACATCATAGCCCAGGAAACAATGAGGTTATTCATTCACAAAGGTTGAATTAAACCAGGACAAAGGTCATGTTAGAGTGCACTGTGCAATTGAGCATGCAGCAAGACCATGGAAGGGAGATTTTTATGAAAGCCATATGCAACAACTTTCTTTCTTTGACGTCCCCCTGCCTGGATGTCAATTGATAATTCCAAAGTTGAGATTGACAGATTTGTGTTAGGTTAAGGTTTACAGAACCCAAGACTCGAGTGAAAGGGCAGAGCAGTCAAGGTCACCTAGAATGTCACAAAGGGCCGAAGGGCCCACTCCTATTTCGATGTTCCTCATCATCCTTCCATCCAAGCTCTGTAAAGAATAGCACAGGAAAATAAACCCCACTATACTTAAGGATTCCTATCCCCTGCCAATGCACTCACTTTCTCCAGTATGTTATTAGTATAACACATCCATTTCCAATGTAGTGATCTACATGTCTGATCGTCAGATTTGCTTATTCATCTCAGAATCTCGTTGAAAGGAATGGATGCAGTTATAAGTTAATGATGTGGAACATTTTGAGGAGGTCAGCACTTTGCACCGAAATAAGTCAATTTCCTGACAAAGAGATGGATTTGTAGATGTCCCAGGAGTGTGTGCGAGCAACAAGCCGTGCCGAATGCCTGCTCATCCTGCAGCTAAGAGAGACTCACAGTAGCATTGTCATTGGCAACTGCAGCTACTGTGATTTAGATTTCCAAAATATATTGGCCGGAGGGGAATGTTCCTGTTCTTCTATGATCTAGTATCTCTTGTACAACAACTCCCCGGGTCAGTACCTCCGGCAGTAGCACATTTGCTCAGCATGACACAGGAACCTTTTACTAGCTTTTGGGCACAAGTCTCTGGAGTGGGGTTTAAGCCCATGACCTTCTGTGTCAGCTATCAAAGTGCTAGCTAAGCTAATACTCAGAGCATATCAATCATGTAGAGAAATATTCAATTAGCAGTATGGCCACACAGCCCAACAGGCCCATTTTCTGAATATACTCCTAATGCCTCTTCCTAAACTGCGTAGTATACCTGAAATAGGAATTAAAGTAGTCCACTCAGCCCCTCAAGCTTGCTCCTATATTTAATAATATCAGGGCTGATCAGACTGAGACCTCCTGGCCTCAACCCTGCATTCCCTTCTACCCACGGCAAGTCTTCACCCCCTTTGCTTATCATCTATCTACACCTGTCTTATAAATAGTCAACGGTTCTCTTGCCACCAAACTTTGAGAAAGAAAGTTCAAAAAATTCACAGCCCTTTGAGGAAAACAAAATTTAACCTCGTCTGAAGAAGGGTCCAGACCGAATATGTTGCCTATCCACGTTTTCCAGAGATGCTGCCTGACCCATTGGGTTACTTTTGCACTTTATGTATTATATTGTATCTGCAATTCCCCGTGTCCACAATAACCTCATCTTTGTTAGTTTGAGTCGTACTTCATAAAGTGGAAGATGGCGTTTCATGGTATGAAGCAATGGAATTTGTTTTTATTCATTCATTTTTTGGAATGTGGATTTATTACCCTTCCCCATTCGCCCCATTTGCAAGGTTTTCAACTGCTCACACTTGTTATTGAGTTCACCATATAACAAAATGAGTCACTGCCAATGACGATTGAAACACAGTAGACTTAAAATCTGCTTAAAATCTGGTGATGTCTGAAATAACTCTATTGGTGCTAATCCACCCAGATCTCAATGCACAGTAAGGCAGTTATCTCAAAGCTCCCACAACCCTGGTTGATCCTAACCTCCAGTCTTGTCTGTGTAGAGTTTAGTTGCTCTCTCCGTGATTACATGGGTTTTCCCCAGATCAGTTTCCTCCCACATCGCAAAGACGTGATTGTCCTTGGGATAATTGTGATGGTCCTAGTGGAAATTGCCTAAGTGCAGGTAGGTGGCAGGAGAACTGGTGTGGTGTCAATGGGCATGTGCGGGAGGATAGATGGGAGAATGAGATTGAAGAGAATGATCTGGGACCTGGCATAGACTCAATGGGCTGAATGGTCTCTTGTCAGGAAACATCATAAGCAAAGTAGGGTGGTGTAGTTGTGCACCTAATAGAGCTGTTGCCTCCTAACTCTGGGAACCCACGTTAATTCCTGAACGTACATGTTCTCCCTGTGACTGCATGGCTTTCCTACAGATAATCCAGTTTCCTCCCATATCCCAAAGATGTGCAGGTTGGTCAGTAAATTGACTTCTGTGAATTGCCCGGAGTATATAACTAAGTGGTATAATCTGCGGGGGGGGGGGGGGGGGGGGGGGGGGGTTGAAGGGAATGATGGGGAGAATAGGCTAGAGGAAAATTATGGGCGGCACGGTGGCGCAGCGGTAGAGCTACTGCCTTACAGCGCCAGAGACCCGGGTTTGATCCTGACTGTGGGTGCTGTCTGTATAGAGTTTGTACGTTCTCCCCGTGACCACGTGGGTTCTCTCCGAGATTTTCAGTGTAAGTTAATTGGCTTTCTTTGTGTCCCCAGTGTGTGTAGGATAGTGTTAATATGCGGGGATCGCTGGTCAGTGTGGACATATTGGGCCGAAGGGCCTGTTTCTAAACTTAAACTAAACTAAACTCCTGGGAGAAATCGGGATTGCACGAAGAGTTCAAGTTGTCCTCGATATTGGGAAATTGTTTCCTATGTTGAAAGGGAATATCAAAATAATATGGAAAATATGGCACAGTGTGAAATAGAATCTCTGCAGTCAGTAGCTACCCACATGAACTTTTATGGCATTGTTGGTTTGCTGTTTCAGCCCTTTCATTACCTAATAGTTTCCACGTGTTCAGATAAAAAGGGACTTCCATCTGTTTTCTGCTTCTCAATAATTAAATCTAAAAAGAGAGCGCAGAAAATGTTTTTCTTTTACTTTTAATTGTTATCATTGTGGTGGATGAGTTACTGAATGCAGCTCTATTTGGCTGGGCTATTTGTTTCGTGACTAATATACAGAGGTCAATCAAATTGTACACATTCCGCAAAGAAAACAAATACATCGTGTTATAAGCTGTGATCTGATATGCTGTGCCTATTAGAGTTGGTTACAGTGCTTCAGCCTTCAGTACAAGAGCTGTACTGACAGATTGTGATATCAGCCTTGTACTTTTAATGTTTGATCTCAGGCTATGAAGGAAGTCCCTTGGCCATTGGGATGGACAGCTGGGCCACACATTTCTGACTGGGCAATGCCTCGTCGCTCAGACAATCTGTACGCAATTCAATCCTCACGCATCTTACCCGCACTGAGGTCGTAAGGCTACAAAGCTGGCCTGTGGCAAGATTAAAACAATGATTTTAATGAAGAATGAGATGACGCCTCAGAAAGCAGGAATAAAGGCAAAATGAAAAATATGAAATCCTGGAAGTCAGTTGCCTCTGAAGCTTCAGGAAGAGGTGCTGGCAAAGGTCTTTTGGAAGTGTGCACTAGACAAGAATTGTCATCAATTGGAACTTTGTACAAGGGACAATGAAGTTACTCATTGCTTAGGCGGTAGAGTTGCTGCTTTTCAGCGCCAGAGACCCGGTTTCGATCCTGACTACGGGTGCTGCCTGTACGGAATTTGTATGTTCTTCCTGTGACCGTGTGGGTTTTCTCCGGGTGCTCTGATTTCCTCCCACACTCCAAACACACACAGGTTTGTAGGTAAATTAGTTGCGGTAAAATTGTGAATTATCCCTAGCATGTACGATGGTGCCAGTGTATGGGGATTGCTGGTCTTTAGTCTGAATATTGCCTATCTAAAAATCTCTTAAATGCCACTATTGTACCTACCTCACCACCACCCTGACCAGGCACCCCACCATTCTGTGTAAAAAAAATGCCCCCCTTCTCATCTCCTTTGAACTCTGCTCCTCCTATATTATGCCCTCTGGTCCTTCACATTTCCACCCTGGAGAAAAAGGTTCCAACTGCCTATCCTATCTATGCTTCTTATAATTTTATGCAGTTGTATGAGGTCTCCCTTCAACCTCTGACATTCCAGAGAAAACAATCCAAGTTTGTCCAACCCCTCTTTATAGTTAATGCCCTCTAATCTTGGCAATGATCTGGTAAACCTCTTTTACACTTTCTCCAAAGCCATCACATCCTTCCTGTAACAGGGCGACCATTATGAGATGATGTTTAATCCCTGTAGGATATTGTGCATTCTTCTTATATTCTGCAGAACTGCTTTACATAAGCATCAAGTAAACACAAACTTTATTAATAACAGTTGGTCTACAATTGAATTGAAAACATGTTACAAGTCGTTACGGATTACGAATGCCAGACTTATGGACCCAAGTACATAGCAAAAAATTTCCTATCATCTTATTAAATTAAAAAGTCTGATGTATGTTCAATATATACTGTCTTATGGAGGGCAGAACTAATTTCCAATCTCTCTCTTTCTAATTGTTCTTTCTTTCCAGTCTTATTTGGTTTTGATACCATTCATTACAATACCATCAAGGTATTGTTACCATATTGAGTATTTCCAATAAAAATGGTCACGTACACCTGTATAAGCATTGTTATAAAGATACAACTGCAGAACACTGACTAATAAGGTAGAAACAACCAACTGACCTTAAGTAGCTAACAGACCCGTCTTGTGGGCCTTGCAATGTCTAACAAGCTCAAACATTACTTGACATCTAAGCAAGTGAACAGAATTGTCTGAAGAGCGGTTTCTGTGATGTTGGAGCCTCAGAAGGTTCATCCACGTGGGATGTCTCGCTAGTGGTTGCAAACTTGCCTTTTGAACCAATGCCAACACTAATGATAGGATGTTAATAAAGGTCTTCCCTTGCACTTGTTTAATTGCCCACTGCAGTTCAAGACTGTATGTGGCAGGTCTGCAGAGCTATGATCTGGTCTGTTAGTTGTGGCATCACATGTCTCAGTCTGCTTTGGCAGTCCACAAATCTTTAGACCAGATTTCGCATCTGCTTTAACTCCAAGGGCCACCCATGTTAACGTTGTTTTATTTTGACCATACGTAATGATATGGCAAAATGGCACAAATGTCAGAGTTTGGTCGCAGATTTGTGTGTGTTGTCGCAGATTTTGATCAGTGTCTGTTCAGATTTGCCGACCACCCAACTATACCGATGAGACAGCACTATCTCATATGCTCCCAGTCTTGAACAAGCTGGTGCTGTCTATCCCCGCACAAACTTCATAGCATAGCCTCGAATTCCATTCTCTCCTGCGATCACCATCTCAATCACCCTTAGAATATCATTTAACCCTGAAATGAACTTCATAAACAAAATCTCATTTCAAAGATTACCCATTTCAGCCTCTGTAATGTAGAAACTATAGTAGACATTCACTTCCTCAGCTGCTCCACTTTATAGTTATATCATCATATATATATTACCTACATTCCAAATTCATTTATCTGGCTAGGTGCAGCAAGCTTTAGCCGTTTTCTGTTCCAAGACTTCCACTTCACTTGACCTCAGGGAAACTATTTCTAATCTCACCTTGTCCCAGTTGCTGCAGCCTCAGTTGTTCCAATCGATAGGCAACAGACTGCAATTGCTGGAGCTCTGTACAAAAACAGGCTCTGTTCTGATGAAAAGTCATCTCTCTCACACTCTTACCTATTCCTGCCTCACCCTCTCTGTAGAGACTGCCTGATCTGCTAAGAGTTTTTAATTTTTTCTGTCTTCACTTCAGTTATTCCGTGTTCACGACTAATCTGTCACTCTCTATCTTCCACAACTCAGTAACTGCCTTTACCATGGTCCCAAAATCAACCTGGTTTTAGTTTAGAAATACAGCGCGGAAACAGGCTCGTACATTAACACTATCCTGCACAACAGGAACAATTTACCATTTTACCCAAGCCAATTAACCTACAAACCTGTATGTGTTTGGAGTGTGGGAAGAAACCTGAGCACCCGGATAAAACCCGGTCACACAGGTCACGTGGAGAACATACAAACTTTGTTCAGAAAGCACCCGTAGTCAGGATCGAACCCGGGTCTCTGGCGCTGTAAAGCAGCAACTCTACCGCTGCCGCCCTAACTGTATAGAAGTACGAGTTAACCATGCAGCAACAAATATGGCCAATGGAGCGAAGTGTCTCCTAAGACAGGGCAGCCAGTGATTCAGGAACTGGCACAGCAATGCAGGTTGCAATTCCCGTGCCGCCATGTCAAGCCGTGAAAGATCATCGTTGCACTTCAAATTAAAATCGCTGCTCGGAGCTCCAACACAAGGTTGTGTTCCAGAGAACGGCATCAAATTTAACAGCAGATTGAAAATGGATGACCTACGTCAAACTCCTTGTTGGTAAAAAAAATAATGAAGCCATTCAGTGTCCAATTCCGTCAACATTTCCTGCAGAAAATCACATGCGGCATATTAAAAAAAAAAGAATGACAAATGAAAAAACAATATTTCATTCCAGCAGTGGGTTCCAAGCGAGAGCTTCTGAGAAGAAGTAATAAATTGTGTAATAAATGTAAACCCCATTTTACATCTGCGTAAACCATTTCACTGCTCAACTGGTCACATTCACTCTCCCGAGGAAGCTGGACAGAGGCTGCATGTCGGATGTGGTTCATGTCATGCCTCGTGGATCCATTATATTAGGATTGTTCTGTGCTCAAATGTAGTTCCTCGACACCAGATAAACTAAATGCAGTTTGGGCGACCACTTTGTGGGGCATGTGTATTCAGTCCTCAGGAGTGAGTCTGTGCTTCTAAATGCCGATGACATTTCCATCCCACTCCCACACAGTGCCTCCTGCATTGTTATAATGAAACCTGCCAGAGGTTTGAGAAACATCTTCTGTCTGGGCATGTTAGAGCTCAACATGTTGGGCACGTTACAACCCAACAACAAATTCAACATGTGTTGGAAGGAACTGCAGATGCTGGTTTACACTGAAGATAGACACAAAATGCTGGAATCATTCAGCGGGTCAGGCAGCATCTCTGGAGAAAAGGAATAGGCGAAGCTTTGGGTCAAGACCCTTCTTCAGACTGAGAGTCAAGGGAGAGGAAAACTAGAGCAGCAAACTTGGTTTCTCCTGTATCCACACTGTCTGGTCCTGCTGTAAGTCATCCAGCGGTTCTCTCTTCTGAGCACAGCTTGACGTGCTGGGCCTCTCCTTCAGATCCACATTTCACAGCTTTTCCCTGTCCCTTTGTCCTGCTTTTCCTTTCACTAGCTACCTCATTAACCCGTTAAGACGATTGCTTCACCAACCTGGCATAAAATGTTAACTCTCCACAAATGCTGCCTGATCTGCTGAATCTCTCCAGCATTTTTATTTCCTATGTCCAGCACCTGCAGTTGTTTAACTTTCATCCTCTAGGCTGGATTGTGTTGGGAATTGCAAGGGCTTTTGACCCTAATGTCAACTCGGCAGTCACCAAACCATGATCCAAGAGGGAAAGGTGCTTGAGAAAGAGGGGATGACCACACGAAAGAAGCTAAAAGCAAAATAGCCTTCAATACCCAAATCCGGTAGAATTGTAGAGTATCAACATGTCAGGTTGCTAATCTTTAAAGGTTCATTGACCTAAATCATGAACTCTGCATCTCTCTCCTCACACTTATTTGTCTTGCTGAGTATTCCCAGTATTTTGTCTTTTATTTTAGGGAGTGACTCCCTTCATTCAGTCAGTTGGGGCCTTAAACTGGGACTGTATTATAACTGCGACAAGCAAAACTGACAAGGAAATGTTGAACAGGCAGGATAGGGCATCTACTGAGATTTGCTTGGATCTTGTGGACAACTAGGTTATTCCTGCTTCCATTCAGCAAAGCATTGTTCCCAGGACACGTGCACTATCACTGTGGATCCCTCGTGGAATGCAGGAAAGTGGCAACATCTTCCTCAGATTTCCCAGTTCTCATGCTAGGAACTGAATCCACTGCAGTCCAGTAATCGTGATAAAATGAAGGCAAATTCAACTGTCAAATGTGTGATATTCTGAGCTTTTTATTTGATTTTATTGCATTTATTTAAATGTTTTTAGACTTTAGGAATACAGTGTGGAAATAGGCCCTTCGGCCCACCGAGTCACGCTGACCAGTTATCACCCCGCACACTAGCACTATTCCACAAACTGGGGACAATTAAACATTTACACAAGCCAAATAACCTATCAACCTGCACGTCTTTGGAGTCTGGGAGGAAACCAGGGCACCTGGAGAAAACCCACGCGATCACAGGAAGAACGTGCAAACTCCATACAGACAAGCACCGGTAGTCAGGATTGAACCAGGGGATCTGGCACAGCATGGCAGCAACTCTATCGCTGCACCAATGTGCCGTCTTGGTTTGCCTTGTCTATACAGTATATTGGTTTATAATTTTTAATCATTTCAATTTTACTAGCAATATTCGAATTCTAATATTCTGTTGTAATTAAGTTGTGTGATATAAATATCAGTAATTCACAAGCATTCAATAGCAGTGTCAGCCTTGATGGCCGGAGGGCCCAGGATGGGCAGGACCACTGGCTGTCAAAGCATTATACCAGCACGCCCACTAGTCGGGGCTACTTCAATGTGCTGCGAAACATCCCCTTGAACCATAATGGGGGTCCAGGGGCAAGCAGTTGGCAACCACCACATCAGCAAGAGTATTAGTTCACAAAGTTGTAGCCAACATTTGTGAGGATAACACAAGAAATGAATAGAAAGATTTAATAAGAATCTGAGGGTAGCTTTTTCACACAAAAGGGTGGTGGGTGTATGGAATGAGGTGCCAGAGGAGGTAGTTGAGGCAGGGACTATTGCAACAATTAGATGGGTAGATGGATAGGACAGGTTTAGAGGGATACGGGCCAAACGCAGGCAGGTGGGATTAGTGCAAATGGGATGTTGGTCGGTGGGCAAGTTGGTCAAATGGGCTGTTTCCAAGCTGTTTGACTCTGACTTTTCACCCAGAGAGTTGTGAATCTGTGGAATTCTCTGCCACAGGAGGCAGTGGAGGCAAATTCACCTGATGTATTCAAGAGGGAAGTTGTATGTGGCTCTTAGGGCTAACGGAATCAAGGGATATGGGGAGAAAGCAGGAACGGGGTACTGATTCTGGATGATCAGCCATGACCATATTGAATGGCGGTGCTGGCTCGAAGGGCTGAATGGCCGACTCCTGCACCTATTTTCTATGTTTCTAAAAACAAAAGAAAATGATAACTCCTGACAATTATTTGAAATTAAATCAATACTCTTGGAATTTATTTCATCTTATTATCTTGGAATAGCTTATATCATTCAGAAACATTCTTGTGTTACATGGTATCCATTAGCCTTTCAAGCCCCAAAAGTACTGAAACCAGAGCCAAGCAAAAAACCCTTTTATGATCATGTTTGTGCAAGGTCACTCATTTCTGATAAACACACCAGGAAGCCTGGAACCATCCTGCTTCATGCTGCTTAGTTGCCAAAGGGATTGATTTACTTTTGCGATTATTCTCTCCTCCTTTTGGCAGAAAGAAGATGATCCTATCAATGTTAGACTAAACAGTACAAAGGCAAGCAAAACATATGGTTTAAGATGCGAACGGGATGCGAGAATGCTTACGATAACAAAAGACATATTGAATTTATAGCGCTATTTAAAAAGAACTTGATTGTCTTCAAATCTGGTCTATTCCAGCCCATAGTCAGCCCTTGTGTTTACGTTAGGAAGCTCGCAGCTGGCATAATTGATAACTACAGAACGAGTCTGGAAAAGGCATTATGTCCTAAATGGGAGCCCAAGGTATTGCGGAAATGAGAAAACAGAACACGGAGAACCCCTTCCGACATGACCCGTTGAGCCCATTAACAACAACTTTGTGACGAAGTATTGAACAAGCCTTGCATCACACGGGTGAGAGTGCCTGGAGTCCTTTTCACCACCAAGTTGTCACTTGCAGGCAATACATTTCAAAACAGATTTATTTCACTGTGTCATGAGATAAACAGATGTGTAAATAGTTGGGAAAAGGTTTGCCTCACACTTCACCCATGATAGAATGTCAATAATTAATCACCACTAAAATAATTATCTTCAGTGTAAACTTCATGTTGCCAAACTTAAATAAACAGAACATGTAAGTAGTTTGATAAATTTTCATTTATATCTTTTAGATTCATTATGTTAACAACTTACAGAAAATCACAACTTACTGATATAACTGATATACAACCAAAATACGAGTTTCAGGATATGATAAAAATTAAGGAGAGTGTTCTTTACAATTGTATGTTTTAGTCTTAGCAATCCTGACCATGCACATTCCTTCATTGTTATTTTATGTTGTAAAAATATTTGGTGCTGCTATTTGCCATTTAAAATAGATTATAGAGATTTGTTGAGGCTTTCAATGAAGATATTCTTTGATGTGGGCCCACAATTGAGGTTAGGGTTAAAGGAAGATAGACACAATAAACTGGACTAACTCAGCGAGTTCAGCAGCATCCAGGAGAAAAGAAGGAGAGTGAAGAAGGGTCACAACCCGAAACATCACCTATTCCTTTTCTCCAGAGATGCGAGTTACTCCAGCTTTTTGCGTCTATCTTCGGTGTAAACCAGCATCTGCTGTTCCTTCCTACACACTTAGGGTTAAAGGAACATTGTTAATGCAGGGTTGAAGTAGGCTTATACTGAGGCATCATTAATCTGAACAAGCATAGAGGGAGCAATAAGTAGTAAAGTATATATAAGATGAGAGAGTAGTTGGATGTATGTCCATATCTTATATTTTCTCACATTTGCTGCAGGTTTCGCCATCACCTGCATCTGCTATGTGCTTCTGGGCAGATTTTATATTTCTGTGTATATCTCTTGTGTACATGTCTGCTTCTTGAGATTGCGGATGACCTGCTTCCACTACAATTTTAATGGGTTTCTGTGGTGGTGGATGAGGCTACTGTTAGGCTTGCAGACTCTTACGCAAGTGGATAAGGAGTTGCCTGAGAGTGCGGATGTATGGTCGCTTGTGAGTTGCTGTGCGTGCTGGGTTTCTGAGCATCCCTGAAGCATCTACTTAAAGTTCTCAATACCACACTGAATGTTCAATCTCCACTTTTTCAATCCTGGCCTAGAGATTCCTGGGAGATAGTGAGCATATTGTCTATTCTCAATGCTTTTACCGCATCCTTGAGCCTTTTTTGTCCACTTACCAATCTCTTCTCATTACGGATTCTAGAACAGAGTCTGATGTCAGGCATGTCTAAAGGCATCTTTATTGGCTCTCTCAATGCCATCACGGTACCTATCTTCCACCCTCTGCCATGAAATTGTAATATTTTGGGGGGAGTCCGGGTATAAGATCTTACATGAGTCAACTCAGTGGCACAGTTGGTAGAACTGCTGCCTTATTGTGCCAGAGACCGGTTTCAATCCTATCCTCAGATGCTGTCTGTGTGGAATTTGCACCTTCTCCCTATGACTACTTAGGTTTCCTCCGGGTACTTCAGTTTCCTCCCACATCCCAAGGATATGCATGTTTGTATGTTGATTGATATCTGTAAAATATTAATATGCCTTAATGTGTAGGAAGTGCTTGAAGAAGTGGGATAAAATAGAAATTATGTGAATGGATGAATGATAGTCAGCATGAATTCATTGGGCTGAATGGCCTATTCCCGTGCTGTATCTAAACTAAACAAAAGCAAAAACAAATAGATGATCATAACTCATCTGGGCCATCACTATGACTTGACTTAATGTTTCAAAATACGCGCCCCGAAACAATTTGACCTGGGCTCAGCCAGAAGCCAGTCTAGTTCACACTTGAAATAATTCAGTGCATGAGTGTACACCAATCTATCTGGCAGGCCATCCAACAGTCTCTGGAACAAAAAAAAACTTCCAACAGGCATCCTAACTGTTCTTAAATGGTTTGTGAGTGACTTTCTCATCTCATCTATTTAGCATTCATAGCAAAAGGATTTGAGTATAGGAGCAGGGAGGTTCTACTGCAGTTGTACAGGGTCTTGGTGAGACCACACCTGGAGTATTGCGTACAGTTTTGGTCTCCTAATCTGAGGAAAGACATTCTTGCCATAGAGGGAGTACAGAGAAGGTTCACCAGACTGATTCCTGGGATGTCAAGACTTTCATATGAAGAAAGACTGGATAGACTCGGCTTGTACTCGCTAGAATTTAGAAGATTGAGGGGGGATCTTATAGAAACTTACAAAATTCTTAAGGGGTTGGACAGGCTAGATGCAGGAAGATTGTTCCTGATGTTGGGGAAGTCCAGAACAAGGGGTCACAGTTTAAGGATAAGGGGGAAATCTTTTAGGACCGAGATGAGGAAAACAATTTTCACACAGAGAGTGGTGAATCTCTGGAATTCTCTGCCACAGAAGGTAGTTGAGGCCAGTTCATTGGCTATATTTAAGAGGGAGTTAGATGTGGCCCTAGTGGCTAAAGGGATCAGGGGGTATGGAGAGAAGGCAGGTACAGGATACTGAGTTGGATGATCAGCCATGATCATATTGAATGGCGGTGCAGGCTCGAAGGGCCGAATGGCCTACTCCTTCACCTATTTTCTATGTTTCTATCCAAATCTTTTAATCAATTGGCACAACCTATGTTCCTTCAATACCTTGATCGTATCACCGCAAGGTTTATTGAAGGTAGATAGACCCAGATCTTTGAATCAATCTGGATACCTAAGATCATTGTTGAATGCTAGAAATTCCTTTGTGAGTGCTGCCTTAAAGTCTCCCTAGGGAAGTGAGTAATTAGTCACAGAAATATGTTCTTCAGCCCACCATGTTCATGCTGACCATCAAATTCCTATTTATACTAATCCCATTTATCAACATCTAGTTTGTAACCTTTTAGGGGAATTTTGAACCAAATATTCATTGATTGAACAAGAAGAGTTAGTATCATTGAGGATTGACGTCACTAGCCAAGTGTAAAGGTTGATGAAGTGGAGAGTTGATAAATAAAATATATTAATTTGCAGACACTTTAAAATGGCAATTGTATTAATTTGGTCAGGGGTTCAATTGTTATAATTCTAGTCAGTTTGAGTTAAAAATGCCTTTATATTCTCTGCCTGTTTAGGAATCTGCTCGGATCACATGCAAAGCTGAACCACAGTTTTTCAGAGGATAACGGTAAGCAAGGATGAGATGGGCTAATGTTGCTAAAGCTTAACTTTACCCTTGGCTTGAGAGCACAGCATACACTTGATTTCTATATGAAAAACTATTCTTTGTGAACACAGGCAGCTCCACTGGTGAGGATTGTACAGAGCTGGTCAGGAGAGGCAGAGGAGTGACTTCACATCTGCTTGGGTGTCGGTAGACTGGATGATGTTCATGGGCTTGGCAACAAACCTGAATGAATACGCCACGGTTGTTACCGACTTCATTAGGAAATGTGTGGAGCAGTGTGTTCCCACCAAAGTCATCCAAGTGTTCACTAACCAGAAGCCTTGGATGAACCACTGAGTGTTGGTAATGTACTGAGGGCAAAATGTTCTTGGGCATTCAGGTCTGGTGATAGAGGGTCATATAAGTAGCCCTGGGACAACCTTGTGGTCTCTCTATTTGGGCTCTGATCTTTATCAGAAATTATGTTTAAAATTGGAACTGAACGGCTCCAATTTCTTCATGCGTCTGTTACTCCAATTGTATCACTAAAAAATATTTCCCTTTTAACACAGTCAGAAAATAGATTGGTCTATTTGATACATAATGCCGAGCAATAGATGATCCTTCATTTTATTTTATGGAACAAGCTCACCAAAGATATGCAACTTAGTTTAATTGGTGCCCGCTAGTCTCCGGCACTAATTCCTATCAAACTGATTTAGAATAAATGACAACTACAAATAGATTTTGAATAGGTTGAACAGCCCTTTTGTGTGGGATCCAAATATCGCAGGAAATATGGCATGAAAATCGATGGAAGGCATGGGATGAATTTCTCATCAAAAACAGCTTGAACATAACAATTTCCTTCAGAAGTTTGTGTATACTCTTCTCAATTGCTACCTACTGTATTTCTCCATCCAAAAACATCTGTTAATGAAATCTACTAAACAGGATAAGACCACTATAAAAACATGGTGTGGAATTCAGCAAAGCAGTGGAATGACATCCATTGAAAGGAAACCGTGAGCGGTTGGATGAAAGCTGGTGAACAGTAACAACTTCAGGTACCGTACACAATGATTGGGCACTGCCACATTAAATTGCAGGCGCAGCCAGTGTGTGGTTTGAACGGAGATGCCAGTTCTGGCACTTTACTCCTCTGCTGCAATTTTCAGGCTGCAGTAAACACAGACCCTATGTTAGAATTTAAATGAGGCAAGGAGTGAGGGGTGGGGAGTAAGGTTATGGGTAACTACCAGAATTCTGCCTTGTCCCTCAATGATGGAGACTGCTTCATTTGAGGGAATCCAATGAAACGATCACCTTGAAAAAACGTAACAATCAGTTAGTTCTGATGAAAGGTTATTGACCTGCAACATTCACTCTGTTTCTCTCTCCACATTTGCTGCCTGACCTGCAATCTCTGCTTTTATTGCCAGTGACCAGCATCTGCAGCACTCTGTTTTTGGAATCAGCTGCTTCTTGTTGTTATCATTGTTGCTGCTGTTCCTTCCCTGGGCTTTCCCCTGGGGTATCAAGGATCTCACCTGACTTGGGTTTGGCCCACTTAATATATGTGAACATGACTTGGCCCTCTAAGCGATTGTGTCTCTGCCCACACCATTGTGTATAGGGCTGGCAGCTGGTGCCCACTAGGTGAAGATGGCATAAGTGGGAGAGGTGAATGGACAGGTGAGAGGATGTGGGTGGAGTAATGTCCACCTCTACTGTTGGTTAGGATTTGATTGAAGGCATGGTTCACCCACAGAACATAGTGAATTTTGAGCACAGGAATCACAGAAGGTTGTGAAATCATATTGGCCCTCTTACCCTAATTACCTCTGGCTCCGAGCCTGGTATCACACATGCAGGTTTCTCTATGATCAACAAAATTGGAGGGTCTGCATAAGTATCCGTAGACATGAATTCAAATCCATGTAGAATTAATAATCTGGAATTCACTGTAGACGATGGAGGCTCAGATACTGTGTAGACTCAGGTCAAAAAAGATGTATGGGTGGCACAGTGGTGCTGCTAGTAGAGCTGTTGCCTCATAGTGCCAGAAACTCAGCTTCATTACTGACCTTGGCTGCCATCTGTGTGGAGTTTGCATGCTCTCCCTGTGAGCACGTGGGTTTTCTCTAGGTGTTCTGGCCACGTGTGCTATCTGTACGCAGTTTGTACATTCGCCCTGTGACTGCGCGGGTTTTCCCCGGGTGCTCCGTTTTTTCCCACATTCCAAAGACGTACAGGTTTGGAGGTTAATTGGCTTCGGTAAAAAAAGAAAATTGTCCCTTGTATGTAGGATAATGCTAGTGTACAGGGATTGCTGGACGGCGTGGACTCGGTTGGCCAAAGGACCTGTTTCCGCACAGTATCTCTAAAACTAAAAACTAAAAAATTACAATCACAGAGGCAGAGGCAGAGGAATCAACAATGATCTTTTTTACCAGTGTTTTAGTGAAGCTTTATTATACCCTTGCTATCTTGTGTAATTTCAAGTTGATCAGAGGTGACAAATTGTGCACACATACACCTATGGACTGTTTCAGTGAAGTACCTGACTTCATTTACTTCTGACTTTTCTGCACTGCTGTTCCAATCCTATCATTGGACTGTGATGTCCTGTATTTGTGAATTGTACAGCAGTATTTGGCAAAAAAAGTGGGTTGAAGACAAATTATTCATGCTGTTGGAAAATGTGTGCATACACACTCCAGTAATTCCTTCAGTTTGAAAAACATACAACCTCCCTGAGTGTATAAATGGAGTTGTGGCACAGAATCCTCCTGAAGTTCTGGATTCATGCAAAAATACTCATTCGTTTAATTTTAGATCAATAAACAAAGACACCACTCTTACAGGACTGAATTTGAAAGAATGAATATTACTAGAATTTTTGTTTTTGATTAGGAGGTTTAGATGGACTATTGGAGAAGGCAGATTGAAGGAGCATCTTGCAAATCATTTACACTGGATTTCAATACCATACAAAAGAATAAAAAATAAGAGACTCTACAGACTCGTTGATCCTTCCAATTTCATGCACTTTTCCCATCCAACATTCAGAGACTGCTGAATAAACACAGGAATACGATTTTGCTTTGTTTCAAATTGCATAATATACTGTTAGTTCCATAACCCACTGCTGGTGGGTGGTGGAAAGGGGAAGATAGCTTTTATGACAAGTGTAGAACAAATCCACAACTGGTGGTAATTTGATATGTGCTGGTTCAGAGATTAAATCACATCTATGTCAGTTTTCACTGGCTTACTTAGAAAGGATCTCCTCATCGTTGTTTTCATATCATTACACAATTTCCTTGTCTGACACAAAGAGGGAGTTGCAATCTGATTAACAGTCTGCATTGGGAGTTCTCTGCCCTTGATTGTGATTACTGTTGTAAATTGGAGCGTTATGCAGAAACCCTCAAAGGTGAGTAACGTCAATCAAAAGTTATGAGTTGCTTCCTATCTTCTCTGGAAATGGATTCAAATAAGTACCTGCATGCACCTTTATCATGTATCGGTACACTGTGGATGGCTCGATTGTAATCATGTATTGTCTTTCCGCTGACTGGTTAGCACGCAACAAAGGCTTTTCACTGTATCTGGTACACGTAAATAAACTAAACTTCAACTTCTGAAATTTAGCTTTAAGCTCTCCCTTTTGCAGTGTTGTCAGATGTCCAGTTGGATTGGATTTCAGTGTGTTCTCTTCATTAAATTGAAGTTCTTGGCTACAACTAGCATTGCACAAATGCTGAAGCAATTCAGTGGAAGAATATTCCATCAGATCAAGGACCGAGGTGGATGTTTGGATATCAGACGATTTGCACCTTTTCCCCCTAGATGTAAAACACATGTTAAAAGTCCTATTAACTCAAAATTGTAATTGTGATTAATTTATTAGCCAAGTGTGTAAACATACAAACATATTTGACAACCACATTAAAAACCCATTCTCAACACATTTTCCCTTCTCCCCACGGCTGCCTTTTGTACAGTTGCTGTGCTTGCAATGTAGAGTATACTGTAACAGTGAGACCTTCTTCCTATGATCCCTAGTAGCAATGATGCTGCAATTGCCATTTCATCGGGCAATTGCATTAGGAATTACTCGGGTTATATTTTAGTGCACAAACATGGGCAAACCACCCTGGTTATTTTCTTTAAGGTAGATTTCACCACACTTCGCAATTTTATTGGTTAGGTTCCCCAACTGGGTATCCATACTAAACTGACGAGTGATTTATCACACCAGCAATGGTCAAATCAAAATTTCTGCATGACAAATCCCTATTTTGAAAACTTAGAGAGGGTATTTTGTTTGGTTTGGTTTAGAGATATAGTGAGGAAACAGGCCCTTCGGCACCCAAGTCCACGCTGATCCAGCGATCTCTGTACACTAGCACTAGCCTACACACTAGGGACAATTTGCAATTTTACTGAAGCCAATTAACCTACAAACCTGTACGTCTTAGGAGTGTGGGAGGTAACCGGAACACCCGGAGATAAAGCCACGCGGCCACAGGGAGAACGTATAACTCCGTACAGACAGCACCCGTAGTCAGGATTAACCCGGGTCTCTGACGCTGTAAGGCTGCAGCTCCACCTCTGTGCCACTCTTCTTCCTGCTATTTGTTTAACCTGGTGCTGCAGAGTTTTAAATAATAAGCAAAATCTCGATGGAATGGAGGAGATAGGGTAAGGGACAGACACTCATAAAATTAGTGTGGAAGAAAACTAAATGTATTGGTATCAATGAGGTGTTGCAGACATGCTTCACTAAGTTTGCATGTACTGATGTGACTGAGGGCATTCTATTAACTTTAATAAAGACAGTTTTAGTGCCTCCTGGGTTTTAAAAAGGAGACCCATAAATATGGATGACTAACAAAGCTCGTTAAACAGACTACCATATTGAAGAGATTAAGGTGAAGCATTTTACCATCAGCCTACCTATATTGTTGATGGGGTTGTTCATTTTGTGATCTGTCATGTGATCAAAGTTATTTGGGCTCTCTCAGGTTACCATTTGTATTCTTTGTTCTCTGCAGAATATCAACCTCACTCTCTTCCAATCTGTCCATTCTTGATTGAATCTGTTGTCCTGAGCAACCATTTCTCAGCACCTGCAAAAAAACCCTTCTTGGCATTATATATCAAAATGCTTCCTCATGCCTGTCCTCAATCACCTCATCAAGGCAATGGTTCTATTCTGCTGTTCTGGTGTTACTCCAAGCTTTATCTTAGATCCCTTCTATCTCTTTCAAATGTCCTATCTTAAACTTAATTTCTAAAAATCTAATAAAAGGTGTCAAATCTGAAATATTCACTCTGTTTCTCTTGCCATAGATGCTGCCTGACCTGCGAGTGTTTATAGAATTTTCTGTTTTCATTTCACATTTTCTTCATCGCCGAGAGATATTCACTCATCGAGCCTTAGCTCTTCTCTCTGATACTTGGTATCTTCTCTGCTGCCTCCTCATTCTAGGTATCCCATACACTAATAACAAATAATATTTGTGGCTAATTAAAAATTGGTTAATAAAAAGCAAAATGGGGTGGCACAGTGACGCAGTTGGTAGAGCTGCTGCCTCACAGTGCCAGAGTCCTGGGTTTGATCTTGCCCTCAGGACCCTATTTCCTTTCAGAGCTCCAGTTTTTTCCCACATCCCAAAGACGTGTGGGTTTGTCGGTTAATTGGCCTCTGTAAATTGCCCTTAGTGGATGAGAAAGTGGGATAACATAGAACTAGTGTGAGTATGTGAATGATGGTTGGCGTGGTTTAAAAGGGCCTTTTCCATGCTGTATCCCTAAACTAAACTAAACTAAAATTGTAAGCCATGTCTTAACATTAGTTGGATTGCACATCACTTGCTCATCTTGGGAATTTTACTAAACTGCTCCACCAAAGGCAGGCAGGATAAGACACTGTAGCTCCTTAACTAATCTCACAGTCATTGTCTGTTACATTGCATGGTGTGACAATTATCTGCTCCCAATTGAAAGGTGTCATCAGTAAAGAAATTAAACAAGCAAAGAGCAATAACATAAGGAGAGATGCCCGCATGTGCTGAACCATGCTAATCTCAGGTTCTATTACATTATTTAGCATGGTTGCATCTACTTTCAGTAAGAATCTCATGCTCTGGTCACTTCTAGTTCAATCAGCATCTTAAATAAACGGACCGAACAAGCAGTAGGTGGTCCACCACTGTGGTACAGATAAGAGACCATCCATCTTTTCTAAGGACAGCAGTGTATTGGCATGGCACTGTGGCAAGAGTCACTCAGTGATCAATTGCAGCAGCTAAAAGCCACATATTCTGCAGAATAAGTGCATGTCTTGTCAACAGATACTTGACTGATAAAAGCTGGTTGAAGAAGGCATAAACTTTATCAACGCATGAATTATACACTTGAGCTCATGATTACATCTACATGCAGGGGCTAGAACAGATCATCCAAGATGTTAATGCCCAGGAATTTGCCAACTTGCTCCACTGCTAACCTACCTATGAAAACTTGCATGTGATCTCCCAATTTCCCCTTTGTGAAGTCAATAATTAGTTCCCTAATTTTATTTTAACATAAGAGAGATAGATAGATAGAGAGATAGATAGATAGATAGATAGATAGATAGATAGATAGATAGATAGATAGATAGATAGATAGATAGATAGATAGATAGATAGATAGATAGATAGATAGATAGATAGATAGATAGATAGATAGATAGATAGATAGATAATACTAAGGGATATGGGGAGAAAGCAGGAACGGGGTACCGAATTTGGATGATCAACCATGATCATTTTGAATGACGGTGCTGGTTCGAAGGGCCGAATGGCCTACTCATGCACCTATTTTCTATGTTTCTATGTTTCTATTGACATTGAGCAAAAAGCTGTTGTGGCCTCAACCAAATGTTCCATCTCTCTCCAGCACCGTGACTCATCACCACCAAGATGCGACCAAAAACCGAGGTGCCACCGGGCGAATTAGTAATGGGATTGGAGCTGTGCTTAGTCTGCTCAACTCACCTTAGTCACGGGCCTAAGGTGAGTTGAGCAGGGGGCTAAGCACGCAGCCCTGTGATACACCTGTTTCGATAGTCACTGAAGAGGAGATGTTGTTACTGATCGGCACTGACTGAGGTCTGCCCGTTGTGGAAGGCAAAGATCCAATTACCAAGGGAAGTTTGGAAGCCCATGTCTGGGAGTTTGGTGATGAGTCTAAAAGGCATGTTTTTGTTCAACTCCAAGCTCTGGTTCAACAACAGCCCAACATATGCATTCCTGTCACACAGGTGGTCCACCAGTGAGATAGCATCTGCTGTTGACCTGTTGTGATGATAGACAAATTGAAGTGGATCCAAGTGATTTCCGAGGCAGGAGTTTATTTGCACCATGACCATCCTCTCAAAACATTTCATTATGTGGATGTAAGTGCCAGCAGACAGTGGTCATTGAGGCAGGTCACCATACTCTTCATGTACGATAGATGTCCTTTTGCAGTAGTTGGGAACCCGAGACTGCAGAAGCGAGATGTTGAAGATGCCTCTAAATACTCCAGGCAATTGGTCCGCACATATCTTTAGCCAAGTTACCTTCTGGACCAGAAGATCACAACAAAAGTGATTACCCCAGTTGATGAATGCTCTGACATCAGCCCCAAAAGTCTGAGATCCCAGGGTAATGTGAGGGCGTGTGTATGTGTCATTCTTTCCCTTTTCAAAGCTTGCTAAAAGTCATTGAGCTCATCTGGAAGTGATGAGTCGTTTCCACTGATGTTACCCAGTTTTTCTGTAAGAGATGTTAAGATGTGAGCCCTGCCACAGATGTTGAGCATTCATTTGGGGATCCAATTTAGTCCTGAGTTGTCTCTTCATGCTCCTGGTGGGCTTCAGGAGGTCCCATCTGGATGTTATCTATGACTCTGGATTGCCAGTCCTAAATACCAGAGATCTAGCTCTCTCTGATTACAAATATCCTGCTTCATCCGTGGCTTCTGGTCGCAGTAGACTCATTAGGTCTTCACTGTTACAAACTTGTTAACACATTTTTTAATGCATTTGTTATAAAGGCCAAGGCCATTGCCACTGGCCAAGGTTGTAATGATGACCTGAGGCCGTTAGCCTTAGCTGTGCATGGTATCGTTAGTAACAAGCTATCAAGGGGATAGCAGCTGCTTTCTCTCACTGTAACGCAACAGCATTTGGATGCTGGGTTCACTTCCACTTTATTTTTCCAGCAGTCATGTACTTTACAGACAGAACAAGTAATGAGCTTTTGGCTTCAATCATACTCCATCTTCAAGAGCTGTTGCAGAAAGACAGATTGCAGGTACAGAAGCATAAACAGCTAGTGAGTAAACCACATTTATTTTGTCAGACCCTTTCTTGTGGACCTCACAAGACGCTTTCCTTGTAAAAGGCTACCATCTCTTGTGCAGGCAGTTGACTGCTTGATTTGATTCTGTCCCCAGAGATGTGGTCAGCCTTCACCCAGAGCTTATGAAGGAAGAATTCACACAAGGCCTCCAGCGAGGTGTGATCTAACCTTGACCAAGTGCCATTGAAAGTTGCTGCAACTCTCTGGGGTTTGGTAATCCTCCTGTGTTTAGACTGCCCTCTGAACACACAAATGTAATTGGTCTCCTTGGATCTACAGGTTTAAAAAAGCATAGAGGCATGGAAAATAGAGCAGGATTACACTATTCGGCCCCACTTCCCCATGTCCCCCTTCAACATCACTATTGCTGTCATTTATTGTAATGCAACCAGTAGATCTGCTGCCTCACAGCACCGGTGACCCCAGTTCAATCCTGACCTTGGGTACTATCAGTGTAGAATTTGCACGTTCGACCTGTGACCGCATGGGCTTCCTTTGGGTGCTCCGGTTTGAGAGTCAAGAGAGTTTCATTGTTCTATCCCAGATAGAACAATGACATTCCGGTTTCCTACCTTATCCAAAAGACAAGTGGGTTTGTAGGTCAATTGGCCTCTAAAAATTGCCACCCCAAGTGTGTAGGGAGAGGATGCGAACATGGGATAACATAGAAGGTGTGAATGATGATTGATGGTCGCTGTGTACTCGATGGGCTGGAAGGGTCTGTGTCCATCTGTATCTTTCAATCAGTCAATCTTCTCCCCACTTAGAAATACGTCCATCTCCTTGAAAGAGAGAGAGACATTTATGTAGCCTCTTCCATCTTCTCAGGACATCATAAAATGTTTTAATCCCCACCCCCCCACCCCCCCCATCCCAAGTGAAATAACGTTGAATGTAATGATTCTATCAATTTGGAGAAACATACCAGCAAAACAAGGCCCCATAAATATCAATGAAAGAAATTACCGTCTATTTTAGTGATATTGGTTGATCAATAACCGCAGGCAGGAACGAAAGCTTTTCTTCAAATTAAACAATGGAATATTTTCCATCTGGATTAATGGGAGCAGGGCTTCATATCTAAGCAATATTAAGAGCTGAGTAGAGACCTCCCAATATTGTGCAGAACTGTAACATCATAGACCCCATACTAAAGTAATTACATGGGCTTTGGCCCCAAACTCTCTGATCCAAAGGGAGTTATAGCTGAACTGATTAGATAAAAGACATCTTTAAAAGCAATGTATTGTAAGTTGTAAGTATCTTGCAGTTCTATTAAAAACAATTTAACTGCAAAGCTGCTGCCAACCATTCAATCGTCCATTGGAGTGGAAGTTTGCAACCTGCACGTGGTCCGCCCTATTACAACGAATGCAATCAACCCACCATGCACAATCAAATAAGATCAAATAGAACAAGTTGTCCTACAACTTTAGGCTGTGCACGCCAATACAAAAGAAGAAGAATCGTCCATTCATTAACAGACAGTGAACAGCAGGCAACCAGTTGAATCAGAAGACTTTTAAATGTTTATTAGATGGACATGTTTCACACACAGATTTGCATCACAAACCACAAAATTTAAATGTTTTCCTGGAGTCACGGCTATCTTTTATCTAACATCAACAAACAAATATAAACAGAAAGTGCAGGAAACACTCATTAGATCAAACAGCACCTGTGGAAACAGAAACAAAGATAATGATTCAGGTTGTTCAAAAGGGAACTGCAGATGCTGGAATATCGAAGGTACACAAAATTGCTGGAGGAACTCAGCGGGTGCAGCAGCATCTATGGAGCGAAGGAAATAGGCGACGTTTCGGGCCGAAACCCTTCTTCAGACCCCTTCAGAGTCCTTCAGACTCAAACCAGTCTGAAGAAGGGTTTCGGCCCGAAACGTCGCCTATTTCCTTCGCTCCATAGATGCTGCTGCACCCGCTGAGTTCCTCCAGCAATTTTGTGTATAATGATTCAGGTTGATGGCCTTTCTGCTGCCTGATTTGCTGAGTCTTTACAGCAATTTTGTTTTTATTTCATATTTCCAGCAACTTCAGCCGTTTCATCACCAGAGCTACAGCACATAGCAAGCAACCTTTAGTGAGTTCTTGCGATTTTTGAGTGCTTCGCAACAGTGACCACTCAAGGAAGAGATATAGTAAACAGGAAGCCTTTGCACTGCATAATGAGATCAGATAAACAAAGCTTATTCATCTTCCTCAGAGTTATGACATGCCACACAAATAGAACATCAAATGGTTCAAATTATCATGGAGTAAACATAAATCTATTTCCTTTGGAAAGGAATAAAAGGCACAATTTCCTCTCACTGTTCAAGACAAACCTCACCATATAAATCAACCACTTTTTAACTGGAATGAATGGCCACACTTGCAGTGATGCCTACCAGGTTTAAATGCAGCCACCCATTCAAACTGGATTATTGCCAAATAAGTATGTCCCATCATCAGGTGAATGAAGCACAAAGACAGCACAAATGAAGTCGACAACGATTTGCATATTTTTGAAGAACTCAAATGCATTTAACACTTTGTTAAAGTTTAATTTCTTTATTGTTTTGAATATCTCATTGGTTTCCATTCCATAAATACCATATCAAGGCTGCACGGTGGTGCAGCTAATGGATCTGCTGTCTAACAGCTCCAGCCATGTCTAAAGAAGAGTCCCGACTCAAATTATTGTCTGTCCAACCCCTACAAATGCTGCCTAACCTGTTGAGTTCCTCCAGCACTTTATTTGCTTAAGTTTTCAGCATCTGCATTTTTGTGTGTCTCCATCTTAGCTCCAGTGACCAGGATTCAGACCAAATGTCCAGTGCGGTTTGTGAGGAGATTACACATTATTTTTTATTTAATTTAGAGATACAGCACGGAAACAGGGCCCTCGGCCCACCGAGACCACACTGACCAGCGATCCCCGCAAATTAACATTATCCTACACACACTAGGGACATTTTTTTACATTTATACCAAGCCAAGTAACCTACAAACCTGTACGTCTTTGGAATGTGGGAGGAAACCGAAGATCCCGGAGAAAACCCACGCAGGTTTCCTTAAAGACGTGCAGGGTTGTAAGTTAACTGGCTTCGGTTAAAAAATGGAAGATTGTCTCTAATGTGTAGGATAGCGCTCGTGGACTGGGTGATCGCTGGTCGGTGTGGTCTCGGTGAGCCGAAGGGCCTGTTTCCACGCTGTATCTCTAAAGTCGAAAAGGTTCACATCCACTGTGATTCCACATGGCTTTCAGATCATTGAAGAACAAAATAGTTCCTTGTTAGTCTGAAGTCAAACCACTAAAGACACCAACGTCACTATTACCCAGTGTTGGAAAAGACCATGGAAATGTTCAACCTTCGCCATAAAGTCATGATAAGGAGATCCCAATAGCCTCCAGCGTAACTCTGTATCGGCAGTGGTGTACTCATTATCCTCATTAAATCTGGGTCATGTTCAGTACTGAATCATGTTGGATATTCCAAACCATATCTTTTTATTCTCAAGCATGCCAGGGTTGCTCAGCTGTGGCCATGTTATCCTGTTCTCTTACAACCACTTTTGTGCGGCCTTACATCTGGTTGTTCTCAATAATATTGTGTCGCTCCAGGCCTGTTTCATTATCCTCAGTTGTTCAGTTACACACAATCATGTCTACATATCCAAAGTATTCTTATAATTATTTTTAAACCTTCATACTTTGGTGTGTTCTTAATCCATTTGGAATATCTTGAATCGCAATGAGGTATCCTGAATTGTGTTGTGATAATTGCAATGACATATTCTCCAGAATGGAATTATGAAGAGAGACTGTTTAGACTGGGTTTGTTTTCCTTACAGGAAGGTTGAAGAGGGGATCTGATAGAGGTGTGGAAAATTGTGAGGGGAATTAATTAATAAGGTAGACAGTAGTAATGTTTTCCTCATGACACAGTTGTCTTTAACCAGAGGGCATAGACTTATGGTAAGAGGTTTAGAGGAGACATAAAGAATATTTATTTTGATATAGTGGTGATCTCAACATTTAGGAAGTATCTAGAAAAGCATTTGAATAGCCAAAATATGGAAGGCCATGGACATAGAAACATAGAAAATAGGTGCAGGAGTAGGCCATTCGGCCCTTCGAGCCTGCACCGCCATTTGATATGATCATGGCTGATCATCCAACTCAGTATCCCATCCCTGCCTTCTCTCCATACCCCCTGATCCCTTTAGCCACAAGGGCCACATCTAACTCCCTCTTAAATATAGCCAATGAACTGGCCTCAACTACCTTCTGTGGCAGAGAATTCCACAGATTCACCACTCTCTGTGTAAAAAAATGATTTCCTCATCTCGGTCCTAAAAGTCTTCCCTCTTATCCTTAAACTGTGACCCCGAGTTCTGGACTTCCCCAACATCGGGAATAATCTTCCTGCATCTAGCCTGTCCAACCTGATCAATGCTGATAAATAGGGTTAGTGCAGATAGGTACAGGATGGCTGGCATTGATGGGCATAAGAAGCTGTTTCTGTGCTGAGTGACTTCAATGAGTCTCTCCATGGCGGATGACGTTTCTAACAATCATTTAATCTTCAAATTGAATGGAACCCAATGTCTCTCAAGATAGTAGTTGAATACATATGATATACATGCAACTTGCCAGGCAACACTTACCCAAGATCAGGAAATTCAGACCATACAAAAAGAATAATGACTAGACTAACTGCAAATTTAAAATTAAGAATGAACACTGTTTTGACAGACCCTTCAGAAAAAGGAACGTTATTGGAGAAGGTGGAAGAATATGTTGGATATTCTGAGAGACAAAGAGAGAAAAGGAAATAAGGCCTAAACCCAAACGTAATGATGCAATAACTTCTAGTAGCGAGCAGGCAAGATGACCATCCTAATAGAGATGAAAATAATAAAGTATGCAAGTACATTTGAATCAAAGGATTGATGCCTACACTCTTTGGTTCACTGCATTGTGAATGCAATTAGATTTTGTAAGATCATCAGCCAACATAGAGCATAACAGTACAGCACACGAACAGGCCCTTCGTCCCACGATGTCTGTGTTGAACATGATACCAAAACAATCATTTACCTACTGCACATAACCCATATTCCTTCATTCCCTGCAAATCGATATACCTATCCAAAAGTCTTTTAAATGCCCTGTGTATCTGCCTCCACCACCATCCCTGGCAGCACATTCCAGACACTCACCCCCTGTATAAAACACTTGTTCCGCACATCTCCTTTAAACTTTGTCCCTCTCACCTTAAAGCTATGCCCTCTAGTATTTGATTTTTCTATCCTGAGAAGAAGATTCTGACTATCTACCCTATCTATGCATCTCATAATTTTATATACTTGTATTGGGTCTCCCCACAAGCTCCAGTGTTCTGGAGAAAACGACCCGTGTCTGTCCAAACCCTGTAGCTAATACCCCCTGATCCAGGTATCATTCTGGTAAACCTCTGCAACTTTTCCAAAGCCTCCACCTACTTCCTGTAATGGGGTGACCAGAACAACACGCAATACTCCAAATAAACATCTCCACTTTGAATGTAGTATGGGAAAAAAGATCATAGGTCACTGTCCTGAGGAACTCCTTCAGTGATAAGAATGTGACATAAGAAATTGTAGCAAGAGTAGACCATCCAACCCCAGCACCTGTCTCATGACAGTCCTGTTTACCAGCTGCTATAAGGTTATATAATGCGCATAAATAACTGCACTTTTTTTCATTATTTGTATTTTAACTTGTATTTTAACTTGTTAAGTATGGAAGCTATTTGTGTGGTGTTATGTCTGTCTTGAAGCTGTCGTGGCACTGTAATTTCCTGTAAAGGATTATTAAAGGTATAATCAATCAATCAATCAATTACCTTAAGGCCTCTGGACTAACTCAATATCCCTTGACTCACTTAATATTCAAATAGCTATTGATCTCTACTTTGAATATACGATGTCATTGAATCTCCAAAGCCCCATTGAATACTAAATTCCAAATTATCATATCCTCTGGGTGAAGACATTTCCTCTCATCTCTGTCTTGAATGACCAATCCCTTAATTTAGATTGTGACCCATTGATGTAGTCACTCAGGCCAGTGTCAAACCCCATAAGAATTTTCTGCTTCAATTATTTCACCTCTTATTCTTCTAAACTCCAGAGTGTAGGGGTCCCGGCGGCTTATAAGTCAACCATCAAATCTCAAAGCTGCTCACCCCATATACTCTATCACAACTTTATCCCACGAGAATAAGAAGGACTAGGTTTGTACTCTAGGTATGTGTATGTATGTAAGTTTAGGGGATGGGGAGAGACTGTGTTAGGATGAGGTAGTGGGGTGGTTTGCATTCTTTGTAGACTGTTGAATTAAGATGGATTAAAAGGCCTTTTTCATTTTAATATCTGAAATCACCGGTCTGCTTGGTTTCTATCAAAGCTGCACAGCTGCAGTTATATTACTGATTATCGTTGGCGTTTTTGGATAGTTGGCTATTATTATGTCTGGATAGGAAAACTATCCAACAACCTGGCACACTTGGGACTATGGTGGTGTTGAACTGGCAGTCTTTCTGGAATGTTGAATGTCAATCCTGTTAATATACCAACACCTTTCTACTTCAGTTTTTTAAAAGTTGGACAGCCATTTTCCAATGACCTAGGTGAATTTAACTAGGAGCGAAGGAAGCAAAACCTAATGATTTTAAAGGGAGCACAAGGAGCAGGGCTCTGGTGAGTTTAAAACATTCACGGAAAATCAAACCACCAGGATTTTCAAACAACAGGAAAATGGATATTTGGAGATTTACTGTATCTGCAATTATGAAACTTGCTCTGTCTTTTATCTGGATAGCCCCAGTATTAATTATGTCCAATTTATGGTCTCAGAACAATTTTTGCTTCTGAGTTAGTATATTATAGGTTTATAACCCAAGTCCACATTGGCTCTTCTGTGCAGCACTAAAGAAGAAGTGGTGCATCAATTGATAATGACAGCACGGGCCTGCTGTTGATGATGGAGCTATACCCTAGCAGGAGTTGATGCCCTATATACTTCCAGCCTCCCTAGACGCCAGGAAAGTGGCCAGAGAAATAACATAAATAATGTTAATTTGGGACGAAAAACATATAAATTCTTAACCACAATCTTTTGGAGGGAGGAAGCTATTTGTTTTTAAAGAACCAAATACATCACTGATCCCGCAATGCACCTCGTTGAGTGAGTGGATCTGGCTTTGGGTTCAGACTCTGTAAAGTTGCTGCTCTTCTTGAGCTAATTCTTTGGCTGCAGTATGTAAAAGGAACAGTTTCCTGGCTCAGCCTAATAGCTTGCTCAGGGCCTGTCGAATGTCTCTGTAGTGAGAAACGGTCTGAATGTACAGACGTTCAACACTTTCTCTTTCTTGTCCAATTCATGCGTAAGCACAGGAAATCTTTCTGAGGAATGAATACACTAATCCAAAGGTTGACTTTGAGAAAACATATAAGATTGCTTGCAGCTGAAATCTATTTTTCAGAGTGAGGAGTACACCATTTTACATTGAGCACTAGGGTCGTAATCGATTTGTGTCTCACACATCTTGTAGAATGGAAGGTGCTGAAAGGGGCATTGTGATGACTTGCAAATGAGAAAGCACTAAATATATACTAAAGTAGGAAATGCTTCTTTCCTACTTCCCTTTCACCCCTTCCCATCATTCAGGTCTATAAGACACTTTCCAGGTGAGAGAGTGGCTTACCTGCAATGCTATCAATTTACTTTTCATCTATCAACAGCTCAAGATGTAGTCTCCTCCACTTTGGGGAGAGGAAAATAATATTGGGTGCCCACTTTGTAGAACACATGTCCTGTTCTTCTCCATGTGTATGGTGTGCACAGCCTAAAGTTGTAGGACAACTTGTTCTATTTGATATTATTTGATTGTGCACGCCGAGTTGATTGCATTCGTCGAAACAGGGCGGACCACGTGAAGGTTGCAATCTTCCACCCCATGAGTAGTCCTGTTCAAATGCATGAACTCAAGCTTTGCTTCACCTGTCATTCTGTTTATCCACTCTCATATTACTTCAAATCTGAATTCTCTATCCTTTTCCCACTCTACCATCTAGTGAAAGTCAACAGTCTAGTGAAGGTAGTTGAGGCCAGTTAATTGGCTATATTTAAGAGGGAGTTAGATGTGGCCCTTGTGGCTAAAGGGATCAGGGGGTATGGAGACAAGGCAGGGATGGGATACTGAGTTGGATGATCAGCCATGATCATATCGAATGGCGGTGCAGGCTCGAAGGGCCGAATGGCCTACTCCTGCACCTATTTTCTATGTTTCTATGTTTCTATTAACTTAAAGATAAATCCCTCAGCTTTTGTCCTGGCATATCAGATAAACCATTTTGGCTAATAATCTTGTTGATTTTATTGATAACCACCAGACTTACCTTTCGCCTTTCCCGATTGAATTACCATCTGCTTATTCCATCAGCCTTTTCATAATTTAACCTCTCCATATTATCACTTGAGACACAAGAGATTGCAGATGCTGGAATCTGGAGCAAAAAATAAACGGTGGGAAGAAGTAAATGGGATGAGCAGCATCCGAGAAGACAAAGAGATGATCAATGTTTTCTAATGCAGGGTCTTGACCCAAAACATCAACCATATCTTTGTCTTTGATGCTTTGATGCTGCTTCACCTGCTGAGTTTTTCAGGCCTGGCATCTTATTTTTTGCACTACCCTATACTTGTTGACTTAATTGTGTAGTGCCTGGTTGACATACACTGGTTCATTAAAGTGAAACTTAAAATTGCAATACAATTGGAATTTCCTATTGGGTAAAAAGGAAGTTTTGCAGTACAAAACATGTGCAGACATCATTTTGCTAGTTCATCTAAATATTCCAATGAGGGACAGGCTAAACTGAATCATTGGTGCAGAATTCACTACAGAAAATAGGCTTGACCTCTCAGTAAATTACAGTGAGGTCTTGGAGAAAGGGATATGATCAAACCAAACACTCCAATCCTCTTTTTGTGTCTCCATCTCTTGTGCCACAATATCCAGTGGAAAGATGGGGTACCTGCTCTATGCCCATTGCAGCATTAGCCCATCCTATTCTTGCACAGATTAATCCTTAGATCTAATAAACAGGACCTGCTGATGATTGGTGCTTCTCTACTTTATTTGGTTGTTATGTTCATCAACCTGAAACTACAATTATGTATGTATTTCTCCCCCCTCTCCCCCCCCCTCTCCCCCCCCTCTCCCCCCCCCTCTCCCCCCCCCCTCTCCCCCCCCTCTCCTCCCCCCCCCTCTCCTCCCCCCCCCTCTCCCCCCCCTCTCCCCCCCTCTCCCCCCCCTCTCCCCCCCCTCCCCCCCCCCCCTCCCTCCCCCCCTCTCCCCCCCCCCCCCCCCCCCCCCCCCCTCCCCCTCCCCCCCCCCTCTCCCTCTCTCCCTCCCCCCCTCCCTCCCCCTCTCTCTTTCTTTCTCTCTTTCTTTCTCTCTTTCTTTCTCTCTTTCTTTCTCTCTCTCTCCTCTCTCTCTCTCTTTCTCTCTTTCTCTCTCCTCTCTCCTCTCTCTCCTTTCTCTCTTTCTTTCTCTTTCCCCTCTCTCTCTATTTCTATCTCACTCTTTACCTCCCCTTTTTGTGAAAACATGTGCAGACATCATTTTGTTTCTTAGTTTGCTGGTTTAATTTTCATTACACAGAATAGATGTTGCTTTCATGACAACCCATGGTTCTGGTCGCCTATGATAACCCCAGAGTTCCCAGCCAGCTTGGCTGGACCTTATGTCTGGACTTCTTGGCTGTGTCACGATTTCCACAGGTCAGATGGTTTACAGTCTGCATCCAAGTTTAATCAGCTCTTTAGTGTGTTCCTGTCTTTTCTTCAGAAACATGTTACACATTTGCTGTTGTCCTGACTCTTTTAAACTGATTATTTTCCTGGTTAACAACAGTTGGCCATTAGCCTGTTTGCAGGCTACTGCTAGTGATTCATTTCCTGAGTTTGGATCAGTCCTGGATGACAATACCTGCTGCTTTCCCCTGTCAGAAGATGGTAACCCACTTATTAATTTCTTCCCACACCTTATCTCTCTTTCATTAGACACAATTCATCATCTGTTTCTCTCGCTTCAGTTGGCAGTGCACAGGAGATAATTTGGCACTTCAAGTCTTCTACTAGCTCTTTGTAGAGTGATCCAATTTAATCAATCCACCTGCTCCTTACACATCAGCCTGAAATGGTTTAACCTTCAGATAGTTATCCACTTCTCTCTGTAAGCTGCAGCAAATTCTCCATCCACTCTTTCAGTCAACGCTATCCTGATCACAGACATCCACTGAATGGGAACGTTTTCATCAGGAGAACCCTAAATCATTTGCCAATTGCCAATGAATTTGTATTCATTAATTGTTAGCCTTCCACAAATATGAATTGCCTGCCACCATTGTCTCTGAGCTCTCCACTCACTATTTTACAAACATGTGTATCCGACCCTGTAGAGATTGTTATTTTTTTATTCATGATGAATCTAACTTATTTTTGCTTTGGTTTACTATTTTAACTTCTCTATAAACCTTTATTCTAGTTAGGAGGAAAATATTGTTGGGGAAAAAAAGTCATTTTGTATTTTTCCTCATTGATTTTGGGTTGGCCCCAGTTAAATGGCACTATGCACATATGAACTTAATCTGCTGCTCACTACATCCCTCAGTCATAGTGGTAGTTCTAGTAACATTGGCTGATTCTTTTTCTTCACACTTTTTCTCCCACAAACTAAAATAATTTTAATTTTGGTATTATCTATTTTTACACTTGGTCGAGAATCTGATGAACGGCTCAGTATAATTTGAGAGTCCGATGTACAAATCCCTCCAGGGGGATGTGTCGAACTCCAAATATTGAAGTCTAAATTTGGGTTTGGTACTGTTCCATAGTGATACGTGACTCATATCCCAAGAACTTTCAGCTCACTAATATTGAGTAGCTTTGTTTCCACCCAAGAACCAGAGGCATAAAAACTGGCATGAGGTAAGGCCCATATAAACCACCGTGGATTGTGTTTGTTTACAATTAGAATTTTACTACAATGAAAATAAGGAAGATATTCTGTAAAAAGAGCAGTAACGATGAGCAGAGTTTGAGAAATATGAGTGGACTCAGCCATTCGCTGTATGTGTGCAATGAGCAGTGGTCTTCTTGAGGGGAAATGATATTGTCAGAGACCTGGCAGGAACACAGAACAGAGAAACATGACAAAAAGTGAGAAAAGGTGGAGACAAATAGTGCGTCCAGTAGACCATGAACCACTGGTGAGTACTCTTATGAGGGCATAATGAAAATCCTGAAGGTACATTTTATATAAAATCATTGAAATGTTCGGACTCAGATGTTGGCCATTGAATCTACTGTGTCCAGGCTGATTGTAAAAGGATTACCTAACCTAATCCTATTAGGGGTGGCATGGTGGCACGGCGATAGAGTTGTTGCCTTACAGCGCCAGACTCGGATTTAATCCTGACTATGAGTGCTGTCTGTACGGAGTTTGTACGTTCCCTCATGACCATGTGGGTTTTCTCTGGGTACTCCGGTTTCCTCTCACACTCCAAAGACATGCATGTTTGTAGGTTAATGGCATCGCTAAGTTGTACAATTGTCCCTAGTGTGTGTAGGTTAGTTATGGGGTTATCGCTGATCGGCGTGGACTCAATGAGCCAAAAGACCAGTTTCCGCACTGTACCTCTAAAATATAAAGTCTATCTTCTGCAATAGGCCTGTGGTCCTGTAGGTGTTTACTGATCTGGGCTCTCCAGTCAAATGTGTCGCTGACACAACCCTTAGCTAAGGATAATTCTCCAAGTTGCTTGGGTTCAGACATCGTAATAGAGGTCAGTGCCTGGCAAAGCCCTCCAATAATTTATTCAATGCTTCACTACCCCTGGTTCAATCGGATGGAATTGCATGCACAGCTAATATTGAAGAATATAGATGTTAAGATGCAGGAACAGGAAGGATTAAGCACATTCTACTTTTGCTCTGAACATTACCAGATTTGTTGTGAGATTGGGAGTCAGGTCACTTTGGTCAAAAACAACCACCATCACAAAATAAAACACTCTGGGATGTGAAATTGCTATTTGATACAATACTGTGTCTATGAACTCCCCCACACCTCTAGACAACCTCAACTTTAATACTGTCAGCATGGAATTACACACAGCACGATTATAGATCAGCAACAAACACTAGATGGTTCAAAGGAGGGTCCCAGCATGGGGGAGCCGCCGAGAGAACAAAGAGGGAGCTGGGGTGCCGAGAACAAAGAGGGGCCCGGCGTGGTGGGGGGGGGGGGGCAAGAGGATGAAGAGTGACCCAGTGTGGGAGGGCCACTGAGGGCGAAGAGGGACCATTGGGATTATAATGAATACTATTGTAATTTTGTCGAAACCCTCTTTGCATACTTTGTGTGCTCTATGCAAGATAAATAATTTCACAACACCGAGGTACATGTGACAACAAAGTATCATCATCATCAGACTGAGACTGATCCCCCCCCCCCCCCAATCTTTTCACATGCCCAATCCTTTCCGCTCGTCACTTTAATTTCATGTTTCATGGATTTTGTGTTTTTATGACTGTTGGCAGATCAATTTACCTCCTGGGATAAATAAAGTTCTATCGTATCGTAAAATAGTTAGGCATCTTCAAAGGGAACACTGATCAGCACAGATATGCACAATACTGGTCTCCTGTTACAACATATTTTGTGAATCTGTGTCCTGATCCCTGATGCATATCCCTTCTGCAAATGGCTTTAGAATATTTGAAAGGAAGTTTTATTTATTGAACCATCCTTCAGATTTCTTACTGATGTGATTAAAGATTCTAAGGATATTTATGGATTTTCATGGAAAATAGAGTCATGGTTACTTAGTACATCTGGATGCAGTGCAGGAATGAGGTTCAAGGCAAAAGATCATCATGATCTTATTAGACAGTGGAATAGGCTAGAGGTCCAGAATAGGCTTAATCCGGAGTTTTCCAGGGTTTCAAGTACCATTGCCAAAGGAAAAGGATGGCCCATACAATGTCAGGTTGAAGGTACTGGCAAAGAGGCACAATCTCCATACCTTCTTAGATGGAGCTTTGCAGGATGAATTATATGCACACTGACAAATCAGAAAATTCAGACAGAAATGTTTGATATGCTGAACTGATTGGAAACATGCAGAACAGTGTTGCGGTGTGGAGATGGTGCTTGTGAGGCGGTTTTACTCAGGATACTCAGATTTTAACTGGGTCACAGATGCTGTGAGGCAGCAGCTCTACTAGCTGTGCCACTGTGCTGCCCTGCGAGAGGAGTCACAGCAGTTGGGTTTACTAATGTCAGCTCAATACAGTGCAGCTCAGGGGAGTAGGATTGATTTAAAAAGTGATGATGGGGATGAAAACCCTAGAGGCGATCCAGAGAGGAAAGTCAGAGGGAACAACACTGCGGCTTCAATAGTGACAGGAGGAAGGAAATATCTGACGTTTACAGAATGTCATAGTAGATTTAAGATGGAGTGAGAGCGGGTGTACAAAGAGGGAGCAAGAAGAAGCCGCCAAACTAAAGATTGTGTCTATCTTCCATATAATCCTACACATAATCATTTCTGTGACTGATTTCATGGTATCCAGTAACGTACCAAATACAAAGTGTCATTTTAACCACAGTATAGGTTTAACACTTTTTTTTAAAAATTGGTCCCAAAACTTTCTTATCTGTATTTAGAAATACCTCCTCAAATTGTGGATACAAGGAAATGCAGATGCTGGTTCACCAATAAAAACCCACACAGTGCTAGCGTAATCCAGTGGGTCAGGCAGCATGGATAGGTGATGTTTTGGGTCGGGATCCTCCTTCAGTCTGAAGAAGGGTCTGGACCCGAAACATCACCTATCCATATACACCAGAGAGGTTACCTGATCCATTGAGTTACTCCAGCAATTTATGGTCGTTCCTAAAACTTGCCCCCTGGATCATAGCCACTCTACAGGATCATCATCTCTGGTGCAACAGTTTCCTTTCCTCCTTGTATATGCACCCTCAGACTTCCTGATCCACAAATGCAAAATGTATCAGTCTCAGCAAGGTCAGCAGACTGCATGATATGGGAAATTAAAACGTCACGTGTGTTTTGGTGCTGAATTTCAAAGTCAATGTCTTCACATCTTACGTCCTTGAAATGCCTGGTTCTTATATTTTCTAAAGCTGGCGTCTGTTGACTTTGTGGGATATTTTAATAAGATTTCATGTCCATTAGAACGCTCTTTCAATTAAGATTCCCTTTGAAGTCATAGTAAGTGAAAATTAGAACCAGAGTGTAACAGACTGTATTTAATTGCAGCCATATTACATTACTGCCATCGCGAACATTAAGTGTGTTGGAATAAATGTAATAAAAAGGATCTGCAGATGTTGGTTTATATGAAAGATAGAGAGAATATGGAGTAATTCAGCAGGCCAGGCAGCACCTCTGGAGAAAATGGATATGGGACGTTTCAGGTTAGTAGAAAGAGACTGAAGAAGCGTCCCGATCTGAAACGCCACATTCATTTTTTCCAGAAATGCTGCCTGACCCATTGAGTCACTCCAGCATTTTCTGTCCAGCTTGAAAAAGTGTTGGACTTCTATTTCCACATGCAACAGTTTTAATGGCACTGGAAAAAACGTAATGGTAACCTCAGTGCCCAATATCATACATCTGATTCCCCGCCTGCTGTATTCTGAATGTGACCCGTGTTGATGATAAGGAAAGAGGAGATATTAAGCACAGGCATTGCTTTAAATTACTGATGGTTCAGTTCTATCATATAGTTGGCTAATGGTAGTTTTCCCCGGCAGTCTGAAATGTGATTTCCACGCCTTCATTCTTTCTGAAAGTTCACGACTCACCAACTAGATTTCTAAAAAGTAGTTCACCTTTCATACCATCGGAATTATGTTTATTCGTTGATTGATGTTCCTACATTCCAGGGTGGTACAATACATAATAAGGCAAAATATGAATCTCGATCAGCCAGCACTTGTTTGAAATGTCGCTTATCAAAGCTTGAAATGGTTGGAGCCAGTGATGTAAAGGTTTCTTTTCATCACACTGGTAAATCAATGTTGGAATGTATCTGGACTAGAACAATGAACTGTCTCGTGGTCAGAATGTTGTCACCCAAGGATAGGATGACCTGACATGATGTAATCCAAACCTTTGACCCAGCTTTTGGAAACGGTGCATTTTACTTGGAAGGGCTGTGTGTTACACTTCCAAATTGAAATGAATAGGTTTTAAATCCATGGCATTACTAATATATGGGTGGCACAGTGACACAGTGACACAGTTGCTGCCTTATAGCACCAGAGACCTAGGTTCGATCCTGACTATGGATACTGTCTGTACAGAATGTATACATTCTTCTGTGACCACGTGGGTTTTCCCCGGGTGCTCTGGTTTTCTCCCACATTCCAAAGCCATACAGGTATGTAGGTACGTAAGCAAAGCAAGAATGTCATTGTCCTCTCTGGGACACATGACAATAAACTCTCTTGAATCTTGAGGTTGAAGATAGATACAAAATGCTGGAATAACTCAGCGGGACAGGAGGCATCTCTGGAGGGAAGGAATGGATGAGACCTTTCTTCAGACTGATGTCAGGGGAGTGGGCAGTACATATATTGCTTGCATAGCTTACACCCCAGCGATACGAACATTGACATCTCTAACTTCAAGTAGCCCTTGCTTTCCCTCTCTCTCCATACCCTCCCCCTTCCCACTTCTCGTACCAGTCTCACTGTTTCCGACTACATTTTATCTCTGTGCCGCCAATTCCTTCCCTCCAGAGATCCCGCTAAGTTACTCCAGCACTTTGTGTCTATCTTCGATTTAAACCAGCATCTGCAGTTCTTTCCTACAGGCTTGTAGGTTAATTGGCTTTGGTAAAGATTATAAATTGTGTAATATATTGCTGGTTTATGGGGATCGCTGGTCGTGCAACTCGGTGGGTCAAAGAGCCTGTTTCCACTATGTATCCCTAAACTATATTATTTAATTGTCAGATTTGAGGGGACAACAGATAATAATTTGTGAACCTCTCCCAGTGGTCCATATGGTAAAATCTTCCATTTGTACCGAACAGCATATCAGGAAAATCCAGGAAGTGGTCGTGGTCCAGCACGAGTTTCGCACGATTTAACGGGGGGTAGATAAAGAGTTCCCACGGTACTCGGCATTTCTGTTATTTGTGCGAGTGACTTGTCCGTCTCCCGAGCTTTCCCGTTAATCTTGAATGAACATCGTGAACTGTAGTGTTGTTAATCACGTGGCACAAATGATGTTACTTTGTTTTCACACACTATATTGGTTTTTTTCACACACTATATTCCTCCCTTGGTTGAATTGGCTCATTTGGAGACATGCCTATACTAACTATGTGCATCGAGAACGCTTGCGTGAAGGCAGAAGGGTGAGATTAATTAAAAAGAGAATTAAGAGGAAGTCTCACTGGGTGAAGCCCATCTTTCAACGGAGACCTCAATTTGGACAATATGATCAGCTGCTTAATGTGCTGTGCGAAGAGGATAAAAGTGCATTCACAAACTTTGTCAGAATTTCACCCGAGCTCTTTAATGAGCTGAAGAATAATCTGGGTTTTTTTAGACAAATGTTGTTTGGTGTGATGCACCTTCTCTCAATATGTGCAAGAAGTCGTCTTTTTATTTTGTCAAATAGGAATAAAGACTTTGTCTCACATTGACCGTGATGGTTGTCTTATTTTATTATCTACTGAGAGGTGAAACTTTCAAACGTTTAACCAGTCAGTAGACAGACAATAAATAGTAACAATCGAGCCATAAATGGTGTATACATGGTGAAGGGAACAACGCTGTGTGCAAGATAATGTTTAAAATCATGCTAGGAATCGATCGGGTAGATGCACAGTCTCTTGCCCAGAGTAGGCGAATCGAGGACCAGATTACATAGGTTTAAGGTGAAGGGGAAATGATTTAATATGGATCTGATTAAATACTGTCAGTAGTAAACCCGATCAAAAACAACATCATGACGTCTATTAAACACCAGAGATCCCAGTAAACACCCAGCCGAGACTTATTACAGGTCTAGTGGAAAGACACAAAGCGCTGGAGCAACTCAGCGGGTCAGCCAGCATCGCTAGACAACATGGATAGATGATGTTTCGGGTCGGGACTCTTCTTCAGCGCTGAGTTACTCCCGCATATTGTGTCTTTCCAATGCAGATTAGCGTCTGCGATTCTTTGCTCCTGCATTACGGGGTCTATCTCGATTCCCGATAAAGTCTAAAACCCATCCTCCAGAGTTCTCAGCCCAGGGCGCCCATAAACAAGCCCTTAACTCCACACTGGGGACAGAGGCTGAGAGGTGTACAAAACCATGAGACGAACAGGCAGGGAAATAGACAGAGTCCAGGGTAATATATGTCCTTTGCCCACAGAGGGGATTCGAGAACCAGAGGGCATAGGTTCAAGGTGAGGGGGGAAGATCTAATAGGAATCTGAGTGAGGGGTAACATTTTCGCACAAAGGGTGGTGGGTGTATGGAACAAGCTGCCAGAGGAGGTAGTTGAGGCTGGGTCCATCCATACATTTAAGAAACATTTAGACAGGTACATGGATAAGACAGGTTGGGAGGGATATGGACCAGACGCAGGCAGATGGGACTAGTTTCGATGGGACATTTTGGCCGGTATGGGCAAGTTGAGCCGAAGGGCCGGTTTCCACGCTGTAACTCGATAACGCCAGTGAGTATGCGATCTAAGATAGTCCGAGGGTCTCGAATGAGATAGGTAGTAGTTCAGGAATGGTCTGTGGTTGGTGTTAGGATGGTTCAGTTACATAAGTGCTCAAATGTAGGCACCGTTTTCGCAGTGGAAGCTCCGAGACTGCAGCGGGCGATTGTCGTGTTGGCTGGGACTCCTGTTATCCATGCAGGGTATTGACCTCAGTCTGAAGAAGGCTCTCGACCCGAAACGCCACCAGTTCCTTCTCTCCAGAGTTGCTGCCTGTCCGGCTGAGTTGCTCCAAGCAACTGGTGTCTATCTTCAAAGGACTGACCACCGGGCTGGATGTCGGGGTTGGCGTGTTGTGTTTCACAGACCGAACTGTCCAATTAATGGTAACAGATGGGCACTGAGGGAAGTCCCCCCCCCCCCCCTCTCTGTTTATCTGCCCTTTCTTTAACTTTTGTGCCTCTATGCAAGTATCTCGCGAGCCATCCCAGACTGCCCATTTCTGCTCCCCCTCGTCTTTAATAACTACATTTCCCTAACAATTACTATCTTTGTTAGTTATAGGAGCAAAATTAGGCCATTCGGTCCATTAAGTCCACTCCGCCATTCAATCGCGGCTGATCTATCTCTCCCTCTCAACCACATTCTCTTGCCTTCTCCCCATAACCTCCTGACAGCCGCACTAATCAGGAATGAATCTATCTCTGCCCCTATTCTTCACCCTTTTGACAGTAGTTTTGTTTTATTGGAGACGCGGGAGACAGCGGATGCTGGAATACTGAACAAAACACGAAATGCTGGAGGAACTCGGTGCATTTGTGTTTAAGAAGGAACTGCAGATGCTGGAAAATCGAAGGTACACAATAATGCTGGAGAAACTCAGCGGGTGCAGCAGCATCTATGGAGCGAAGGAAGAAGGCAACGTTGCCTATTTCCTTCGTTCCATAGATGCTGCTGCACCCGCTGAGTTTCTCCCGCTGAGGTTGGGCAGGCGAGGATTATGTTACTTGGAGTGCAGGAGGCTGAAGGGTGATCTAATGGAGGTGTATAACCGAGGGGAAATGCACAGACTTTTACTCAGGGTCGGGGCATCAAAAAGTAGAGAACACGGGTTTAAGGTGAGAGGGCAAAATTTAATAGAAAGCTGAGGAGCAACTTCTTTACACAGAGGGTAGTAGGCAACGTTGCCTATTTCCTTCGTTCCATAGATGCTGCTGCACCCGCTGAGTTTCTCCAGCATTTGTGTGTGTGCACTGACAATCAAACTGCTCAGTTACTCACCGTTCGCAGGAGTTCCCACGGTACCCGCAAGAGTTATTACGGATATCGCACGGATATCGCACTGGCCACTATGTTCATACAATGTTGCAATGCTCAACCACAAGTGTACAAGTCACTCTTGGAGAAATTCAAACTTTCTTGAATTTTCTCCCGAGTGACCAAGTTACACGATTACCTGCCGTTAGCGCCACGGTGGTCCACGGTGGTCCACGAATGCCGTACTGTTATCGCACGAGGTTCCCACGATGTTAAACTCTGGTTCACTCTTGCGTCAAGTCGCCCCGTGAAAAAGCCACTTTACTTGCTGCAGCACAACAGAATATGTAAGCATAATACAAAACGGAAGATAATAGTTCAGTGTGTCTATAGACCATAGACCATATATACACAATAAATAAACAGATATAGTGCAATAATAATAATAGACTGTTATTGTTCAGAGCTTATTTGATGTCGTGTTTAATAGCCTGATGGCTGTGGGGAAGTAGCTGTTCCTGAACTTGGATGTTACAGATTTCAGGCTCCTGTGCCTTCTTCCCGATGGCAATGGTGAAATGAGGATGGTGTGGGTCTTTGATGATGTTGAGTATTTATAGTATTTATCTCTGTTTTGACCAATACAAATCAATCAATCAATAAATTAAGGACAGCACAGTAATGCATTGGTAGCGTTGCTACCTTACAAAGTGAGAAACCTTGGATCTACCCTGACTACGGGTGCTGTCTGTGCGTAGTTTATATGTTCTCCCCGTGACTTCATGCGTTTTCCCGGGGTGCACTGATTTCCTCCCATGTTCCAAAGCCGTACAGGTTTTGTAGGTTAATTGGCTTTGGTAAAGATTGTAAATTGTGCAGGGTAATGCTAGTGTACAGAGATCGCTGGTCGGCACGGACTCGGTGGGCCGAACTGCCTGTTTCCGTGCTATATCTCTAAACTAAACTAAACTGAACTGGGAAAGTTTTCCCTTATCATTAAGGGGGAGGGGCTGATGTTGATTAAATATTTTCAAGAGATTCAGCCACTTCGCCATCCTCCCTGAGAAACTCTAGTTTACATCAGTGTGGAATGTCCAAAGAATGGAAGTGGCTAGATGTGGTCACTGGGCTTTTCCATCCTGTTCTTCATGCCTTTAACGCTGCTATGGTCTTGTTGATCTATTGTTTACCCCTCATTTGTTGGACCATACCATTAACAAAGAATATTAATATCCAGTAATGATGGCATAATAGAAGAGTTTTGTTGTGATTGGAAATTGTATGCATACACTACTTTTTATCTCATTTGGCAAAAGCCATCTGCAGAAGCCATCATGATTAGAAGTAAGCAGATACCCCTGTTGGGATTACCGTCTCATTCATTTCCTTCAACAGCTACATGGTTAAAAAGACATACAGGTCAAGTGGCAACGAACGTAATACTATTTGAGGCACACATCTCACCAGGTGCTTTAGATTTCATAGTCACAAGAAAGGGAATACTGGCTGGTGTCAAAAATGATATGGATAGCTCGTAAAGTACTTCTTTGGACTGCTTCAGGTTGTGACCTTCGGGAAGAGTTAGCTTGAGGCTGGGTCAGTGCAGCCACACTAACTATGAGCATCAGTCAGCACACATGGAAGAGTTTCTGTGTAATTGGTAGAGGCACCCACTGCTAAGTGCACAAAGCCACCTATGAATGCCGTGACAGAGCACAATCTCGCATCACAGACCAGCAAGTGGTTATAAATCAAGCAGCTTTGCGCGATGGATCCGTCACATTTCAAAGACTTCTTCATTTAGCTCATTAGATTTACTGAAAGAAAAAAAAAACAGATGCCCGGACGTTCTTTCTTTTTCCCAGTGTGACGCTGCCCATTGGAGCCAGCCGTGTGCAGGAGTATTCTCCTGGTGCTGCGTTACATGGTCATGATTGATGATTGGGGGTTGTGAAGGACTGCAGAGCCGCTGGGGCCGATGGAAGGGAGGCTGAGTTCACAAACACTGGACCCAGCCCCGCTAAGCCGGCGATCCCAGGTGGGACTTGGCACAGCGTGAAAGTCCTTTCCTCCGGCAATACTGATCCTAAAGCTCAAACCTTTCCGGGAAATACTGGGCTGTAGAAGGTCGGAAAATGAATTACATTTACAGCCACTGTTCTAGGGCGGGGCTTCTAAAAGTAACCTTTCTGTCTGCAGGACATTGGACTGATGCACAGTGTAGGCCTGCAGTGGGATAGATGGGCTGCCCAACAAATAAACCATATCCAAAAGGTGGCGATGGCTTTTGCTCTGAAATATATATTCTCCCTCCTGGAAATGACCACATTCACAACAGTGCTATGGTCTGTTGCAAAAGCATGCAGTATAATATTTATGTCAGTACCTGGTGCGAGTCCACTATAAGGTTCTCTAACGTATTAGTAAATGAACACATCTCAACAGTGCAAGGGAGCTGACATTCTGTCATTCCTTGTGTGATTGACGCAGATAATCTGGCAAGGGCTTACAAAATGATTCATAACTATAGTTCCATTTCTTAAAATGAAGCATTGCCCAGCAAAACTAATTGTTTATTTTAAGTCTAAGGTGGTTTAAGCCTCAGATTTTGATTCCCATTGTTAACATAGACATTTCTCACCAACTTAGAGCCATAGAATCCAACAGTACAGAAACAGGCCCTTCAGCCCAACTCATCCATGCCGATCAGGTTTTATAGCTGAGGTAGTTCCATTTGACTCGGTGGGCCGAAGGAGCCTGTTTCCGCGCTGTATCTCTAAAGTCAAAAGTAAACAATGTAACCATTACTTGAAATCTGCAGTAAAAACAAAGAATAAAATGATAAAATGATGGACGTACAAAAGGTCATCCTGACCTGTCAAAAAAGTGAAGTTGTGGCCAAAATCAGATTGACCTTAATCCTATTAAATGGCAGAGTAAGCTTGAGGAGTATTGTGGCCCATTCATGGTCCTATTTGTGTGGCATATTTCAGTAATTAGTGCTGCTGCCTCTCAGCTCAAGGGACACAGGTTCAGTGGTTTATTGCACAGTGATACAATATAGTGCTTGTTCTAACCTTGGGAGGGGCAGAGCTAAAGCATAGTATGTCACACTGGATATGTGAAGAACTGATCAATTATCCCCATATAACAGCTCAGCCCAAAATCCTTGCAGGCTTTTTAACCTCCAGTCCAGTGTTTATGAGGCATGGTCAATAGTAGAATGATAAAATTTAGGAATGCACAAAATATCAAAATTGGAGATCTCATTATATTGGAGGGGTGGAAAAAGTTACAAGTTCAGAGAACGCTCAGGTTGTAGTGGGATTCAAAAACATGAGTTAGAAATTGATGACACTGGCAGACATGAGGCGGAGGTGAAAGTAGGTGACATTGGCAATGAGGCAGATACATGGCAATAAGCTCAACCTGGGGTACTGTATGAAACCAAGGTTGCAAGCAGACTATTACAGCAGAATAGGTGATGTTTTGAGTCGAGACCCTTCTTCAGACTTCAGTCTTTGAAATTTAAACGCAAAACTACTATCAAACTGTAATTAGCCTGAGCAGATAGACACAAGGTATTGGAGTAACTCAATGGGTCAGGCAGCATCGCTGGAGATAAGGATTAGGTGACATTCTCGTTCAAGACCGATCAGTCTGATGAGTGTCTCAACCCGAAACTTCACCTATTCCTTTTTCTCCAGAAATGCTGCCTGACCGGCTGAGTCACTCCAGCTTTTTTGTGTCTATCTTCGGTTTAAACCAGCATCTGCAGTTTCTTTCTACACATTGGTGTTGATGAAATCTTGCTGTGCTCAAATTGGCTCCAATATTTCTTACTTTATGAGTACACCACAAAGATGTGTTTTAGAAAATCCTGGGGCCCTGAGAAATAGCATATGAATGTTATCAATCTTCAATGTGGTGTATATAGATACAGTCAAATAATTAGAACCATCCCTGATGATCCAAATGGCACTAAATTCCTATCTTAAGGTGTTGGCTGCCCCACACTGAATAGGAAGTAAGATGAAATGTCACCATATTAAGCGTCAATGTTCTCCAAAGCTAAATAACTAAAGAGCCCATGTTAGCTCAATGATTTAATTATACTTTAATGTCACATAAACCGAGGTACTGTGAAATGCTTTGTTTTGCATACAACCCAGTAAAATCATACAGCAGACCTCACCTAGGCAGTCCACAAGAGTTTCTGGCGCCACAATGATGACGTTGTCTCCATGAATAGTGGGATCTGTATAAAGAGTGAGACTTCATGATCATGCAATGAACCAAACCTGACAGAGCCCAGAGGAGAGAAGAGCAACTCAACACATCTAAATGAAGATGTCAACAAAGCCTTGACAAGCGTGACCCGAGACACACGACATGCAGGGTTCAATGGCGGTGAAGGAATGCTGCTGCAGTACATTTTCCTGCAAGCACAATAATTCACTCCACTGTGGCTCTTTTGGGATTTTCGTACCTTTCAGCACAAACCTTTCCGTCTGCTGTAAGCTTCAAGTAAAATGCTAACCGTTCAAGTCTACATCTGTCCTGGTTTTCCCTCTCCTACTTACATCTCATTCTAATTCTTGGGTGTTAAATTAACTTCAATAGAAATAATAGGGTGTGAGTAATTGGTGAAGATCTAATAAAACTCTGACAATCCAGCATGCTCGGGATTTTGGTGCTGTTGGATTTTTTGGACTATCGGACTTTAATTCTGTTAATACTTCTGTACACTTCGCTTTGGCTGGCCAGCTCAATGGGGACATTTCTACCAGTAGAATCAAGATCTGAAACTTTGCTCCATCCTTTAGATTACTTAGAGCTTTCAGACTAGACATATTTCGGAAGAAAATGTTCGTTGAGCAATACACTTTTAACTCCATACTTTTAAGTATAAATGTTCAATATTCAGGAGCAAATTGTCGTACGCATTGGTTCTGCCTCATAATTGTGCTGGAATATTTCTATAGAGCTTATTACAGACTTGCAGCAATGGCGAGCGATCAGCAGGTTGTTTGCCCTGCTGGTGACCCAGCTATAGTGTGCATGAGTAAAGCATCAGAACAACACATTGGTTCTCTCCAGGGACCCTCCTTCACATTATCCACTTATTATGATGAAGAAATTACAGGATATTCCCAGGTTTTTTAGGCGAGCATCTGCAGGATTTTTCTCAGCCGCACATCAAAATGATTACTTCATTTGGCATTGCTTCACTTGTAATGAAGACTGTGGTGGGAGCACTCAGTCTCGTTCGATGGACTGCAGCGCTACTTTTTCCAACTGACTCTCACTGTAGTGTGCTCACTTTCGGCAGGCCTCAGTTATAATATAGCTTCAGCCCTTTCACAACCCTGACTCTCACTCTGGGATCATTTTCATCCTTCTCACTCATGTTCCAATTTCTCAGTTCCACTTGCCAGCTCCCACCAACAGGAACATTGCTTATTGTCGGGAATTAAAGGATCAAAAATATTTGCTGACAGCTTGCTCACAGGCCCAATAAACAATAAATAACAGAGGGAGCAAATGAACCACAAGGGAACAAACAACCAACTCCCATTAATGTTAAAAGCCAACACCAATATCCTGCCAGATTAGCTGTCTCTTGCTGTTACTTGTGAGTAAGATAAGTCTCTGCTTGGTTTATCAGCGCTGCACTGTGCCAGCTTTCAGCTTTTTTTTTGCAGTGAGTCAATTTTGCGATGATAATACTCACGATGTAGATCAAACCCTCTCCCTTGAAACGTCGCCATAAAAGGGAAGAATGTAAAGCCTTTGGAAGAATTAATCTGTTGAGACGATGTGTTACTGATGCTTTTCAGCTTACAAATCAGAGTCTTTGTTATTTTAACCAGCTCCTATTGACAGCTAACAATGTAATGCCGAGTAAAATATAGCATTTAAAAAATGCACAGGAACCAAATTCAATTGATTCTCAATCTGTGCAAAGCTCAGCTAACCTCAAATAATCATCACTCCATTTTGGGGTTAGTGGCCTTATACTAAAATTGGTGAGTGGGGGAAGGAAGCAAAGGCTTCATCCCTGATCACTTTGCAGTGACTTCTGCTGACATGTGGATCATGTGTTTCTACTGTAAAAGATTCAGGTGTGCAGCCGGGCTTCACTTCATTTGCTTCACTAGGGTGGCACAGTGGCACAGTGGTAGAGTTGATGCCTTAGGGCGTCAGAGACCCTGAGCCAGTTAGACAGTGACTGTGGGTGCTGTCTCTATGGAGTTTTTACGTTCTCCCTGTGACCGCGTGCGTTTTCTCCAGGTGCCCCAGTTTCCTCCCACACTGTAAAAGACATGCAGGTTTGTCGGTTAATTGGCTTTGGTAAAAAATTGTAAATTGCCCCTAGTGTGTAGGATAGTGCTATGGCACAGACTCGGTGAGCTGAATGACCAGTTTCAACGTTGTATTTTGAAATAACATCCGTTACATTCATCAACTTAGGCATGGAAAATGCTTGTGGGGCTCAAGGATGTGGTATTCATGGTAACTCTATTGGGCAAAGATTGGTGCATTCAACGGTAGACAAAAATGCTGGAGAAACTCAGGGGGTGAGGCAGCATCTATGGAGCGAAGGAATAGGTCTGAAGAAGTGTCTTGACCCGTAATGTCACCTATTCCTTCGCTCCATAGATGCTGCCTCACCCGCTGAGTTTCTCCAGCATTTTTGTCTACCTTCGATTTTTCCAGCATCTGCAGTTCGTTTTAAACATTTGGTGCATTCAACACTGCACGGAAGAAAATATAGGGCGAAGGGAATACGTGTCCATCTAGTAGTCTACAATGATGCTAGGACTGAATGTAACTTTAGGTTATTATGGCTCATTGTCTTTGTCAGAGCCATTGGTTACATAACTATTCAAGTTGCCTTCTTTCCTCCTATTCTACCAGGCTGTTGCACATGCATTTTTTTCATCTGGTTTGCTGAAACAGCCAGTGTAGGATTAGTTTATAGGGCATGGGGTTCAGTGATCCTCCAGCGTGTATAAGAACATCATTAGTCAGGAAATATCTTGGAGATCACTGCATACAATGCTCACTCAAAAGGGCTAAAGGCAGACCAAGATTATACCAGGGCTGAAATGGGAAAATTATGGGAGTTGGAAGCAACAGAAGAGGTAGCAGAGAATTAAGGTACCAGATGGAGGAGAGACAAAGAGGTGGGCAATAAAGGGAACCAGGGAGAGAGGAGCAGGAAAGGGTTTGTAGAGTTTTCGGAGGGGGTAATCCGTCTGACATGGACATTTCCTCGTGCTTGATTATGAAGCAAGGAGGGATGATGATTAATGGAAGCGCCATAACTTGAGCTGCTACCCAGGTTGCGTGATTCTTGGACACTGGACCCGTAAACCAAATTAACATATTGGAGCATTTGCATTCAGAAGTGTGAAAATGTCAATGGAAAAAAAATCTGCAACTGATCATTCTGATTACTTTGCACTTACTCTTGAAATTCACTCAGCAGGATGTGTGTTGATTGGCTAAGTCTTCAACTGTGTTAGCAGATGTCTGGGACTGTGAGTAGGGAGTCCCTCAATCCCCATCTCCAAAGGTCAGGAACATCAAAATGCCATTGCTTCTTAAAGCTTTCTGCTCTGCAGCTTGGGGATGTATGAATGATCACCTCCATGTCCCACTCATCACTAGATATTCTGTGGTCTCCAAACACCAGTCATTACCAGGGGGCCGTCGAGAACAAAGGGGGAACTGACGGATGATCGCCTGCTGCCACATGCGGCGGCAAGCAGAAGATAGATCTGTTTGATGAACTTTTATAACTTTGTCGGTGCCAGAAACGTGGTGATTATTGCGTATTGGACAGGCTAGATGCAGAGAAAATGTTCTCCATGCTGGGGGAGTCCAGAACCAGGGGTGTAAGAAAGAACTGAAGATGCTGGTTCAAATCTAAGGTAGACACAAAATGCTGGCGTCTGAAGAAGGGTCTCGGCCCGAAACGTCACCCATTCCTTCTCTCCAGAGATGCTGCCTGACCCGCTGAGTTACTCCATCATTTTGTGTCTACCTTCCAGAACCAGGGGATCACAGTTTAAGAATAAGGGGTAGACCATTTAGGACTGAGATGAAGAAAAACCTTTTCACCCAGAGAGTTGTGAATCTATGGCAGTGGAGGCCAATTCATTGGATGTTTTCAAGGGAGAGTTGAATATTGCTCTTAGGGCTAACGGAATCAAGAAATATGGGGAAAAAGCAGGAATGTGGTACTGATTTGAGATGATCAGCCATGATCATATTGAATGGCGGTGCTGGCTCAAAGGGCCGAATGGCCTACTCCTGCGCCTATTTTCTGTGTTTCTGGGTACTGCCTGAGTGAGGTCTGCTGTATGAATTTACTGGGTTGTATGCAAAACAAAGCACTTCACTGTACCTAGGTACATGTGACAATAAAGTATCATTGAATCATGCAATGCATAATATAGAAACAAATTATTTCCTGGTATCATTGTTGAGAATTGCCAATAACTAAGTTTTAACATGGCCTTAATGTCCTACATTTTATGTGGTGCTTAGAAATGTATCCCCTCTTCCAACTCTGCTGTAACCCTTGTCGTATATGAATTTTGTCTTAATAAAATCTAGAAGTTTACGGTTACCTATATCTGCAACACTTCAAAATATTCACATTAAGATAAGTGCAATGGGACCGTAACAAAGACTGTCCGCCTGTGTTTTCACACAAAATCATTAATAACACCATAATTGGGTTTTGATATTCCCTATTCTCTATGTAATTAAGTACTTTGTTATCAATCACTTTAGATATCTGCCGATTAACATATAAAAATTGGACACAACAAATCCTGTCATCGTCTCTGTTTATCCTGGAGTATTAGGGTGGCCAATTGGTTGCCATGACAACACAACAGCTGTGAGTAATTTGTTGCATGGTGAGAGAGCAAAATTGGCAAGTGACAGGTTCCCACTTTGAAAAGTGCAAGCATCCATAGTGGCGAATTCTGCAGGTATTTGTCACATCATTTGTTACATTGATGCAGACCATATCCTTCGGGTACATCTGTGGATACTTCCACTGCTATGTTAAAGTTTGTCAGTAACACAAGTGTTTGTGACATTCATTTTAAGGTTGGGAAGGTAATTTGACCAAATCAGATGAGTTGACTTTAGCAAGAAAATATATTTTTTGAAGGGAATACTCTATTAATAGTGTGGGAAGGTTTAAATCGAAGATAGACACAAAATGCTGGAGTAACTCAGCGGGACAGGCAGCATCTCTGGAGAGAAGGTATGGGTGACCTTTCGGCTTGAGACCCTTCTTCAGACTCAATTGTAGTAGTGACCAGCAATGCAATGTATCGAAGGTCATAAACTTGGTTCACATAGTTCTTACAGCGACACTCACGTTCAAGTAAACTCCACTGCTTCTACTTAAAGATCATAAGGAGCCCACACAAACCACCTACTGTACACATACAATAAATCATACCAATATTTAATTATTTACAAATGTGATATTGTAAAATTAGTGTGCACATATGCATAAATGTTCTTTGACTTAACTAAACATAAACGTAGTCGGTTCTTTAGTCCTCTCAATACCACATGCAGCCATTGTTCAACAATATCTCCAAAGCATCTATTCCAAGCACGGACAGGTAATTACCATAAATCACTTCTCCAAATGAGAGCTATGCAAAAGTAATCTCACATTCTGTACTACAATTATTATGTTTGCTGCATGTAATCATAATATACAGCATTACATCCTTTTTTAAACCTCAATTGCAATCCCAAACTTACCCAAGATGAATAAATGGCAGCACAGTGGTGCAGCGGTAGAGTTGTTGCTTTACAGTGCAAGACACCAGGGTTCAATTCTGATCAGGGTGCTGTCTTTACGGAGTTTGCACGTTCTCCCTGAGTCCACACGGGTTTTTTCCAGGTCCTACGGTTTCCTACCACATCCCAAACACGTGCAGGTTTTATAGGTTGATTGGCTGCTTCAAATTGTCCCTAGTGTGTCTGATACAACTAGTGTATGGTCGGGAGGACTTGGTGGGCCTCAGGGCTTGTTTCCATGTTGCATTGCTAAAGGAATACACACATTAACCACTACAATGCGTACAGGTTTGCAGGCTAATTGGCTTGGTAAAATTGAAAATTGTAGATTGTAAATTGTCCCTAGTCTGGGTAATATAGTATTAGTGTGTGGGGATCACTGGTCGGCGCAGATTCAGTGGGCCAAATAACCATTTTCCACGCTGTATATCGAAAACTAAAAAAAACTAATGGTCGCCAGTATACATTGTTTGCACTATATTTCCAAATGCCATAAACTCAAATAAAAAGATTTCCTAATCTAAATCATTCTAAAGACTCCTCATCTTCATTCTTTTGCGCTCACTCCATCTCACATCCTCACTTCGACTTTGATATCCCATAAAAACTGGACCTTTTCTCTTCCCAAGTGAGTGAGCTTTTTGAGGTTGGAAAGTTCATAAGTTATAGGAGCAGAATGTTGCCATTCGGCCATCAAGCCTACTCTGCCAATCAATTATGGCTGATCTATCTTTTCCTCTCAACCCCATTCTCCTGCCTTCTCCCCATAATCCCTGACACCTATACTAATCATGAATCTGTCAATCTCCACCTTCAAAATATCCATTGACATGGCCTCCGCAACCTTCTGTGTTGTCATATCCGAACTTTCCACTCTGGATTGCTACCAGTGCACTTTGCTCTGCCTACAGTGTACTGAATTGACATGGGCAAGTCCAGCCATGGGTAACATTATTCATCATGACCTCTGTACTCACAACACTATACTCCCCGAAGACAGTCAAGCAATCTGATCCTAGTTCAGCCCTTTGTGAACAACACAAATGAGAATACACCACTAAAAAAGACACAAAGTGCTGGAGCGATACAGAACATGGATAGGTGACGTTTCGGGTTGGGACCCTTCTTCCGATTTATTCTGGGGGGGGGGGAGGTTGTGAAAGCTAGAAAAGATGAGGCCCAGGACATACTATGGCAGGTAATAGGTGAACACAAGCAAAGGGTGAGGTAGGGGGGGGGGGGGGGGGGGGGGGGGGGGGGGGGGGGTGATAGACAGATGATTGGAAAAGGTGAGAGATAACAAAGGTGTGAGACAAAAGGACTGAAGCGTTGCAAATTGTGAAGCAGGAAGGAATGTAAGTGGATGGGGAGGGGAAAGAGAATGGGAGAATTAGGTGGGAGTTTAGATTAACAGTAAATTCATACCTGATAAACCTGACATTTGTAAGGAAGAAGCTGTTCTTAAAATGGTGGTCATGGTTTTCAATGTGCAATTGATGTTCTTTCAAAGTAGGTGGGAAACTCCGACCTTTGTATTGAGAGTTTGAAGATGTTTGCAAAACTCCAGCCGGTTGGTCCACAGTTTTTCAGAATGTGGACCAACTGGGGCCAGATGCTTTCTGAGGGCTCATCTTTATGAAGGATCTTCTGACATCAGCCTAATGACTGAATGTTGTCCAGGGTTACAGGCGCTTGGGAAGGTTTATTGATGATCTCCCAGATGATACATTGAATTTGGACTGCTTAAAATGCATCTCCCTCTGGTTTGAACATCTCACTAATGCTCTGTCACTTGGTCTTTTCACCTCCTGGTGACCTCCACTGATAGCTCATTAATGGACACTTCCTGCCCCTGTGTCTCACTGCCCTTTTACGAGAGGACTTGCTTTCCTTGCTTTCCCACTGCGGAGAAATTTCGTTCAGACTTCGGTCTGAATGACAATAAAGGAAACCCTGTAACCCTGTAAACAAACTTGCTGGCAGACTTCCAAACTGTCAACATTGATAATCCCTACTTTCGGAAAAATGCTCAATACTCCCTTAATATCCCGAAATGATGATATTCATCATTGATGTTACCAAGACACATGACAAGCCCGCTTTTGGGGGTATCACCTTTCTGAACACTGCCATGTGATTTCCCTATAGCCCTAGGTTCAGTATCACTCCATTGTTTAACAATCTTGTCTTCTCTACCATTGCCTGCATTTGCCCAACTCCTGGCCTGCACTCTTCTGGGAAGGACTTGCATTTTGCTACTTACTGTAGCTCACCTTTTAGCTGGTGTTCCCATTCCTCTTTAAAAGTGCCAATCTTTTTTTTTTACCTGATACATTACCTCAGTTTCTCTATTGCGACGACAGATGGCACAATGGGCTAAGTGTTCGGCTGGCAACCGGAAGGTAGTCGGTTCGAATCCCGCTTGGAGTGCATACTGTCGTTGTGTCCTTGGGCAAGACACTTCACCCACCTTTGCCTGTGTGTGAATGTGTGTGAGTGATTGGTGGTGGTCGGAGGGGCCGTAGGCGCAGATTGGCAGCCACGCTTCCGTCAGTCTGCCCCAGGGCAGCTGTGGCTACAGAAGTAGCTCACCACCACCGAGTGTGACTGAGGAGTGAATGAATAATGCGATGTAAAGCGCCTTGAATATTAGAAAGGCGCTGTATAAATCCCATCCATTATTATTATTATTACCCATAGATGCCGTTGTGTGTTTATGACATTTTCTACTTTTGGATCTAAAATCATACAGAATGGTACACACCATTCATAAAGGTACACTCACATTCATTTTTATCCCAGTTTGATGCAATAGAATAAATCAACAATCATTGTGAATCTGTAGAATTCTCTGCCACAGAATGCAGTGGAGGCCAATGCACTGGAGGTTCTCAAGAGTGAGTTAGATTTAGCTCTTCGGGCTAACGGAATCAAGGGATATGGAGAAAAAGCAGGAATGGGGTATTGATTTTGGATGATCAGCCATGTGCTGGCTCGAAGGGCCGAATGGCCTACTCCTGCACCTATTTTCTATGTTTTCTATTCTATGAAGGATTATATTCTGTATGTGTCAATGTCCAGGTCAATACCCAGACATGGGATAATGCAGCTCCACACTTCTCCAACAGCTTCTCTCTAGCAAGTTTGTTTGAAAACTTGATGCTTGTGTGCAAAGCAACAAACATTTCCATGGCATTTCCAAACATGTCACATCTTAACAGTTTTATAGCCGCACAGATTATAGTGGAGGGCACATCAATCATTTTTTTGAAGCCTCTGTACAGTTACAAAGACGCCTGTTCATGTATTTCTCACAGTGCAAATATGACCCAAAAGTGGCCCTCAAGCCAGAAATGGATGTTCATATGCCAGAAAGAAAAGTGTTTACTCTTCCCAGTGCGATGGTTGCAGATCCAGATTTTTCAAAGTACTTTGGCATTGCAGTTGTACTGAATGCTAGTCAAGGCTCACATAGAATATTGTGTAAAGGTTCCATCACCCCAAAATATGAAGGATATAGTGATCTTTGAGAGAGTCTAAAGGTAATTGACCAGAATTGGAACCAGCATGAAGGCACTGTTATTGAGCTACCCTAAGTTATATTCCTTGGAGATAAGGAAAATTGATAACCAGGTAGAAACAATTCTCTCTTCTGATTCGACAATCCAAATTGAAGGAACATAATCTTCTATTCAACTTATGCCTGTTTAAGTTAAATTGTTTTCACGACATTTAGGAAGTTTGTGATATGGATTACTATAAATTATATATAATTGACAAGTATTAGAAGTTAGAGTGAAAGGCTATCAATATAGAAAATGACTAAAGACAGCACACCAACATGCTTACAAAGTACTTATTTCTGCATTTTCAGGTGAAAGAATCATAGAATTGTATGGCACAGAAACAGTGCCGTGACCCATTGAGTCTGCAGGGACCATCAAACACCCATTTACACAAATCCCATTTTATTTTCCCCGCATTATGGTCAACTCCCTCTAGATTCTGCCATTCATTCACCTGCACAGCTCCAACATTTTGTGAGTTCTACCATGTCTTTTGGTATCTCCAAGATACTGGTTTTGCTGAAGACTGCAAGAGGACTGAAATGGGGAATAACAAACTGAAAGATACATATTACGTGCAATGGAATATTTTCACTCACATCACTACGAGTGAAATCTTGAGCAAAAACCCAAGCAATTTCTTCGAATCTTAAAAGACTATAGATTTGGAACAAGGCGCAGACTTAAACAAATTTTCAAGATGGATTTATTGAAGAAATTTGTTTATATGAAATATCCGAAGCAAAGTCTTGTGATTTCAGGTAGTGTTCTCAATTTCAACAAAATTAAACATACTTTGTTTTAAAGATGACAGATTTTATCATGTCTTGGTAAATCTCCCTCAGAAAGGAGGAAGTGGAAAGAACTTAGAATAGTCTAAACATTTCTGGCATGTTGTTAGCCCGCCAGTGTTCAATGCATACTTGTGCCATTCAATGTTTTAACTCAAGTTTAAACTATTAAAAAATAAAGTTTAAGAAGATCTTAAAGTTATGGACAAGTGCAGGCTATGAACGGATTAAGTGTTAATCCTTTATTTATTTAATGATTTAAATAACCAGAATTACCAGACCAATAAAACATACATCTCTCATACATCTTCCATACAGACCGACCCACTTATAGATACGGACACATGTCCACATAGATACCCTACTTGCAAGCACATACAACAAGCACACACATGATGCACCCTATCATGCACATATGTGCATGCACACACATTTACAATACAGAAAAATACACATATTTGCGCAAATATGCAAGCGGATAAAGATTCAAAAATCTGTATGGGTAATATTTGAATGAAAACCTGAGTAAAAGAACCAAGCTGCCAGCCTATTGCTGACCCAGAAAAATCAATAATTTTAAACATAGCGCTGTGCTTGCAGAGTGATACGTACTGTCAATAAAAGGAGTAAATTACTTACCAGACAACGTGCTCGTGAGGCGATGGACCATGTTGATTTATGGTTCTGTATTTCCACCTTATGACCAAACCATCAATCTGAATGAAGCAGTGCATTTATTATAAAATGAATTGGCACTTCATCACGAACAGCTGTGCTCATAGGTGACTCACTGGTGAATCACTGTGTTCCATGGCACTCACTCCACATCAAGAGAACAGTCAATGTGTCAGGCGCACAGTGTTTCCCTGATACATTGACTGGATGGTGTATACTGTCACCACCATAACAGGCTCAGCCCCTGCTGGATTGCTAGAATTTGAGTCAGTAGGTTCTGACTTCAAAACTCATCCCAGAGACATAGAAGGAGGCCATTCATCCCATTGAGTTTAAGCTGGCACACAATCCCGTTCCCCATATGTCCCTGTAAAATATTCTCACCACATTACTATCAACTCCCTCGAGATTCTACCATTCACCAACATACACTAGGGAAAACCTATAGTGGGCCATTAACACAAAATGCTGGAATAACTCAAGGCCTTTCTTCAACCCGAAACGCCAATAGACAATAGACAATAGACAATAGGTGCAGGAGAAGGCCATTCGGCCCTTCGAGCCAGCACCGCCATTCAATCTGATCATGGCTGATCATCCCCAATCAGTACCCCGTTCCTGCCTTCTCCCCATATCCACTGACTGCTGTCTTTAAGAGTCCTATCTAGTTCTCTCTTGAAAGCATCCAGAGAACCTGCCTTTACCACCCTCTGAGGCAGAGAATTCCAGAGACTCACAACTCTCTGTGAGAAAAAGTGTTTCCTCATCTCCGTTCTAAACGGCTTACCCCTTATTCTTAAACTGTGGCCCCTGGTTCTTGACTCCCATAACATCGGGAACATGTTTCCTGCCCTTAGCGTGTCCAAACCCTTAACAATCTTATATGTTTCAATAATCTCATCCTTCTAAACTTCAGAGTGTACAAGCCCAGCCGCTCCATTCTCTCAGCATATGACAGTCACGCCATCCTGGGAATTAACCTTGTAAACCTACGCTGCACTCCCTCAATAGCAAGAATGTCCTTCCTCAAATTAGGGGACAAAAATTGCACACAATACTCCAGGTGTGGTCTCGCTAGGGCTCTGTACAACTGAAGAACCTCTTTGCTCTTATACTCGACTCCTCTTGTTATAAAGGCCAACATGCCATTCTCTTTCTTCACTGCCTGCTGTACCTGCATGCTTACTTTCATAGACTGATGAACAAGGACCCACAGATCCCGTTGTACTTCCCCTTTTCCCAACTTGACGCCTTCCTGTTTTTGATACCAAAGTAGCTAACCTCACATTTATCCACATTAAACTTCATCTGCCCACTCCCCAACCTGTCCAAGTCACCCTGCATTCTCATAGCATCCTCCTCACTCATGCCTTCACTCCAGAGGCACTGCCTATCCTGCTGAGTTACTCCAGCATCATGTGTTTATCCTCGTGTAGACCAGCATCTGCAGTTCCTTCCAACACAGAGAAAAAGGAGGGTCTGAAAAAGACTCGAATGACGAAATGCAAAATAAAGTTATGTCATTAGTTGCGTCCTTGGTACATTTTATGGATTATGAACCTTTTCACCATGCTACATTGAGTGGATGCCTTCCAGGTCCCTGAAACATTGGTACTCAGGGGTATTCCCTAAAAACATTGTGTGAAGCTGGTAACCCATCACCTGATATTGAATGGAACAAATGCCATGAACATGGATACATTGAATGAAGGACACCCAATCCTCCCCCTGGGAATTATAGATCAGTAAGCCTCACATCCGTGGAAGGAAAGTTACTAGAGAGGATACTGAGGATTGAGGAATACATGTATTTGGAAAGATAGGGGTTGAATAGGGACAGTCAGCATGGCTTTGTGTATGGGAAATCATGTATTTTACAAATTTGATCGTTTTTGTAGAAGTAACCAAGAGTATTGTTGAGGACCGGGCTGTAGGCATAGTCTATATTGATTTCAGCAAGGCCTTTAATGAGGTTCAGTATGGAAGGCTGCTTTGGAAGTTATATTGCATGGGATCCAGATAGGTAGTATCCTATCAATATCAATAGGTGGCATCGTAGACAGTGAAGATGGTTGTCAAGAATTACAGCAGGATCTTGATTAGCTGGGCAAATGGGTTGATGAATGATGAATGGAGTTTCATTCAGATAAGCGTGTTACATTTTGGGAAGTCAACCAAGGTAGGACTTTCACAATGAATGACAGTGCTCTGGAGAGTGTCGTAGAGCAGAGGGATTGAGGGGATTAAGGAGCACAACTACGGAGTTCCCTGATCTCAGGTGCTGTCTGTGTAGAGTTTGCACGTTCTACCTGTGATCACGCATGTTTCCCAAAGAGGGTTCATAAGTTAATTGGCCTCTGTGAATTACCCCTAGTATGTAATGAGTGGATGAGAAAGTGGGATAGCATAGAAATAGTGTGAACAGGTGATCAATGTTCAATGTGGACCCATTGGGCTGTGTGGATCTGTTTCCATGCTGTATCTCTAAAGTAAACTAAACTTATACCTTGAAAGAAGTAGATATCTCTCCTCCAATACAAAGATGTACTTGTCAATATGAAACATTGGTCAGATCAGGGACCCAGTCACCCTGATACATTGAATGGACTGGCACTCAGTCACCCAGAAAAGTTGATTGGATTGATCACCCAGTCACCCTGATACATTGAATGCAGCTGACAACTTTCACTTTATACATTGAAAGCCGTAGTATTAAGAAGCCTGCATCTATAATACAAGGATATGAATTTAAATTCTTGCAAAGCATCTTGGCAATTTGAAGACAGTCAATTAAATAAATCCTGGAATAGAAAAGTAATAGTATTGGTGATTCTCAGGCAGAAAACTACTGGCTTGCTGTGAACACCCGCCTGGTTCCCCCAATGTCCTGCAGGGAGGTAAACCTGCATGCTCGCTTGGTCTGGTCAATGTTGCCCTCACACCTAATTAACTCCTCTCTTAAGATAAATGGCTGAAGAGGACTCTCAGTTAATGGGCAGTAAATAGTGGGCATTATACAGTATGCTTACCCTGCCAGCAAATCCAGTATTCTTTGAATAAATAAAACATGTCATCAACTCTGTTCTGTTAAATCTCCTTTGCAACCCTTCTACTGTTTTGATGTCCCTGTGATTTGGCCATAATGCCCCTCCACAAATAAACTGGATTTAACCCTTCTGCACAGTACTGTAAACCATGGAAAAGAACAAATCTGTAATAAGCGAGCTCACAGCACAGTTGGAAATGTTTCATTGGAATGGTGCCGTGTAAAAAAAACTTGAAGACTTGGTTAGGCTAAGTTTGTGTTGCCTACTAATTATGGTTGTTCTAAAATCAGCTCCTAATAAGTTATACAGTGTCTGAAAATCTCTTGCATATGTATGGCTGACAGCTGCAAATTAGATAAATGTGTACTTCTGTGGTACAGAAAGAATGCACTCTACTCTGGCATTTGTTGCTCTTCCATTTACAGTCCCAACAAATGAATAATGTAGCAATTACATTAGTGATGAACATTAGTGTTAATTTAGCTGTCACTGTGCAATTTCAGGGAAGGACTAGAATTAACAATGGCCTATTTCCTCTACCATCGTTACTTTTTTGCATATCTTTCATTCATTGTTCTTTAACTCTCCAAATATCTCTCTTTTCCCTTATCCCTAACCAGTCTGAAGAAGGGTCTCGACCCGAAACGTCACCTATTCCTTCTCTCCAGAGATGCTGCCTGTCCCGCTGAGTTACTCCAGCTTTTTGTGTTTCTCTTCGTTTTAACCCTGTATCCGCAGTTCCTTCTTACACATTTCAGTGCACTGTCTGTTTTGTATCTCCTTTAAATCAGGTCACACTACTACATGAAATTCCTCTGTGGATTTTTTTTTAACATATTATGCATATTATATGTATATAATATATTCATATTATACCATGTCTCAACCTCCCACTTAATTGCTCACCTTTATGTCAGAAGGTTATTGGTTAAAAAAAAACAATGAAAATTCTGCAGATGCTGGAAATAAAAGCAGAAAATGCTGGAAACACTCAGGCAGCATCTATGGAGAGAGAAACAGTTAACATTTCAAGTGGATTTGTTAACCCTGTCCCCTTAATCCAGGGGTCGGCAACCTATGGCCCCCGGGCTGAAGGCGGCCCGTAACCTGAAATCATCCGGCTCGCAGGCGGATTTTTTTTCCGGAATCATCCGGCCCGCCGAGCGCCAAGCGCAGCCGAGCGGCAAGCGCCAAGCTCTGGCTGTACTGCATCCTGCGCAAAGCCACCAGCACGGCCGCGCACCTTCTGTGAACACGTTTAAGAAAGAACTGCAGATGCTGGAAAAATCGAAGGTAGACAAAAATGCTGGAGAAACTCAGCGGGTGAGACATGCAAGGATTGCATGAGGCTGCCTCACCCATAAGAGTGAGGCGCAAGCACCAAAACCAAAGGCCCATGAATAGTCTCAGATTCATATTGTTTGGGTATCAAATGAAATCCTTCCCAATGACGTAATGTCAAAAGCATTTGTTGGAACAAAGCTGCCTTTTTAATTTTGAGAATTCCGCCAGATTTAAAACAAATCCTTCTTCACTGTAATAACCCTGTACTCTCCCTTTATACATTTGGAATAATAATTGCTTTTGTGGATAATGATGAAGTGTTGAAACAAAAAATCGTACAGGCATTTCAGCTGCTGAGTACCATTGACAGTTTGACAAATGAAACGGGAAAGGGAATGGCACAAATAAAACATTTTCTAGTTCAAAATGGAAAGAGGCTTTGAAACTAAAATGCTCATTGTTATCCTCAATCCTTTCTGCATCAGACCGTGCCTGAAGTGTAGCTGGGCAGTGCTATTACTCATATATAACTACACCACCATCGTTGATCTTTCAAGTTAGATTTACAGCTGGGAAATGGAATCTAATATTTTATATATGTAAGGACCCATTGTAGTAGTACAAGAAGGTGACCCATCTCCATCTATCAAGACACAGTGGCCATCCCTTGAGCCTGTTCTGCTGTTCAGTTTGATCATGTTTCAATTGCACATCTTCTCCAGTTCCACGGCTTTCTCCATTGCAGAGGATTGTCTCGAACAGAAGATTTTGCACCCATTTTTCAAAATATCAATTGTTCCAGCATCCACAACCTTTGTGCGAGGGAGTGGCATATTTACCCAATGCCTTAAGTGGAAAAGTGTTTGCAGTTTCTGCTCTGCTTCTAAGATTCTTCCCTCTGGTACAAATAAAATACCATATCATTGTTGAGTCTATCAAATACAACCCCCACCAACCCATCTAAATCCAACATGCCTTCATGAATTTTGGACTGAGGGTTTGATACTCTAAACACTGGTGCCATTCTGAAGATGGATGCTAAATGCAGCCTGGTTATATTACAAAGTTTTAAAAGGAGCTAGACACCAAAAGCATGAGTAACTCATAGCAGTAGCTCTGGAGAAAAGTAATAGGTCGAGACCCTTCTTCAGACTAAGAGTCAGGGGAGAGAATGAATGAAAGGTGTGCAAAAACACAAATCAAAGCTAGCAACAAGAATCAAGGAAAGGTAGAGCCCACAATGGTCCATTGTTGCCTGTGGAGCAGGTGATAACGAATGTTACAAACAATGAAATTAAGCAGGACGACAGTGAAAATAGTAGGATGACTAGGGTGTGGGAGGGACGGAAAGCAGGGGAATGTAAGGATTACTTGGAGTTAGAGAAATCAATATTCATATGATTGTAAAAAGGAGCTGTTGATTAACCCAAATAGTATTATTTGTTCTCGGCCTGCGAACAGTTATGTTTACTAGGGTTTACTTTTGATTACCATATGTTTACAATCAAATTTTCTCTCTGTCCCCTGAAGCAGTGACACATAGAATTAATAAATGCAGAAACAGGCCCTTTGGCCCATTGAATGGGTACCAACTATTAAAGCACCAATTTACACAAATCCTGCATTTATCTCATTCTATTCCCCCCACATTCCACCTTAACTCAGATTCTACTCTCTGACTTCCTTAGCAGGCATTAAAAAAAAAGGAGAAAACCCATGCAGTTATAGGGAGAATGTACAAACTGTACAGACAGCAACCATTGTCAGGATGGAACCCGGGTCTCTAGAGCGGCTTGGCAGCAACTCTACTGCTGCTCCACTGTGCTGCTAAGGTTAAGCTGTTGGACCTAGATGTACTGTTTAAGAAGGAACTGCAGATGCTGGAAAATCAAAGGTAGACAAAAGTGCTGGAGAAACTCAGCGGGTGCAGCAGCATCTATGGAGCGAAGGAAATAGGCAAAGTTTCGGACCGAAACCCTTCTTCAGACTGATGTGCGACCTAGATGTACTGTCTGTTCTGGAGTTTATGTTATACATAACTCTGTGGTTTCTTGAGATTCCCTAAAACTACTGGATGGATAGATGATATACACAAGCCAACAACATTTTAACTGAAACCAGTTATCAAAGCTGTTGTTTAATGGAATGGTCGGTTCCGGAAGATTCTTTAGCAAATATGTGCAGTACTGACTGCTATTAGTAAAGCTATCCTTAGATTTACAAATTATAGAAACTTAGATACCACCCAATAAGGTTATACCTGATCCAAACCAGGGATTCCAATGCAATAATTGTTTGCAGTTGTTTGCTCAGCATAACATTTTGAATGTGTGATCCTGTTCCAAGAATATATTCCACATGATTCAGCTTTCAAAGTTTTCGATAGCCTTTAATGCTAGCAGTTGATGCAAACTATTAGAAGTTAATCATTCCCATATTAGTGGGAGTCTGTTGCTCCACTCTTAGCAGCCACCTTGTTGACAGTGCAGTTTAATCCATCAATGAAAGGTGTATAAATTCTGGCTTCTGCTGTTCGCACTGAAGATAAGTGACACAAGGTGTTCTGCGGCAAGGTGATAGCAGGGTATATAATGTGTACAGAGGCAAGTCTGCTATTATAAGTTTCTGGCTGGGGTTGAACTTCACATGTGTTGCCATGATCTATCCTGGTCAGAAGCAAGTACTGTATTCCACCACACTTTTGAGTTGGGTATAACAGCATTAGAACCAGAATTGTCCAGAATTCTTTCCATATTAGCAGCAACAATATATAGGTAATTTAGGAATGTAAAACATCCCGGGTTCTTTGTCGAACATTACGGAACAAAATTGAAACAGGCACAAAAAAACATATTGGAATCATAGTTGTAATACAGTATGGAGGAGACCATTCTGCCCATCCAGTCCATGCTGGCTATCTGGAGGGTAAGCATTTAATCCTATTCCCTCATTCTGTTGGTGATTAAAGGTCGGCGTGGACTAGTTGGACCAAAAGAACGGTTTCTGTGCTGTATTATTCTTTGATTCCACCCCCTAATCCTTGAGGTAGACACACAGTGCTGGAGTAACTCAGTGGGTCAGGCAGCATCTCTGGAGCAAAAGGATAGGTGACTTTTCGGGTATCTCTAACCTAAACTAAATTAAACTAAAAGTGTTTGGGAATTCACGCCTGTGGCAAGACCAGTATTTACACGTCAATCACGACAGAAAATATAGTTTATATAACCTTTGACTGATGAGGGGGCTTTCTGCAGGCATATTGGCAACCTGGTTTCCCCACATTGCAATAGTCACTACACTCCAAAATGACTATTATCATTAAAGGAATCTGGGACAACCTGAGGCTGGGAAGCTTCCACATGGATGTAACTTCATTCTTTTCTTTGTAGCTGCTGTTGGGAAGATGGCAGTTTGACTGAATGGCCGACCACATCTAAAATCCAGCTGTACTCCGACTCCCAGCGTGCACAGAGTTTATTGCCACCCCACTCTGAAACCAACCACTCTCATCATTATTCCTCCATATGTTTAAAAGGCAACACAATTCTGTGTGTGTGTCTAACTGCACAGTCACTTCTTTTCTTTCTTTGCTATTACCGTGCCAATTTGATGAACATTGAAGGCCTAGGTCTGCTTTGATAGTGAGATTAGCTGCAGCAGCTGAAATGACTCAGCTGGTAACAATGGTTCCTCTCTTATGTGTTGCAACTAATCCTGTTTTTAATTTCGTGCCACCCATTTTCAGATTCTTTCTTGTAAATTGATCATTTACTCACCAGCTTTATGCTTTGTTCATCCTTCTGCTGCTCAAAGACATCCATTGTTAATCACCCATTTTCTGAATTCCTGCCTCTTGCTTTTGCTCCAAGTTTTGTTGGCACTTACGACAGGATGGAAGCAACTCTCTGCTCGATGCCAATCCCAACCAGCATTCCAAAGTGCTTGTTAGCTGAATCAATGATTCTGGATCACTCTAACATTGCAGGTCATACACCTACAGTGATGTTATAAGATCCACAGAACAAATGCAGGAAAAAAAAAGGTTATTATTGTACAGAAAATAGTGGTACAGCACAGTAACTTAAGTTTCTAGATCAGCCTAACATGGAGAACTTTATCAAATGCCTAATGAAAAATCCACAAAGACAACATTGCCGCCTTACTTTCATCGATCCCCTTCACCACATTCTCAAAAAACTCGTTCACGTTGGTGAGACGCAACCTGCTGCATACAAAGCCATACTGACTATTCCCAATTAACCCATTTGCTTCAAAATAGGAGTAAATCTAACTCAAATAATTCTCTCCAATAGCTTCCCTAACACCGACATGAGACTCGCCAGCCTATAATTCCCTGGATTCTCTCCCCTTCTTAAACAAAGGAATAACATTAGTTATTCTGCACGCCTCCGATACCTCATCTGTGGCCAGAGAAGATCTTCATCAAGGCTCTCGCAATCACCTCCCTTGCCTCTCTCAATAACCTGATATAGATCCTATCAGGCCTGGAGATTTATCCATCTTAATGCTCTTCAACAGCCTCAACACCACCTCTGTATAATCACAAACTGCCCTTGTTAGTATTCTTCACACTGATCTCACTATCCTCCATGTCCTTCCTGGTGAAAATAATTGCAAAGCACGTGTAGTCTAGTACCTTGCCTAGATACTACTTATTAAAGTTGGCTTATGTATAATGAGTGAAGGAAGACAATGCAGTCTATAAGACAGATGGATCCTGCCCCATATGACATTAGTGGGTTGCATTTAGCTATTTCACATACTGTTTATTTCAGAGTATTTTAACATGGAAACAAGCCCTTCAGCTCAATTCATGCATGCCGACCAAGATGCCCCGTCTAAGCTAATCCCATATGCCTGCGACTGACATATCTCTCTAAAACATTCCTATCCATGTATCATCTGTTCAAATATCATATGATTACATTTTTATTTAATTTTACTGCATAGGTTTTGATTACTTCTTGTGTACCCAATGCACAGAAATTCACTGACTTATGTTTTTCTCTCTCGGGGAGCGAGGATTAATCAATTTTATGCCCAATTCCCCAAAAGATATTTTACAATTATGGACCCTGTCGACACATTGGGTCTCATCATCAGGGATTAAGCCTGCTCTGGACCACATGTTTTAGCAGATGAAATCATGGGAAATCATGTCTCACAACTCTGAAGTAATTTTTTGAAGAGGTCAATAAGATGATTGATGAGGGCAGGGTCGTGGACATTATCAATGTGGGCTTTAGCAAGGCTTTTGACAAGGGCCCACATGGTAAACTTGCCTGGAGGGTTAGATCACATTGAATTCAAGGCAGGCTATCTAACTGGATTCAAAATCGGCTTGAATGAAAGAGTCAAAGGGTTGTTTTTCTGATTGGTGGCCTGTGCCCTGTGATGTGCTGCAGGGGTCGGTGCTGGGTCTAGCATCAAGAGAGAGTGAGAGTCAAAGGGTGCTTTATTGTCATGTATACCAAAATAGAACAATGAAATTCTTACCTGCAGCAACACTACATGTCTGTAAACACAGTACTCAAAGATAACATAATAAACAAACAAAAAAAGTTCCAATAAATAAAAAAAAACAATACTGTGCAAACCAAAACAAAGCCCAAAGTCCCTCGTGCAACCAAGCCAGTTTGAAGTTTGAAGTCTAGTTGGTGTTTGTGGTGTATAGGAACCTGGTTGGGAAGAAGCTGTTCCTGAACCTGGACATCACAGCTTTCAGACTTCTATGCCTTCTTCCCGATGGCAGGAGTGAAATAAGAGCGTGGGCAGGATGGTATTGGTCTATGATGATACTGGTTGCCTTTTTGAAACAGCACCTCCTATTAGGTGGTGAGGAGGTCAGTGTCCACCACATTTTGTAATCTCCCTTGTTTTGGGAGCTTTCTAACTGGCATTGTTTCCAAATGAACATTTAAACTGAAACACTGTTTTTTTTGTTCACGTTGTGATGTTGTTTTCATTATTGTTCTATCATGATTCCACACTGTAGATTACTGAGATGATATCATTGCTGCAGTGATCAGAAGAAAACTAAGTTACATGTAATGGGTTTGTAAGCATTTTATAAAAAAGGTCAGTGAAGAATTTACTTTATTTATTAAATTCACCAAATAAGCTAGGCTTCATGTTTAATGTTTCTGGATAAACTGCAAATTAAATGTGTGCCCATCGTATGCCCTTCCACTGCTCAACGCCCTCCTTCTCATCCTGGCACCATTCACGTCAAAAACATGAACAACAAATTATTTCTGCAGTCAATGTTGTATTTCGGTAAACCTATGCACAGCAAGCTGCCAGCCACAAATACCATTGCAATAGCATTGAGATGATGTTCATTAAGGAATTATCCAGAGCACCGGGCAGGTCATTCAGACAGGGGAGGTCCTCTCGGGTGCAGCCCCACACCTGGCTTGTGAGGCACCTCTTCCCCACAGACACTGGCTTCAGAATCTTTTACATCTATCTGATGGAGCAAAGAGAGCATCACTTTAACAATTCAGTTGATGAACTTAAAGGTGGGTAGATGCAGGAAAAATGTTCCTGATGTTGAGGGAGCAAAATCTTCAATGAACTATAACCAACTCAGCTTGACAGCAGGAAAAATGTGGAAGTGGAAAACAATTAGAAGCGAAGGATAAAATGAGCAATAGCTCACATGGATTACCAAATGGAACATTTTTCATGACTAATCTCCCTGAATTCTTTGAAGCAATAATAGAGAAAGTAGACAAGAATGATAAAACAGCATTAATCCATCTCGCTAAAAGATGGATATTTTTTGTGACTTTCACAGCCTCATTATACCCCCTAAAGCACTATATTGACAACACACTTTCAATATAGTACGATTGTAAAGTAGAAAATCCGGCAGCTAACTACCACACAAAGAAGCAATGAATCTCTTGTTTCAGTGACATTGATAGGGGGATAATACTCCTGCTCACTTTCAGTTTGTGCCATGGGACTTTCTATCACATTCACTTGATGAAGCAGAAATACCAAACAGTACAGGAGCCCTTTGATACCAACTGTGCTGGAGTGTCAAGTTACGTTTTTGTCCGATAAACCTCTGATCTAGAGTTAAGACCTCAACCTACTGAGCCAGATTTCCAAAAGGCTTTTGGTAAAACATCACACAATCAACTATTAAGTGGATTCAGAAACATGTGAAGCCAAATCACGATAATAGCTGACTGGTAGCAAGGCACAAGACGGAGAAATTAGGCAAAAAGTGAAGGGTTCTGCAATCTGCAGTCGATGGTGTTCACAATTCATACCAGCGATTTATTTTTTCTAGAATCAGAACAGCAATTTCTCATTATACAGGTGGCCCAAAATCACAAGGATTGCTTCAAATTACCAAGAGAGCATTGTTAATTATGCAGCAAGGGCACACAAAGAACAACTGAACCTTAACAAAGATCAAAGCAAGGCATTAGATCCCGGTGAGAAAAAATGGGGGCATATATTTCAGACAAATGTAGAATCTAAGTGGGTAGAAGAGCAAATGTATCTGGAAATAAAAATATACAAATCACTGAAAATTGTGACCCAGGTCAATAGGACCATAACAAAAGCAAACCCAGTACTAGGGTTTATTTCTAGAGGGGTGGAATTGAAAAGCAGAGAAGTTATGCTAAACTTATATGGAACGCTGGTCAGACCAGCTCTGTGCAACACTGGTCACCCCTTCATTAAAAAGGATAGAGAGATATTGCAAATGGGGCAAAATTATTTACAGGCTAAGCAACGGGAATCTGGAATTACACCTATAAGGGGATGGAAAACATGCTGGGTCATTGATCTCTTGCAGGGAAGTATCCAAAAGAGATATTTTAAGATTATTATTTTGACAGGTAATGTACAAAATGAGGCACAAAACTTGACCATAAATATGACAACAAGGAATCAGATTTGAAATTGAACAGTAGTTCCTTTATCTACAGACTAAGGTGAATGTAGAACTTAAAACACAAACAGCAGTTGCATAGTCTGGAATCATAAGGCAAAGCTGGATAGGTTTCTAAGGGTTAAGACAATAGGAGTGCAAGCCGATAGAGGTCATGTGTTACATACACATTACCAGACACTGGCTGAGTTGAATACCTGCATTGTCTGTTATGTTACTTTGATGGTAAATGTAAGGCACATAGTAGAGCAGAGAAATGGAGAAAGTAGAGAGAAAACCTAAAGAAAAGATTAAAAAAAGACATAATGTGCTGGAATAACGCAGCGGGTCTGGCAGCATCTCTTGAGAACATGGATAGGTGACGTTTTGGGATGGAAACCGTCTTCAGATTGATTGTGGTAAGAGGGGGAGAAAGCTGGAAGAGGGGTGGGGTTGGACAGTGCCTGGCAAGTGTTAGGTGGATACAGGTGAGGGGGGGAGGGGGGGTTGATAGGCAGATGATTGGACATAGGCCATAGATGAAAAGACAAAAGGTATGAGGTAAGGTCAGAAGAGATGTGAATTGTGAAGCTAAAGGAAGGAAGTAAGGTGGAAGAGGAGGGTGAAGGGGAGAAATGGGTGAATCCAGGTGGGCCACAGAGAAGAGGGGTTGGGAAAGAAGGGGGGATGGTTGTGTGGAGGTTTCATTAGATTATACTGTAATCTACCCAAGCAGAAAATGAGCTGCTGTTGCTCCAATCCCTCAATAACACCTCAAACACCCTCAAACCACAACACCTGTCCCTATACCTCCTTCCTTGTCTTCGTCCAAGGACCCCGACAGTCCTTTCAGGTGAGGCAGAGGTTCACTTGCACCTCCTCCAACCTCATCTACTGTATCCGCTGTTCCAGGTGTGGACTCCTGTATGTCGGCGAGAGCAAGCGTAGGCTCGGCGATCGTTTCGCTGAACACCTCCGCTTGTTCCGCCTAAACCTACCTGATCTCCCAGTTGCTCAACACTTTAACTCCCCTCCCATTCCCAATCGACCTTTCTGTCCTGGGCCTCCTCCATTGTCAGAGTGAGGCCCAGCAGTATGAATCTCATATTTCGCTTGGGTAGTTTGCACCCCAGCGGTATGAACATTGACTTCTCTAACTTCAAGTAGCCCTTGCTTTTCCTCTCTCTCCATCCCCTCTCCTACCAGTCCTCCTGTCTCCAACTACATTTTATCTCGGTACCACCCACTCCCCTGACATCAGTCTGAAGAAGGGTCTCGACCCGAAACGTCACCCATTCCTTCTCTCCAGCGATGCTGCATGTCCCACTGAGTTACTCCAGCATTTTGTGTCCACCTTGGATTTAAACCAGCAATCTGCAGTTCTTTCCGACACACTTTGTTTGTCCAGTGTCTTTGGTGTAGATACTTGATTGAAGTATCACAGCTGATATGCACATGGACATTGAAACATTGTTAGATTGTGTACAGTGAAACAGATTTCCAAGAATCACCAAAACTTGCAGGATTTTACAGGCAGTGGCAGAGTGGTACAAAATTAACACAGGGAGAGTAATGGTGAACAGATGCATTGCAGATGGATAAAATGTACAGTTGTTTTTCATAACAATCAGGATCATGGTCCTTTTTATTTATTTTTAACCTGGTGGTGGGAATGCAGTATCATTTACAAATCTGTAGGGAATGTTGCGAGAAAAAATCAACAGTGACTACAGTGACAAACTTCACATCACAGACATACTAGTGAAATGGGAGAACATGGGAGATAAATGTAATGAACTATGAAGCAATATGTTTTGATAAGAAGAAATGAGGAGGGACAGTATTCACTTGGTAGAATTTTAAAGATGGTGCAGGATTAGGGAGTTCTTGATGAAGTAAATAGCAGGACAGAGAAAGGAGAGTTAGTGGATGATGGATTTTCAGATGGCCCTTGATAAGGTGCCGCATGTGAGGCCGCTAAACAAGATGAGAGCCCATGGTGTTAGAGGGAAGATACTAGTATGGATAGCAGGTAGACAAAAATGCTGGAGAAACTCAGCAGGTGAGGCAGCATCTATGGAGCGAAGGAAATAGGGCAAGGGTTTCGACCCGAAATTGCCTATTTCCTTCGCTCCATAGATGCTGCCTCACCCGCTGAGTTTCTCCAGCATTTTTGCTTACCTTCGATTTTCCAGCATCTGCAGTTCCTTCTTAAACTGTATGGATAGCAGGTTGGCCTGATGGCAGAAGGCAAAGAGTGGTAATAAAGGGGACTTTTTCTGGTTGGCTGCCAGTGCCTAGCAGTGTTCTGCAGGGGTCGGTGCTGGGACCTTTACTCTTCTCGAAGTATATGAACGATTTAGATGAGGGGATTGAAGGTTTTGAGGCCAGGTTTGCAGATTATACGAAGATAGATGGAGGGGCAGGTAGTGCAGAGAATGCAGGGACTCGGCAGAAGGACTTGGACAGGTTGGGAGAGTAAGCAAAGAAGTGGCAGATGGAATACAGTGGAGCAAAGTGTGGAATCATACATTTTGGTAGTAGGAATAAAGGCGTAGACTATTTTCTAAATGGGGATAGAAATCAGAAATCGGTGGTGCAAAGGGACTTGGGAGTGTTGGTGCAGGATTCGCAAAAATTAATTTGCAAGTCGAATCAGTAGTAAAGAAAGCAAATGAAATGCCAGCATTTATTTTGGAGGACTATAATATAAAAGACAGGGATGTAATGCTGAGGCTTTATAAAGCACTGGTCAGATCACATTTGGAATATTGTGAGCAGTTTTGGGCCTTATATCTGACAAAGCCTGTGCTGTCTCTGGAGAGGGTCCAGAGGAAGTTTACGAGATTAATCCTAGGAATGATTGGATTAATATATGATAAGCGTTTGATGGCACTGGGCCTCTACCCGCTGGTCTTTAGAAGAATGAGGGGGGGGACCTCATTGAAACTTACCGAATAGTGAAAGGCCTGGATAGAGTGGATGTGGAGAGCATGTTTCCACTAGTGGGAGAGTCTAGGACCAGAGGCCATAGTCTCAGAATAAAAGGACGTATCTTTAGAAAGCAGATGAGGAGGAATTACTTTAGTTAGAGGATGGTGAATCTGTGGAATTCATTGCCACAAAAGGCTGTGGAGGCCAAGTCATTTTAAGGCGCATTAGTAAGGGTGTCAGGGGTTATGGGTAAAAGGCAAGAGAATGGGGTTGAGAGGGAAAGATAGATCAGTCAAGATTGAATGGCGAAGTCGACTTGACTGGCTCGAAGTTGACTGGCCTAGTTCTGCTCCTATAACTTATCATCTTATGAACTTCTAGGTGAGTACATACATTCTAGTATTATGCTATTAAAATGTGGCCTCATTATTAGCAAGGTCACTTGGCTAACCTATTTAACAGCGGTTCGGCCTCAACACTGTCCCATCTTGAAAAAGTCTCACTCCATCAGCCCCATCTCACATGACACTTGAATTAAACGATTGCATCTTTAAGTCTTTTGAGATGCCTAACCACGGACAATAGGAGGGATATGTTTAACTATCAGCTGAAAGCAATTAGGACATACCCAAAGCAAGCCACAAGAAAACAGGAATGAATAACAGAATCGGATGGATGCTCGGATGGCTAATTAGTTCAAGAACCTAACCCAAACCAGATTCTCAGCCTTCAGGGAAGCAGGTTCGGGATAGATAGCGAGCCTGCCTCTGATTAAACTGGCACAAGCCATTGTAATGCCACACTGGATGCGTAATAACGAGTTAGGCTTCTGGGCTCATGTTGCTGTTGTTCATAGAAACATTCAGCACAGAAACTGTCCCTTTTGGCCCACCTCATCTAATGCCAATCACGATGCCTATCTAAGATAATTCCATTTGTCGGGATTAGGTTAGTATCTCTCCCTTCCTTTCCTTTCCAACTATCTGTCCAAATGCCTTTTAAACATTGTAATTAGATCTATCTCCAGTACCTTCTCTGGCAGCTTTTCACCACATTCTGTCTGAAAATCTTCTCTCGGAGCGGTTTAATTTTTTTCCTGTCGGCATAAATCTCTGCCGTGTAGTTCAAGGCTCTACTGACCAAGGGGAAGAATCTCTAACTATCAATTCTATCCATGCATCCCATCATTTTATAAACCTCACTCAGCCTCCTAAGGTTCCAGTGGGAATAAATCCAATCCATCCAATCTTTTCACCAGGATGTAGACAGACAGGTAAATGGGCAAGGACATGGAAACGTGGAAATGGATTACGATATATTTTGACAGAAAAAATAGTAATGTGAAGTAATTTTTAAATGGAATGAGAGTGTAAAGCATTGCAACCTGCCTGATAGGCACCACAACCATTTCCTCAAGATTGGCCCAAGGTACGGCGGCCATACCCGACAGTAGGCCTGGCTTGCGGTCGTGGATCCAGGAGCCTGCCTAGAGAGGGAAGCAGCCGAGCCCGGCCCCTCCCTGGTCGCCCTGTGGACTGGACAGGAGGGAGTCGGAACAGAGGGCCGTGCACCTCGAGATGGAGAGGGCCGCTGAAGGCCCGGCAACAACCTGGGGTTCGGTTGCATCGGGCACCAAACCAAAAGGACGAGGGTGTGTTCCAGACGTGGCCTGCAGCTGCATAGAGCGGTGGAGCACTTCACACCAACTGGGACTTGAAATTGGTACCAAATCTGGTGACTCTGTATACAGTCTCAGTGCACTACTGCTACACACTGTACTGTATCTGGGATGCTTATCTAAGGTGCAATAGGTGCAGGAATAGGCCATTCAGCCCTTCGAGCCAGCACCGCCATTCACTGTGATCATGGCTGATCATCCACATTAAGGAACCAGTTCCTGCCTTCTCACCATATCCCCTAACTCCGCTATCTTTAAGAGCTCTATCTAACTCTCTCTTGAAAGCATCCAGAGAATTGGCATTCACTGGCTTCTGAGGCAGAGAATTCCATAGATTCACAACTCACCTCCGTTTTGCCTCACCTCCATTCTAAATGGCATCCCCTTATTCTTAAGCTGTGGCCCCTTGTTCTGGACTTCCCCAACAGCGAGAAAACGTTTCCTGCCTCTAGCATGTCCAATCCCTTAATAATCTTATATATCAATAAGATCCCCTCTCATCGTTCTAAACTCCAGAGTATACAAGCCCAACCGCTCCATTTTATCGACATGTGACAGTCCCACCAGCCCAGGAATAACCTCGTGAACCTACGCTGCACTCCCTCAATAGCAAGAATGTCCCTCCTCAAATTTGGAGACCAAAACTGCACACAATACTCCAGGTGTGGTCGCACCAGGGCCCTGTACAACTGCAGAAGGACCTCTTTGCTCCTATACTCAATTCCTCATGTTATGAAGGCCAACATGGCATTAGCTTTCTTCACTGCCTGCATGTTTACTTTCAGTGACTGATGAACAAGGACCCCCAGATCTCTTTGTACTTCCCATTTTCCCCACTTGACACCATTCAGATAATAATCAGCCTTCCCGTTTTTTCCGCCAAAGTGGATAACCTCACATTTATCCACATTAAGCTGCATCTGCCATGCATCTTCCCACTCACCCAACTTGTCTAAGTCACCCTGCATCCTCATCACAGTTCACACTGTCACCCAGCTTTGTGTCATCTGCAAATTTGCTAATGTTACTTTGAATCCCTTCATCTAAATTATTGATGTATATTGTAAAGAGCTACGGTCCTAGCACCGAGCCTTGCGGTACCCCACTAGTCACTGCCTGCCATTCTGAAAGGGACCCGTTAATCCCTACTCTTTGTTTCCTGTCTGCCAACCAATCTTCTATCCATGTTATCTAAGTGCTTATGTACAGTGATACCTGTACTGTACTGAATTTAAAAAATGAATGTCATTGTACTGTTGATTCATAGAATTAATCTATGAAACAGTGTATACCATCAACAGGATACATTGCAGCAACTCACCAAAGCTCCTTAGACAGCAACTTACAAACCCATGACCTCTACCTGGTAGAAGGATACAGCCTGCAAAACCATGGGAACACCATCACTTGGAAGTTGCCTTCAAAGCTACAAACAACACTGACTTGGAAACATCGTGTGGTTTCTTCAGTGGGTCATAATCCTGATACTCCTTCGCCTCACATGCTTCCAGCATTTTCTATTTTTATTTGATTACCAGCCGATGCAGATTTCTCTTTTTTTCATTCATTGTTGAACCCTTTGTTCGCAGACAACGTAGTAATTGTCCCATGTGGCCTAACCTGCTGCTAGCGCTATATAAATCAATATTTTCACACACTCAAAAAAGTGAAATACATTTTCTAGGAACGATAGCCTGGAAGCCTTTGACAGAAAGACTGCAGGGGGAGTCTTAGGATGAATGAGAACAAAAGAAGGGTGGAAGCCTTTTCCTCCCTTACAAGCGGACACTATTGACTGTCTCATAACTCAGCTTAGCAGGAGAGCTTATATCCTGCCACTTATATAGTGTATTACATAGACACTAGTGGCATTGCTGGTCTAATGTTAATATGTTAATGTTAATATGTGTTTATTGTTATTTTTTATTGTATTGTATTGTATGTTTGACAATAAAGGCTATCTAATCTAATCTAATCTAATAGCATAATTAGTAAGTTACTGTTCTACATTATTTTCTTGACAAATATGCAAATGTGCCATCTCTCCTCCAGTCATCTAAATCCACCCTTGCATCATCCCCATTACTATTGAAAGTGAAGTCAGGGTCAGCCTGAGTTGTTATCATACAGCTGAGCTCCAAACACTAGTGCGGAGATCCCAAAATTCCCATATTCCAACTCATCTACCCCCAGGCATGGCCTCGTGGGGTTGGTGAATGGGTGTGGCACTAGGAATGGGAGTATAGTTCATAGGTTTTAGGAGCAGAATTAGTCCATTCGACCTATCAAGTCTACTCCGCCATTCAATCATGGCTGATCTATCTTTCCCTCTCAACCCCCATTCTCCTGCCTTCTCCCCGTAAACCCTAACACCCATACTAATCAAGAATTTATCAATCTCCAATGTAAAAATATCCATTGATTTGCCCTCCACAGCCGTCTGTGACGATGAATTCCACAGATTCTCCACCCTCTGACTAAAGAAATTCCTTCTCATCTCCTCTCTAAAGGTGCGTCCTTTTATTCTGAGGCTAATAGTTAGGGAGTGGAACAGAAATACGAAAGGCACAAGTTCCCAGGAGGCGGTGTCTCTTGTGCAGCTGAACCAAGCGTATCGCGGCCTGCAGGAGGAAGCCGCCAAATCGGTCCCCTGCTCCTTGGACCTGGCAGACCACCGGCCTGGAAGGGGGAAGCCCTAATGGCCGAATGCAGGAGGCACCCCTGTAGAACAAAGGTGGACAGGCTCGGATGTGGCGTCAAGGAAAGCAATGGCTGGAGGTTTACAACAGCCTGGGCCTTGCCGGGAACAGGCACCGCTCATAAGAACTAGAGCGTGGACTTTTAAAATGGCGCCAAAACATGGCGCCTCTCGTACGCAGGCTCAGTAGACTATTTCTGTACACTTGCTAATCGAGGGTCGGTGTAATGGCAATACTCTACTGGTCTATTTGGAAGGAAAATAATTTCACTGTGTTAGCACTTTGCACACGTGACAATAAATGCACGATTGACAATAAGAAGAGCAAGCAAGTCAATTCTATTTTATTTCAAAGCTGAGATGCAGGACACATTGGCATTATTAATAACACATGTCATACACAAAACTAAATATGTACATATCTCAAAGCAAAAGAAAAACAAATGTACAGAAAAAAAATACAAATTAAATTAAATAATAATAACATAAGCATTTTATACCTTCAGAACCAGGCAGCTGACACCTTTTGAACCCTTGTCCGTAACAATTTTCATGAAAATGCCACCCAGGTAATATATGACTTAAATAGCTTTACATTTACACTTTGTAAATGAGGTCATATAGTAAACTGAAGCTGTTCACTACATAAGTTAAATAGCCTCTGACCTAAGACTCATTAACATCTGAAGACTATAACGATGTTTCTGTAACCTTGTAACCATTAACAGGCTAGCTTAAACCACAAATTCAAAAAGTAAAAAACTCAAGATCTGCATAAAGTACTTTAATCCTCACTATCAGGAATCTCTCACTGTCTATAACTATTTTAAAATTGTTGCACAGAAGCTGAGAAACAGATATTATTGGAATGTTCAGACAGTTCCCACGCCTTATATCAATGGAAGAGACAAGAGTAATGCAGTGGTTAGTGCTATTTCCACCCAGATCCAGGGACCCTGGTGTGATCCTGATCTCGGGTGCTGTCATTGTGGAGTTTCCAAGTTCTCCTGGTGACTTTTGAGTTTTCCCCGGGTACTGCAGATTCCTCCCGCATCTTGCCAATGTGCAGGGAGATTCATTGACCACTGTACTTTACCCTTTAGTGTAGGTTTGTTGCAAAATAATGAATCTGCAAAAGGGAGTGAATGGGCATCTGAGAGAGAGAACAAGTTGGAGGAGTACTGGGAAATGTGGAAAGCAAACAGCAATCCCTCCAAACCTCACTCCATCCTGATCTGGCATAATATTGCCTTTGCTTCCAAATTCCAGAATAACATATCTTCAAAAATAGAATAAATATAAAACAATGTTAACAATGCTTCACCTGCCCCCTCCCCACATGTATCAGAAACAAACTCCAAAACATTCCTCACCCCATTTGCACAGCTGATTATGATTCTGCTTTAGTTCTTGTTAACTGTCAACGATGTTATTGATTTTAATGCCATCTAGTCGTGTCTTGTACTAGACACGGGCCTCCAATCTGAAAAACAACCTTCCACCACTACCCTCTACTTCCTACTGTCAAGCCAATTCTGTATCCATTTAGCTATATCTCCCTAGATCCCATGTGATCAAACCTTCTGTGCAGAAACTTATCAAAGGCTTCGTAGAAGTCCATGTAGACTACATCTACAGACCTGCCCACATCAGCCTTCTTGACTATTTCTTTAGAACCATAACATTTGAGAGTCATGATTTCCCATGCACAAAATCATGCTAACTATTCTAATCAATACTATCTTTCCACATGCATGTACATTTTATTCCTCAGAATCCTCTCCAGTAACTTACCTACCACAGATGTTAGGCTATTGTTTCATGGTTTTTCTTTGCAGCCCTTCTTAATATGATTTGGAGTTGAGCCTAGATCCAAACTGAACTAATTTAGCCCCTTCATTCAAAGACACAACCACAGAGGTGCTGTGTCTCCCTCTGCCCAAACCTGTTCAATGCATCTGTCCCTCAATAGCCCACAGCCTCAGCACTCTCTCCACCCCGACCACCTGTTATCTCCATTTCTGTTACCTGGCCTTGTCTATGCTAAAAGTCACTGAATTTCCTTAATGGGAAATTATTTCTAAATCCATAAATGTGGGTAAGAAATGGTAGTCAAATGAAAGGTTATCATCCCAGTGAAAGATAATCTAGTGCAAATATTGACTATATCTCTCTCTCTGGAGATGCAGCCACTTTAGATTTCCAGTACACACCCAACTTTGTTTTTCTATTATTTTACAAAATACTATTTTGCATTGTGTTGCAAAAAATCAGGGTGGCAATTATCAAAAGGGAGGGATCAATGGAAAGTATGTGATTTTAATATTGAATGACCTAGTTCTGCAATTAGAGAAGATTTAGAACAGTTCTTTTCAATTAAGGTTCCAGCAGATTCAATTACAGCATCTCAAAATTCAGTGATCGAAACACAAAAGTACTGGAACGTACATGGAAGATACATAACTAGTGATTCTACAAATGATGCAACAGATACTCTTCCCTTGCCTGGAGTCCATGGCTTACAATAGTGGAAAACTATTTTTTCCCAATATCCCCAATATTTCCCAATATCAACAACCAAAAGGCAGCCTCCCGCTGTTCCGAAACATTCCCTATAAACAATTCAGTGGTGGATTCTATTGAGTTAGTCTAAATAATATTTTAAGAATGTCAATAAACAGTAATTAGTAATATTTTGCATGCAAATGTAACGTTCTTTATCCCCAAATTTGCTGAACTGATTCTGGCATGTTTGTTTATTTTCACAATAATGTTTAGATTTTGATTATTACAAAGAAATTCTTACTGATTTTCTGTCCACTTCTTGTTTGGAGATGGGCTTACAGATCGTTGAACCAGCAATTAATTGGTCGTGTCTTCATTGTGAGCTTACACGCTTAACATTGATAGGGACACTATTGTTGAGCCTGACTCTGACTTTCACATCCATTCTATGCCACCTTTAACTGGGGGTCATTGGGTAGTGATTAGGAATCAGGCCATAGTTACCTGGCTTCAGCCCTGCATTTTTGCAGTCAGTAATAATGCCTCCATATGTTTAGGTCTGTTCACTCTGAAATCCAAGAATTGAACGTAAATGGGTTTGCCGACAATGGGTCACGGGGAAAACTTAACACCAGATTTAGTTTAGCAATCTTTGGTTCTTCCACTGCAATAGCCTGGAGTTAGGAAAAGCCCCCTGCATTTTTTTGGATTTTGACATAATCAAGACATTTTCTCTGTTTGTATTTGAATAGTTGCGACCCAAGTCTTACAACAGCTAAATATTTACAGTAGAGTTGTGGTTTAAAGCTATTCGAATTACTTCTCTTTAATGCAGTAGAAATTGTTTGTGGCATTTCTCATTGCCAGTAAACTCTTTAAATCTTTAGGCGCCCAAGCAGATGCCCAGTTTGTATTATATTTAAAGACTACACATCAAGGATTTATAGTGTGGAAGTAAGTTGGCTGGGAACACTCACGTCAATGCATTTCAAAGATGGATTGATTATCGCTCCCATTTGTAGGAAAAAGAACAGATAGACAACCATACATTTATCCTCAGCCAAAAGCAGGTCAAAGATGGTGTTGCAAGCAAAGCCTTTAGCTTATCAGAGTCCAAAGAGTTTTTGAAAGATTTAAGTTTGTTGAGCCTTCTTTTATTTGACTTTGGATGAAGGTTATGGGACCAACTGCTAGATACTGCGAGGTGATCGCTGTAACTTGGTGTGTTTGTTCTTGTTCCTTCTGCCTCCTGTGGGCGGTTTGTTTTTCCTGGCAGGCTCCACGCTGCGGTGCTTTTTGCCCGCCCGCAATTTGTTGCGTTTCTTCTTCAAGTCTCTCTGCCAGACCTGCTCACAGTAGAAATCCATTTTGGATGGGTAATTGATGAGGGTCATGATGTTCTTGTACCAGGGCTGAACACTGTGACTGGTGCCCAGAAGAGATCGGTCTTTCATGGGGCCAGCTGGCTGTCCCTCACCTTCATACAGATTTGCCAGCAGGTCAGCGGTCACCACATTGAGCCGCACCTTCATCAGTGTCCAGCGCAAACCATGGTCCTCAATCTGGCAATGATAGACGCCTGCATCCTGATGATCTATTTGGCGAATTAGCAAGCCTTGCTCAATTGGGATGATCCGGTCCCCAAAGCTAACCTACAAACAAATATTATATTAAACCCTTCCAGTGTTAAACATCTTGTTCTTAAATATGCACAAACATTGGACAGATGGAGCAGATATGGAGAGATACGAGACTGCAGATGCTGGAACCTGGAGCAACAGACAAGTAAAGCAGTATCTGTGGAGGGAAATGGGTGACACAGCGACGTAGCTGATAGAGCCAGAGTCCCGGGAGTGAATGTATGGAGTTTGCACATTCTCCTTGTGAACGTGTGGGTTTCCTCTGGGTGATCTGGCTACCTCCCGCATCCAAATCACGAGTTTGTTGATTAATTGGCCTCTGTAAATTGCATCTAGTGTTAGGCAGTGGATGCAAAAGTGGGATCACATAGAAATAGTGAGAATGGGCAAATGGTTGGCATGGTCTCAGTGGGCTGTAGAGCCTGTATCCACGCTGTATCTTTCAATCAATCATTAAGGAAAAAAATGGACAGTCAGTGTTTCAAGGTCAGGACCCTTCATCCTGACTGGGTTTTGTAAGGGAGGTGGGTGGGCTGATGATTATTAGGTTCTGGGTATTCCACAAGCGCTCGTGTATCAGGTTTCCCAGTTCATGTGTCACTCCCTGGAAGGCAGCGTGTTTCAAAACACTTAGCTGTCAACGACAACAACAGAGAAATGGAGTGTCGACCAACTACATACGACTCTGATCTAAGACAGGGAGTGCTGAAAACAGCAAGCAGGTCTGACAGCATCCGTGAGGACAGAGACAGAATTGGTGATCCAGTTGATAACATTTCGTCGGCACTAAAGGTGCAAATTTTTTTTTAACATTTTACGGAGTTCTGATGAAATGACCTTGGCCTGAAAATTGAACTGTTTCTTTCCCGCTACATGTTGCCCTATTTGCTGAGAATTCACAAAATATTTTATTTGATTTTGGATTTCCAGCATCTGCAGTAATTGTGTGTGTGTGTGGTTGTGGTGTGCATTGTTGTGGTGTGCATGGTTGTGTGTGTGTGTCAGTGTGTGTGTGAGCGTGTGCCTCTTCTATCTGATAGTTTTGTCTGGAATTTCTTGAGCTGAGCTTGAATCAACTGGTTTTGATAAGGAGCGAGCCTGTGGTTGGTGCTGGAATGTGAGATGTTGTTGTGGTATGTTATTCAGATGTCAAGGATATTCAGAACTGTTAAGGAGTTGGCAAAAGCCATTTTTAGTTGTACTTTCTACAAGGACAGATTGAGTAGAAATAATTTATATTCACCGCGGTTTCGAAAAATAAGAGGTGATCTCATTGTCACATTTAAAAACCTGAGATACAGAGAGACATTGGCAGGAGCTGCTGTCTTTGATTGAATGGTTTGGACTGGTGGACATAGGATGTAGCGTTGCTACTTTAGGCTGAAATGACGAGGAATTTCTTTACTTGGAAACTCTCCACCTCAGCGTACGGCTCAGTCATCAAAGGTGAGACCAATAGGATTTTGGACAATAAGAAATAAAAGGTTACTGATGTTAGCCAGGAAAGCATTGCGATAGAACAGCTGCCTCTCAGGACGAAAGGGTCAGATAACCACCTGCTACAGCTGTCCCCTATGTTTGTAAAAGGATCTGGGACCACACCACACACAAACATATTTTTTGAAACTATCCACAGGCAGCCAAGAGTTGACAAAATGCATAACCAAGCCCCACATGGAAAGGTAGACATTTCCTGAGTTGGTTAACCATTCCATCTAAGCTTTCTGGAAACCTGATCCCCACCTCCCACCAACCTATATTAGTGTTGTCCACCTCACCTGTATGCATGCATCAGATGGAGATAAGAAAGCCTCTCCCATTAAAGGATGGCAGCTGAAAGGGAACTAATACTCTGGGTATTATACAACTCTCACAGACTCACTCACCTCCCTCTATGCTTCCATTCTGTCAAAAAGCACAGCAGATTTTCATTCCCCAGTACTTCTGTTCAATGAAAAAGGACAGAAAGTGCTGGTGTAAGGGAGAGGGTCAGGCAGCATCCCTGGCTGGAGAACATGGATAGGTCACATTTTGGATTGGGCCCTTCTTCAGACCTTCTTCAAACCCTCTGAGTTACTCCAGCACTTGTGTCCTTTTGTGTAAACCTGCATCTGCAGTTCTTTGTTTCTACTTCCTTCTAATGGTTTGCTAGATGCATGAAAGTCTACAATAAAAGGACAGAACCCATCTTTACCTCCTGCAGTATCCCGTTCTTTTCACTCGGCTCCAGGAACCATGTGATTGTTGCAAGCCGGGATTTGGGAATGCATTCCAAGTACGTGTTGTTTCCCTCAACAACAAACAACGACTTTTCTTCAGTCCAAGTGTACATGGCTCCTGCGGGAAACACCACGAAAATCACTGAGGGCAATTTCAGTCAAATGTCCAGGTATCACTAAAACTGCAACTTAATGTGAAATGACAAATAGTTGTGACACCATTTAATTCTACACACACTGTGAATTATTTTAAACAAAATTTCTGCACTTGATAATTGTAAATTGTGAAGAATGCTGGGGGAGACTGAATTTGGATGAATATGTTGAATGGCAAAGGGCCAAACTCCTAATCTTTGTCCAATATTTCTGAGTTTAGAATCTTCAAAGGGTACAAATGCCTTCACCTTTGCAAAATAAATTGTCTTCCCATCAACTCTTATCTCAGAATTGAACATCAGGCTCCAAGAAATTGCATATTTTATTTCTACTGTTTCCATCGCCATATTGCCACAGAGGGACTGAACCTTTTTAAACACCAGAATCCCTCCACAATTACCTAGCTTTAATAAAATGCTGTGCTATAGCAATCCTCTCTGAATGCTTTCCATTTCCTAACTTTTAACTTTTATTTTTCCGAACTTCTTAAGTTTCCGTGTATGTCCCAACCCCACCCTGTTCAAATCTGCACAGCCAGCCAACTTGACATTTGGAGGCAAAAGAGCTGTACTGAGCTCCTTTGTCTTCTGCATTTGGAGAAAGCAAACCTGGAAAATTACTTGATTATTTGTCAGAAAAAAAAAAAACCTCGAAATAATTCTAAATAAACCTCAAGCAGTTTGACAGGCTACTTCTCATGTGCAAGAGTTTCAATGATTGCACTCATGAATAGGCTGACCTCCTGGCTTTCGCTTTGTGACACTTACCTCCCTGGTTGAAGCATTGGGTCAAAGGGTCTCCATTCAGAGTGACCTGGCGAGTGAGTCTTCTGCAAGCAAACATAGCAGCAAGGGGTCAGGTTCAACAGCAGGCTATTGAAGCCTCAATCCAAAGCATTCCCTTTTATCCTGTGTTTTACTTGAACGGTATCCAGCAGCAAATAATTCAGTTGGCTTGTGTCAATGGCCATATCTGTTGCCTCAGAGAGGTTTTTGAAAGCTACCCAAACCATAGGATTTACTTTTATAGATAGTCTCATTATACAGTGAAATTAGAGAGCAATAATTACATCCAATACAGGGCTGGGTTGGTTTCTGTACAGATGTTATCTCTGTGTGGATTGTAGTCTGAAATTGAATAAAAACCTTCACGTGTTTTATAATTTCTATGAAAAGTATATATACTAGTCCATTGTTCATTTTGTGTCTATATACACACAGACATGAGTGTGTTTGGTGTCTACACAAATATATCAATGGACTGGTATTTAATGGAAGGATTAATATAGAGTAAATCTAGAAAATAAGAGTATTGAGTGGTAGCCATAGCCAGAAAGATTTGTTTTTAAGTTATTGATTTTGCTGTGCTTCTTCAGAATGACCAGTATTTATTGCTCATCATCACTAAATGACAATCATTTGACATGTTTTGACTTTAGACATTACTTTTGATATACAGTGCGGAATCAGGTCCTTCAGGCCACTGAGTCCGGACTGACCAGCAATCACTCCGTACACTAACCTACACACACGGGACGATTTTACAACTTACCAATTAACCAACAAACCTGCACCTGTTTTAAAGAGTCAAAATCCTTAGCGGGGCGGGGGGGGGGGGGGGGGGGGGGGGGGGAGGAGGTGGGAACTTTAAGCTTGGCTTGTGTCCAGCATTGGTTGGTAGTGGCGATCAGTTCAGGCATCACAGGTTGCCACATCTCATCTCTGTTAAAGAAGGGTGTCATTTTGTTTTGGACCAGCATTGTAGCATATTGTTTGGAGCACATTACAGGGCACTGATAAGTTAGGGGATTGAAGGACATAACGTGTAGTTTCCACATTAAAGGTTTAATATTTACACAGCATTATGATAATTTGCAGTGAGTAATTGGTTTCATATATTTGGGATACTAACAGAACTTTGGAGACTCTGGCTCAGAAATTTAGTCACATGGTACAGTGGCATGCTAGACAAGAGTCATGTAATACAATGAATGTCTTTTATTTATAATGACTCCCAACAGTTCTGATGTGTCTTCATTATGTGTTAACATGTTCTGGATTTAGTTTAGAGATACAGCGTGGAAACTGGCCATTCGGCCCACCGAGTCCGCTCTGATCAGCAATCATTCATACACTATTTCTATCGTACACACTAGGGATAATTTGTAAAAGTCAATTAACCTACAAGCCTGCACGTCCCTGGAGTGTGGGAGAAAATCGGAACAACTGGAGAAAATCCACACAGCCACAGGGAGAACATAAAAACTCCGTAATACAGCACCCTTAGTCAGGATGCAACCTATGTCCCTGGCACTGTAAGGCAGCAACTCTACCGTTGTGCCACTTGGGCCGGCCAAACTTAAGGGAAAGTTATTCAACTGTTCTAATGTCCTTTCGCGGTAAGGTGCTGTCTTGATGTTCTAGTGCCTGGTTAAGCACCTGATACAATATGATGGCATGTATGAAGTAGACCAGCACATTTCTGAACTACATCTTAGACATCATGCTGAAAAAAACAAAATCTTTCACCTCTGGGATCAAAACTAGCCAAGACTGAAGGCGTAATAAATCTAACAGAGAATTCAAGAGAACCATATTTACTCGGACACTGTGTGGAAGGAGGAAATTACCATGTGGAGCAGTTGAAGTAAATATTGTAGAATATTTGAGGCTAATGAGGGAGGGAGAATAGGAGGTAAAAGGGAATAGAAGCTTATGCCAATGCAGTGAAATTGTGGTTGTGTGGAGGTCTCAGCAGTGCATATACACTGGTATGGACCTTTTTTGGCAACAGCTTTATTTCTGCTGTGTGCTTCCTATGAACTTTTATATAAACATTATCCTTTCTGTCTCTTCCCAGTCCTTCATGAGAACGTGCCAAGTTACACTTGGCATATCTGGACCAAACGGAATTCACACTTGGACTAATCAGAAGACCTAGTTTACAAAATATAAAAGTTGAATCTTGGAGAGTGGAAAGGAAGTTTCTGAGACTTAAGATTAAAGCAAATTAGTGGGTAGTGAAAACATTCTTTGTATGATCTGGACATTCATGCTACTAACCAAACTCCATTCAAGTCACAATGTAGCACAATACTTATGGTAGATTTGTATCTGATTTCATAAGATGCTTGTATGAAATCCACTTTTCCGGTAGGAATCGTGATCGTAGAGAACAGCTGAGATGGGGAGCATGCAAGATGGGATTGGATTTAACCTAATGGTCCTTTAAGACCACTGCTCAAGTACCCCTGGAAAGTGGGGGAGGAAAGGTGCTGCAGAAAGGGCCATTCTCATCCATTGTTATGGGTGGGCAATTCCTGTATTTGCCTACAGTTGTGAGTTTTGTTTTTCGAAATTTAGCATGGAAACAGGCCTTCAGCCGACTGAGCCCACACTGACCATTGATCACCCTTTCACACTCGTTCAATGTTATCCCACTTTCTCATCCACTCCCTACACAGTAGAGGTAATTTACGGAGGCCAATTAACCTACAAACACGCACATCTTTGGGATGTGGGAGGAAATGGAGCACCCGGAGGAAACTCACATGAAGACTGTGCATACCCCACACAGACAGCACCCGAGATCAGTATCGAACCTGGGTCTCTGGCATTGTGAGGCATCGGCTCCATCAAGTGTGCCATTGAGCTGGTCCAATAGAATACAGATATGGGGTCACTTTCCGAAAGGTGGTGGGAGTGAAGTAATACATTTGTTTCAATTTAATACAAATATTTAGCCTCCTTCTCATGAAATTGGTCATGAGACAGAGGTGTTAGAGGAGTACACAGGCAGGGAGTTGTTCGAGAACCAGAGGGCATAGGTTTCAGGGGAAACGATTTAATAGGAATCGGGGGAGTAACTTTTACACGCAAAGGGTGGTGGGCATATGGAACAAGCTGCCGGGGGAAGGTGTTGATGCAGGGACTATCGCAACAATTAAGAAGCAATTAGACAGGTACATGGATAGGACAGGTTTAGGGGGATATAGGCCAAATCAGCCAGGTGGGACAAGTGTAGATGGGACATGTTGGTCTGTGATGGAAAGTTGGGTCGAAGGGCCTGTTTCCACACTGTATAACTCTATAATTAATCCATATTCAGGTGTAATGAGATAACAAACACTGCAAAATGTTCAAGTAAACGTGTTATTGAAGGGCTGCACTGACCTGCGTGCGCCGGGTACGTACGTACTGCACGAGCTTCCATTCCAGGTGCAGTAAGGATCTCTCGCCAGGCAGCATTCCGCACAACCTTTGCCATACAAATCACACTGGTACAGGGACACCTGGACCAGGCCGCTCTTTGAACCTAGATACAGCCACTGCTGTGGTGAAGACAAAAACCTGTTTGTGACTAATTTAAAGATGACATTCTCTCAGCTTTGTTCAGAGAACCATGGACCAGGAAGATTCATTTGTCTCATTGTGCTAGTATCAGCTCATGGAGAATTGCCACTTCCTCTGTCCACCTTGCCCAGAATGATGTGAAGTGCTGGAGTAACTCAGCGGGTCAGGCAGCATCCCTGGAGAACATAGATGGGTGACATTTCAGGTCGAGACCCATCCTCAGACTGACCTTGCCCAGATTTATGTTGCTTTTCCCAGTATGATTCCAATCCCTTCACTGCTGAATCCACATCCGCTACCCTTGGGCAGTGCATTCAGATCACAAATAATTGCGTTGAATAAACCTTGCACTATTGCTTCGAACCACCGGCTGGACTCATTGCTCTGTTGAATTAGTGCTGCTTCATATCTACCACAGCAAGTAAACGGAGCCTTGTCTTAACACGTGATCGAGTACAATATATTTTCTTTCCATGGTAGGGGTAGCAAAAGCAAGGGGGCAAAAGTTTAAGGAGACGGGAAGGAGTATTACAGGGGATCTGAGGGGTAGGTTTTATTTTACAAAGTATGGTTCATATCTGGAACATGCTGCCGAGTAGCTGGTGGAATCAGAAATGATTATTACTTTTAATAAGCATTTGGACAGACTCTTAAATAGGCAGGGCAAAGAAGGGTACGCAAAGAAGGGCAAATGGGATTAGTTTAGATGGGCACAAAGGTTGGCATGGGTATGGTGGGCAGAAGGGTCCATTTCTGTGCTATATGACTCTGACTATAAGCCTTAGTTGTCCAATACGCCCTCAGGGAGGGTGAAACCACAGTTGTGTTCAATTTTGGTTACCATGTTGTAGGAAAGATGTTGTCAAGCTGGAAAGGGTGCAGAGATGATTTACGAGGATGTTGCCAGGACTCGAGGACGTAACCTACAGGGAGAGGTTGAGAAGACTGGGAATCTATTCCTTGGAGCGCAGGAGGATGAGGGGTGATCTTATAGAGGTGTACAAAATAATGAGAGGTATATATTGGGTGGACGCATAGAGTCTCTTGCCCAGAGTAGGGGAATCAAGAACCACAGGACATAGGTTTAGGGTGAGGGGCGAAAGATTTAATAGGAAACTGTGGGATAACAAAGGGTGGTGGGTGTATGGAACAACCTGCCGGAGGATGCAGTTGAGGCAGGTATTATCGCAACATTTAAGAAACATTTAGACAGGTACATGAATAGGACAGGTTTATAGGGATATGGGCCAAATGCAGGTAGGTGGGACTAGTGCAGATGGGACATGCTGGTCAGTGTGGTCATTGGGCCGAAGGGCCTGTTTCCATGCTGTATGACTATGACTCTATGAGTAAATATATTGTACTGGAGTCCTAGAACCCGCAACACATTGATCCAGAGGTTGTCCACCCAGCAAGGACAGGCAGAGCAGGATCAGGAGATGAAGAGCATTGGCCAGGGCTCCTACAGCTATTCAGCAAATCATGCGATCATGCAAGGTTGGGTTCTTGGGAGGAATTGGCCCATTGAAAATTAACAAGGGAGGGGTTTCAATTACTGCTCTGACAACCATACAGTGAGTGATTTATGAACTGAGCCCCATTTAAATGCTTTTGCCTGGAAAACCCTCTCCAGTTTCACTTTGTGTTACATAACACAGTTATTTGGCCTTTGCTTCAGGTACTGCTCAGGAAATTGGTCTGCTCTCCCCTTTGCCTCAGAGAGATGGTGTTTACAAATTTAATCACCCAGATGGTTACTGCCCTGAAGATCCAGTTCAACCACAAGAATGAGCAGAGACACCAGTGACCCAGGAACATCTTAAGATCCAAGAACTGTGGCTGCTGGTTTCTCTGAAGTTCGATAAGGTGTCAGTATTCCTCAGTATTTGGTAAAATTATATAAGGTTTCAGAGATGCTGTTTTGTAGAGGGCACAAATAGATTGATTGCACCAGCAGTGGGGAGAGATTCTCTTTGGATGCTCTCTGACCTTGTTCCAAGGAAAATAATTTTCAAATCTATCATTCTAAACATTCAGATTTATTTCAATCCAGAAAATGTTGTCTGAATGAGCAAATGAGCATCGGATTTCCCGGATGTGTCAGCTTACCCGTTTCCTGGACAGTTGCATTGAAGTGATAGGTGATTTGTCCTGAAAAGAGATGAAACATTGGTTAGGAGGCATCCATAATATTAACAGGAAAAATATTATTCAGAATAATTCTGTAATTCTTTTTACTTTACACTGAGATGAAACAAAACAGAAAATATACTTTAGAAAACACAGATTTAAATATCTTCTAGCAACTTGATCATTTGGTCCCGGCTTTCATGTAGAATAAATTATACTCACGATAGGCACAAAGTGCTGGAGTAACGCAGTGGGTCAGCCAGCATCTTATATTCTTTAGAGGTACAGTGTAGAAACAGGCCCCTCGGCACCGAGTCCACACTGACCAGCGATCATACCTGTACACTAACACTATCCTACACACTAGGGACCAATTTACAATTTTTACCAAAGCCAATTATCCTACAAACCTGTATGTCTTTGGAGTGTGGGAGGAAACCGGAGCACCCAGAGAAAACACACGCGGTCACAGGGAGAACATCCAAATTCTATACAGACAGCACCCATAGTCAGGATCGCACCCGAGTCTCTTGCGCTGTAAGGTAGCAACTCTACCGCTGTATCACTGTGCCACCCCCAAAAGGAAAGGTGATCTGAAGAAGGATCCCAGCCCAAGACATCACCATCCTTTTTCTCCAGAGATGCTGCCTGACCCATTGAGTTACTCCAGCACTTTGTGTCTACCTTTGGTATAAACCAGCATCCGCAGGTCTTTGTTTCTACACTCACAATATTAATTCCAAAGCTATTTTGAATTTACTAGTCTTACAAGTGCAACATTTAGGGTGTTTCTCCATGGCACTTTCACAGAGAGGTACATTGTTCAGGACATTGGCAATTCCCTATGCCATGGGAGATTTAGCAGTAACCTGAACCATTCGGATGAGAGATAAAGATTTGTATTTTAATGTTTAATCTGAAGAATGCAACTTCAAGCAACACAACTCACTAACTACTGCAATGCAATCTCAAGCTGGATTATGTGTTCAATTCTACATGGTCCTTTCAAATACAGCAGCATAGTATATCAAATCTGCAAAGTATGGACATGATTATACAATCTTCCGGAAACGCTCCAAAAATGAAACAGTATCTGAAATAGTGTATTTCTGATGTCAACTTCAAACTGGCCCACCCACAACCATTTACGTGGGACAAATGACAAAAACAGAGAGTTGGATCGACTGTTTCTTGTCAAAACATAGATGACTCTGCAAAAGAATAAAAACAGAATATTTTGGAAATACTGAGCAGGTCGGGCAGCATCTGTGGAGAGAAACGTTGACATTTCAGGCCGATGAGCTTATGTCAGAGTTCTATTTCTCATTTCAAACTCATGGGCGGCACTTTGCCTCAGCTAGTAGAGCTGCTGCATCACACCACCAGAGTCCTGGGTTCAGTCCTGACCTCAGGTCTTGCCTGTGTGGAATTTACACGTCCTCCCTGTGACTACATGGGGATTCCTCCAGCGCTCCACTTTCTTCCCGTTTCCCAAGATATGTGGGTTGTAGGTAAACTGCCCATTATGTGTAGGCAAGTGGTAGAATCTTGGGGTAATTGTTGGGAATGTGGAGAGAATAAAAGGTAGACAAAATTGCTGGAGAAACTCAGCGGGTGCGGCAGCATCTATGGAGCGAAGGAAATAGGCAACGTTTCGGCCCGAAACGTTGCCTATTTCCTTCGCTCCATAGATGCTGCCGCACCCGCTGAGTTTCTCCAGCAATTTTGTCTACCTTCGATTTTCCCGCATCTGCAGTTCCTTCTTGGAGAGATTAACAATTGGGATCAGTGTAGCACTAACATAAATGAGTGTTTGATGATGGGAGTGGATTTGCTGGGATGAAGGACCTGCTTCTGCATTGCATCTGCCTGTGACATAAATTATTTTAGTGGGTATGTCACTGGAATAGTAATCCAAAGAATTTAGTTTAGTTTTCATTCATTCATCATCGTTGAGAACATTAGCAACACAATGGTGCTGGTTTCCAACGGTGACGGACACAGGACACATCTCTGTCCCCCAGTTCCTGCGGACTTCAGCTGCTGGAAGTATAGGATTTTGGTGTGTGTGCTTTATCATCACTCCTTACAGTGGTATGTACCACAGTGATCGCAACTTCTACTGAAGTGTGGATGGCCGTTGGCTCGCTAGATGCTCATCCGCCCTTTGATAGGTCTTGTTTTTGGTCCTGCAGAGGTCAACAGCCCCCTCCTCAACTGGCAAACGAGGTGGGGGAGACGGTTTAGTCGCCGACTATCCGACCATGGAGTAGGTAGCAGGGGATTACATGGTACCCGTGGCGAGGTTTAGTTTAGAGATACACTGTGGAAGCTGGCCCTTTGGCTCACCAAGTCCACCCCCTGTACACTAGTTCTATCCTACACATTTGGGACAATTTACAGAAGCCTATTAACCTACAAACCTGCACATCTTTGGAATGTGTGAGGAAACAAAAGTAGCCAGAAAAACCCACGCAGTCACAGGGGGAATGTGCAAACTCCATACAGATAGCACCCATAGTCAGGATTGAACCCGGGTCTCAGGCACTGTGAGGCAGCAACTCTACCATTGCGCCACTTCGACATGTACTTTTTAAGAAGAATGAAATAAAATTGTTGGTGTCTGTTGGGTTATAAACTACTAGCCCATGAATGTTCTGTAAGAAAGAGAACATGGCCTCCTCAATCTATCTGATTTGGACAACACACAATGTCCCCTTGAAGTGTCCAGGTGTAGCACTCTCATTGTCCAGGTGTAGCACTCTCATTGTCCAGGTGTAACACTCTCATCGGAACAATTGGAGCAGAACAAAAGATACAGGTGTTACCTGAATCAATAAACAAAAAATAACATAATTTTCCCTTGCTGAGCAAAACATGATATTATTTTTTTTTACCTCAGCCCATACTCTGGACACCAAAGAACCGAGACAGGGCTCCTCATTCCTGATGCTACGTAACAAGGGACCTCGCATTAACTCTTACATAAAAGGGAGGCCTTCCTGATTAGCAACTTCAAAGCCCAGAAAAAAAAGGAAAATTAAGAGACCTTGAAAAGTTTACATGGAAGTATAGTAATCGGAGTAGAAGAGATAATTAAGATGAATATTCCACTTCTTTATCCCTGATCAAAAGAGCAAACCAAACCTTGCATCATTAATCTAAGGCTGTTGTCTGTATTTCTTATAAATTAGCTGTGGAGCTTTCCACGACTTCTAATTAATGAAGCATTGCCACGAATCATGAGATGAACAACTTGGTCAGTGACTCAAACCTTTTTTTCTTATGAATTCAGAAGTCCACACAACATTAGCAAATAGATTTAAAAATGTTACATCAAGAAAGATTTTTGACTGAAGAAAACGATTTTTAAATAAAACGTGTGCCTTTTCTAATCTCCAGGCAAGAATACTTCTGCGGGCAATATTCATGTAGGTTTTAGCACAGCAGGGTTTGGTTTGATATTTTTGATAAATCTCTTGCCAGAGTAGTCCCTTGAGTGTTAAAATTCTAGGCAAACACGCTCACATCTTGGGCTGCCTGACTGAAACCTCATGAATATATAAATGATTTGCCAAGAAATGTTCGTATCAGGGCCCTACACAAATCAGAATTCCCTTTTCACAGCTGTTTTGAATTGAATCTCCATTTGGTTAAATTCTTTGTTACTTAGAACAACAAATCTGAATTTCTTCCAAGGGTCTACCCAGTCTGATCACCTCCTCAACGTCACTCCACCCTGTCTGGCTCACTCTCAAATTCCTCACAAGTCTCAGTCTCCCTTTACACTTCCCCACCATATTTAGTCTTCCCTCACCCTTCCTCACCATTTGGTGTTCACTGACTCTTCTTCACCCTCCTCGATCCCCCCTTACACTCCCTTACCCTTCCTCCCCATTTGGGGTCCAAGTCCATAGCAAAGCATCAAGGCAAATTCCTTTTATGTATACATACTTGGCTAATAAAATGTATTCAATTCAATTCAATTCAAATAGCAACACGAGTAAATAGAGTGGTAAATTGAAAGTATTTGGTATGCTTGCCATCATTGGTCAGGAAGTCATGCAGCTTTGAAAAACTTTGGTTAGGCTGCACTTGAAGAACTGTGAGATTTCTGGTTGCCCTATTGCAGAAAGCATATGGAGGCATTGGGAAGGGTAGAGATGAAGTTTACAAAGACGCTGTCTGGATTGTAGAGTATTAGCTACAAGGAAAGGATGAGCAAATTTAAATTGTTTGCTCAGGAGCACCTGAGGCTGAGGGGAGACCTGAGAGAAGTTTATAAAATGATGAGAAGCAAAGATAGGGTCGACAATCAGAACCTTATCCTGGGGTGCAAACGTTAATTACTGAAAGGGCAGAGGTGCAAAGTGAAAGGGGAAAACTCTGAAGGAGATGCACAGGGCAAGTGTTTCATGTAGAGTCTGGCAGTATCTGGAACGTGCAGCCAGAGTTGATGGTGGAAGATGATAAATAAGTGGGGTTTAAGTGCATCTTAGATAGGCACATGAATATGCAGAGAGTGGAGGGATAAAAAATGGATTAGAAGTGATTAGTTTAATTTGGCATTATGTTTGGTATAGACATTGTGCATCAAAGAGCCTGTTCTTATCTTGTACTGCCTTATGGTCTATTACCGGGGCCGTTATCTGTCTGCTGTCTCCTTTCAAACCCATTCGTCCTCTCAGAATATTGTAAGTGGATCATTGTTCTGCAAAGGTGAACATGATACGGTTTGGTCTAAATATGATGCAAATCCGCATGAAATTTTTTCCATAAGTTCATCGCTACTATTTTCCAACTTACCTGGAAAACCTCCAACTCTTCTAGAATAATCTCTTCCACCTCTTGGTTTGCTTTAGGGGTGTAGATAGATTTCAGGACCACCCCAGTATCTGTAACAAAATAATAGGAAGGCTATTGGTGCTAGTTTTACTAATACCGCTTCCAACTACCAGTATTCAATGTAGAAACAAAGAACTGCAGATGCTGGTTTGTACTAAAGATAGACACAACATGCTGGACTAACTCAGTGGGTCAGACAGCAACTCTGGAGAGATAGGATAGGTGATGTTTCGGGTTGGGACCATTCTTCAGACTCAGTCCGAATGTCATCCATCCTTTTTCTCTAGAGATGTTGCCTGACCTACTGAGTTACTCCAGCACTTTGTGTCTTTCACCAGTATAGAATATATGCTTTGTGAAGGAGGAACAGACTTTGCAGCTGTTAACATATACCAGGTCCCTCAGCTTAGTTGAGTTTAGTTTAGTTTAGTGTAATTCAGAGATACAGCACGGAAACAGGCCCTTCGGCCCACCGAGTCCACGCTGACCAGCGATCCCGGCACATTAACACTATCTTACACACAATAGGGTGAAATCTGGGGGGAGTTAAAGGAAATGTTGGGAAAATAAAATGGGATCAGTGTGAATGGGTGTTGATGGTCAGTGGGCTGATCTGTTCTACAACAGGTTACTGAGGTTAAATCTACCTACCAGTTCCAATGAACAGGACGTCGTATTGTCCATCCACCGCCTCAACATGGTCCACTGCTATCTGAGTAAACTTGTAGTCCACACCAACGCGTACCAGCACTGGCCGATGATTCACAGGATAGACCACGTCGTGCATGAGCGGGTGGGTGCGGATAAAGAAGATTGCCTCGTCTGGATATTCATGGGTTGACCTGTAGCTCCCATAGGTACTGCTGGGGCACTGCACATAAACAACAGGTGTAAATACAAGACCATGATAGAGAATTGTTTGAAGGTTTACTGAAAATCTCACAAAGGATTCACTGTTCCTCAATATTGGCATACTGTGGAACAAATTACTAAGCTCTCAGGGTTTCTTGTTCTGAAAATTTGACAGATATTTGACCATTTTCCTTAGCGTATTAGCTTAAATGAATCTTAACTGAAAGAAATTCATAACCTGCCTTAGTCCATATTTTACTTCCAGGACAAAGATTAATCTTAATTAATACACAAGTTTGTCAATGGATTCATGTATAAAATAGGAATTGTTTCCAGGTTGATTGATTGAAAGATACAGCATCGAAACAGGCCCTTCGGCCCACTGAGTGCATGCCAACCATCGATCACCCATTTACATTTGATCTACGTTATCCCTTGTCTTTTCTTAATCTCCCTCCTCTTATTTCAAATGCCTCACTTGCTTTATTGATGTGATTCACCAGCCTTTCCAAAAATTCAAGAGTTTCAAGAGTTTCAGTTTTAATAAAGAGCAGGTTGTCCATTGGCACAACACTTGGTTAACTCATTGCTGGGAGATTAACGTCACTCACCGTCCCAGGGCGAGGATAGGGCATGCGTCCTGGATAGGTGACCCACTTGTAATCAGGACCCTCTTTGTGTGCAAATTCTCCTTTGAAAGCCATCACAATGTCGGCCATCTTGTAAACACAGACAGCTGACCCATTGAGAATGTTACTGCAAAAGAAAACATAAACGGGATTCAATTTCCTCTTGCAATGTTTCAAATAAATTTATATCAGCGGTGATTAAATGAACTGCAAATTGAATCATGAATCATGCCCCAAAATAATGCTGAGACACTCTCCCCAATTATCCTCCAGCCATGCCCCTCAGGTAGCTGAAGCAGTTATGCAAAACTAACATGAACATTAAATGTTAATGTTACACAGTGTAGGAGTACATTTACTTTTCTCTCCAGTGTTATCACCAACTCAGCCAAAGTATTGCGCCTACTAGTGGAAGGATCCACCTTGATGGGTGGACGCAAGAAGAAAATGCCAGTCTTTGACGGTAGCAAAGGCCCAATGTCAGTTGGGTGTATGCTGTGCAAATACGATTCAAAACATCCAGATATACATCATTAAATAATGGCTTCCTCACACTTACATGGAAAAGCCAACGCAAACAGCAAAAATGGATTGCAGGCCTACATCCACCAGTTATTCACAACTGTGTTGAAAGAATCGATTCACAGACAAACTGTATCATTTTGTTATGTGAAGACCTGGTGGAAGCAGTTGATGAGGAACAAGCCTTATTTATCCCATAAAGAACAATGAATGCCTAGAATTTCCATGCAACTGCCCAGCATCATCACAGTAACAATGTCAGGTGTACGAGGAAAGTCACATTACTGCAAACAAATGGGTTTTCCTTCAGACCTGTGTTAGGTTACACCAAAGGAGATTAAACAACAGTGACACAGCTATCAATGCAGCTGCCAAAATGCTCTAATGACAAGGGTTTAATCCTAACTTCTGGTGCTGTCTATGTGGATTTTGCACATTCCCCCGAGTACTCAGGTTTCCTCACACATCCTAAATACACACTAGCAGGATAAATGGGCACTGCTAATTGCTCCTTACAGGTAGTAAGAGACAAGAGTATCAAAGTAGGGGATTACATGTGTATGTGAACGAGAGCAAGTTGCAGGACTCGGGGGATTGCAATTAATCTCCGTACTGGGAACTAACGTGGGTAGGAATGGCAAAATGGCCTCTTTTTCTACTATACTAGGGATATGTAACTCCCGGGAAATTTATCTCCGAACTGGTTTTGTTCATCACAGGGTCCTGTCACCATTTGGAGGAGAGAAATCTACTAAAGCCGAACACAGATTTAGGTCAACCACCCATTGAACATAAAGACTGGCACTGTGAAGAGTTGCACTTTTATTCACGGGTGTCGGTGCCACTTTAAACAGTTTTGCACTGTTTTTTTCCCACTGTGTGTAGAAGTTGTAATTTATGCATTTTTCTCGTGTTTATCTGAGTGTGTTTAGGTTTTACTTTATGATTATCACGTGTAGCAAGATTTAGTAAATCGCTTTGTTTTGCATGCTATCCAATCAAATCAGAGAATACAATACATAAATACAATCAATCCAAGTTCAAGTTCGAAAGGTAAAGTGAAGGGAAAGATACTGTGTGCAGAATATAGTTTGCAGCATTATAGTTTTGAGTCATAGTCATAGTGCGTGGAAACAGGCTCTTCGGCCCAACTTGCCAACGTCAGCCAACATGCCCCATCTACACTAGAACCACGTGCTCACGTTTGGCCCATAACCCTCTAGAGACAAAGCCCAATGTGCTTGTGTTGCCATTGCAAGCAAGATTTTCATTGTATCTATTCCTCGCTTCACATGCATATGATGTACATTTGACGGCTTGACTTGAATTATCAGTGGTGCCCTTATCCCAGAAGGGCTGGCGTTTGAATAAGTTTGCAGCACTGGAGTTGCAGGAAGCATCTGAGAATACCATGAGTAATATACTTGATGCCGACTCTGACTGGCCCGCAAATGCCACACACCTCGTGGCAGCCTGATCATAACGCCCGGATTTCCTGCTTATACTGCCAGCAATGTGCCGTCCCTGGAATGATAATTGCGGTCTGTTTAGAAACGTTATCTGCTCTATCAGACAGAGATGCTGATAGCTGAAGTCAAACCCTCCTGCCAAGCACTGCAATAACGTATCAAAAAATCGGCAGACAAAATATCAGCAGATGTGCTGCTGGAAAGACAGCTGACTGACCCACATTGACAGCCAGTGGATGACATCTTGCCTCACACGCAGCCAACAGTAAATTCCAGTGGTTGCACATCTTTGTTTTGTGCTCCACCTGGATCTCTTACAGATTAAAATCGGCACCAACGTGGGAGAAACCACCTCAATTTCTGGCTCGCTGATCATCCCTGTACTCACTCACCCACTATGATCCTGTTTCCTCTGATATCTCCAACATAAAATTACTGTCCAAACATTCAAACAACAGCCTTTTAAAGCCCCCACAACTTCCCGTTCACTTTTCCACCATTGAAGGCAGCGTCTTCAGCCTTGTCGGCCTGAACTACTGAATGTCCACTTTACATCCATGGTCCACCTTAGAATCTACCCCAGGACCGAGATATTAGAAACTAAACCTCCGTTTCAGTTTAGTTCATTGTCGCGTGTATCGGGGTATAGTTAAAAAGCCTCTTTCTTTAGTTTGGGGTCCAATTGCATCTTCAGTAATTTGAGGTGATCCTGTGTTAAATGCTTTATGTAAGTGCAAGTTACTTATGTCTCTGGAGCTGCAAGAGACTGCAGATGCTGGAATCTGGAGCAAAAACCGAACTGCTCGAGGAATTCAGCAGGTCGGGCAGCATCTGTGGGGGAAAGGAATTTGGCTGTTTCAGATTGAGACCCAGCATTGACCCAAAACATCGCCACTCACACCTCCTCACCTTCCACCCACATAGGCTGATCAATGTTCTCAGTTTGTTTTTTGCTCATGTCTTCATGTGCTCATTACCACCAAGATTCGTAATATCCATTTAATAATAAGGGACAAATGACCACCATATATAATAGCACTATTGTGTCTGAATTTCAGTGAAAAACCTAAGCAGGAAACAACAGGCTCAGTAAGATGCGAGCAAAGAAAGGAAAAGGTAATATCTCAAATCTGATTAAAAGCTGGAAGTCCATTCGGAATGGCTGGCTGCCTATTACCCATGTAACTGTGGGAAGGCTAGGGATCTTTGGGTTGAAGTAGAAGTCTTAAAGATCTACACAGCCCCTCTAGGGACAACTGTGTTCCAATGTTGGATTCCTCATTGGTGTCCTGTGGGAGAGATGTGAAATGTCCACAGATTTTCCCAGCCACTTATATTGGTGAAATTTGGCCTTTTATTTATATTTCTTTATAATCGGAATTTTTTTTTTGTCTTAATTGGTTGAAAGACACAGCAAGGAAACAGACCCTACAGCCCACCAAGTCCACGCCTCCCATTGATCACCCATTCATACTAGTTATATGTGATTCCACTATCTTATTATCTCCCTATGCACTTGGGGCAATTTACAGAGGGAGGGGGGGGATAAAGAAAAGACCAGGAGGAAAGTTAAGTGGTAGCTTTCGAGGATAAAAACATAAAAACTGAGGGAAGCATGGAGTCGGAGCCATTTGAGGACCTGGGAAAGATTGAGTTAAAAAGGAGATTGTACAGTGAGATGGTTTGAATAATTGGGTGAAAACATATGGAGCAACAGCCAGAATTGTGCAGCTTTAAAAAAAATTAGAAATTGCACTATACAAACATAAGTAAATAATAGTAGCATAACATCAATACAATGCTTCACTAATATTGATGCATATTATATCAGAACAAACAGATTAATTCCCCTACTGCAGACTGTTAAGTACCTGAGATTGATTTCATGTCAAAGATTGGTTGTAGCTATCCTTTTGTCTCTGCATTTTTGCTGACAGAGCACATTGATTTAAAGAACACCGAATTTTGTGATCTTTAATCTGTAGTTTGGCTAGACTCTGTAGTCTGCTTGCTGCTTATTGACGGTACATGGGTAGGATAGGTTTGGAGGGATATGGGCCAAACACAGACAGGTGGGACTAGTGTAGATGGATCATGTTGGTTGGTGTGGGCAAGTTGGACCAAAGGGCCTGTTTCTACGCTGTATCAGTCTACGACTGTTTAAATAGACTTTGTCTGTTGCAAGATCGACTGCTTGCTGCAGGTTACTCCCCTCTTTGTAAACATTGGTCGGCACAGCAGTGGCAATACTGATTGTGCCGTTTCATATTCTCAGGCAATTCTCGGGTTTAAGGATAAGTTGCTTCCGCTCCAGTTTTGTTGGATTCTGAGATGGTTAATGAGGCAGTGAGGCTGTGCACTAAAGTACGCTCACGGCCACCCAACCCTCTTCATACCCAGGAAAAGTATAAACATGCAATTTATTTCCAGGTCCTAGCTGAGTTGACCGTGAGTTCACTCGCTGCTCACTCCCTTCCTATAATTTAGATGCCGTCCTGTCCATAACAGAGATGTGTGGCACATCGTTGTGATTAGTCAAAGGGGCTGTGTGCTAGCAATCTTGCCAGTGCTGTCCGGAGTTACTCATATGAGAGACAGCATCTCCTCAATAAAAACAACTTATCTGTGCATCCTGTTTTAGAAACAGCTGTCTTAGAAACAAATCTCTCTTAAAAAATAACAAAGGGCGTCATTTTAAAAAGAAAACAACAATAAAGTGACACAAATAGCCTTATTTTAATGCGGTGCAACATTTAATAAAAATCAAGGTCTGATGGCAGATGCAAAAGACAGACGTGTGAGTACAGATTATTTTAAAGCTCACTGAGTTGTCCAAGTAAAAGATGGGGACCACGGACTCTAAGTGCCTGTTATGTGGCTAGACAGTACAATACGAGGAGTGGATGTAACCACACCCACAAAATGAGCCAAAATCAAGGACTTTGCTCCCTCTCCCTTTACAGACTCATAGATAAATAGGCTGCTTATCACCAAATAATGACCTTCTGAAGAGATACTTTGTAGTTCTAACAGCCCGCTGCCTGTCAGGAGTCAGCTTTGAACTCTCTGATAAGAGATTGCAGGTTCTTTGTGCAGCTTGTTTACTTTAGCCAAAGTTAAATTGTGGATAGCGTTATTGGTCGCTTTGCTATCTGTAACCTTTGAGTTTCTAGTCTGAAGATGCCGCATCATGCTGTAAAATGATCATGGGTGCCAACGGTCCAATGGGTACGAGCTGGCATTTGGTCCTTATGGCAGACAAGCTCCATCTTACGCCTATCTGGGATCCTTAGAGAACAATTTCCTTCTATACTGTGATTTTAATCGAGCAAATGGTTGAAGATGCTTCACAAGAGTGTACGTGGACAAAAATAGATGCTAAGTCAAATGAAGACGTTAGAAAAAGCATTTGACAAAGGGTTGGGTTTTAAGAAATGTCATTAGGAGAAGAGACGGATTGGGGGGATTTATGGTGGGTATGCAGGCCATATTGACGTGGGCATAGGATAGCTGCAGTGAAAGAAATGGGCAGCCAGACCAAATGGACAAGGAACACAGCGAAATGACTGATTTATAAGTAGGTTGTATCATGGGCCGATAAGCCGGAGGGATTGTTCCAAGTAATATTTTAAAACACTTTGGGTAATATAAATTGATTACAACATATTAAGTTGAGCCTAGCTTTCACTGAATAATACTGACATGGTTTTGTTGCTTTTTCAACAGCTCTTTGGTGAAACCATTCAGTCCAACATTCTCTTTGCAAAAGGCCCTCACCTGGATGTTGTGAAAACTCCATAGATCAGTGGGTTCTTTTTGTCTTTCCCGTTGAGAATGAAGACATCCTCTGCGGAGAAAACAGGGAAAGTTGGTACCAGTGAAAAATACTCAAATCTTGACTGTGAGGCTTGTAATTTAAAATACCAATCCAGTATCTTACTTAGGGTTATCCCAAGCATGCTGCAAGTAATAGATCACACTGTTAAAGTTAGCAATTTTGACAGTTATATTTTCCATCACAGGAACATGATCAGAGAGATGACTGGACTCTGTGTGTGTGTGTGTGTGTGTGTGTGTGTGTGTGTGTGTGTGTGTGTGTGTGTGTGTGTGTGTGTGTGTGTGTGTGTGTGTGTGTGTGTGTGTGTGTGTGTGTGTGTGTGTGCGCGTGCTTGCGTGTGTGTGCGTGTGTGTGCGCGTGCGTGCGTGTGTGTGCACGCACTTGGAGGCGGGGAGGGGCAGTGGTCTCACACACACACATACGTGCGGAGGGGCAAGTAGTGAAAGTTCACTGAGAAACTCGAAGACATCGGCTTTTCGTAAAAACATTGCAATGGCATCCTTGATGCATATTTACATTGAAAAGCCAAGGATGAGTTAACAGTCTCGGATAAGTGATGGCCACTTCTGAGAGTGTGTCATCCTTTACCCTGTATTAAACTGTCAACTATATTCATGTGGACTCGAAGCCACAGATCTCAATGATTCACTCAGAGACACGAGTTCAAATCCCATAATAGGATTTAAGGAATTTAAATTAAATAATTAATTGATTGTGTGATTTTTATTGCAAAAGTAATTCTGCCAAATGGTTCTAAAACCCCATTTGGTTAATTAATGTCTCTCAGATAATTAAATCTGCCATCATTACCGAGTCTGGTCCGCACATAACTCCATACCTTCAGTATGGTTTATTACTTGCTCTGTTACACAACCATGAGGGAATGGGCAATTAATGTTGGCATTGTCAGTGAGGAGAAGAAATAGGTTTTGAAAATTATATCTTAAATTCCCAAAGTGTTAACTCAGCGACGAGAGTCTATGCAAACGCTCCTCAAAGGAATTCTATAAGACCACACGGCATAGGAGTAGAATTAGGCCATATGGCTCATTTGGCCGTTCAATCATGGCTGATCATTTTTCCTTCTCAACCCCATTCTCCTGCCTTCTCCCCGTATACTTTGATGCTCTTACTTATCAAGAGGCATTAATTCTACTCAGTCTCTCACCTTCCTCCAGGGCTATGGTCCAGGTTGTGTAGTATTTTAATGGGCTAATGTAAATTGCTCCCTTTGAGTATTGGGGAGGTAGGAGAATCAAGGGGAGTTGATCGGCAGGTGAGTGAGAATCGGTTGCAGGGAAATAAGTGGGCAAATGGGAGTGACGGGTATGTACGGGAGCAATCACATCCATGCCAGCAAGTCACTGCGCTGAAAACCTTTGCCAGCACTGCTGGAGCTAAGAAGGAATGTGCCCCAACAAATAAGAATGTAATTATTTAAAAACAAGAGGTGAAGTACAACGAGGTCCCAAGAGTTCTCTTTTCCTTTCACACATGCCCGCATGCTTCTATCAGAGTGGAGGTATCAGCTATCGGAAACAATCTTTTCTTTTCGCATATTATCAGCCACAAACAGAAATCTCTGTGGATTTACACTAACAAAGACAATTAATTGTCAAACAGGGCAGCTTGGCTAAGGGCTTTAAGGAACAGAACTGACTAGTATTAAGAAAGGTGAAATAGCTCTCATTGTGTTAGAAACCAGTGGATAATAATGTTTACCAGAGACTGTGAAAAGGCAATGTTCACTACCAATATTACCTTTTATCTAAGATGCCACTACATATTTCTATAACTCCTTATTTCTGAAACCTCCACGAGTCTGTCATCTTTCAGGATTGTATTTCTGGAATTTTGAGCTGCAGTGTATCTACAGATTAATTTCCCCTCCACTGACAGCCATTTGTCACGGATCTTAGTCGTAATGTGTGGAAGTTGATCCCAAAACCCAGTCTCATCTTTAAGACATTCCTAACAGATCTTGTTGAATGTTCAAAGGTCTCAGTGGCTTACAACTACTGCTACTTTACGCATGTTTAACATACATCACTTTGGAAAAAATTTTGGTAACATGTTCTGATGTTCAAATGAAGGCAAATTAAACTCTTTGCCTATAGACAATTTTATCAGGAGTCAATACACAGAAAAACAATGCCCCAATGCCTTAATTTGATGACAATCACAGGATGGTTCTACCTTAGATAATGTGTGAGGCGTTAAAATGTGTACAAAATACAGCCAAGAATTACTCTTATATTATTGTACCCAATAATTTCCAAGCACATTGGCCATTTTGTTTATAATAAAATTATAATACGCGCAATACTCACGTAATACATCGAAATGTGTTTGAATTCCCTCCGAACTCGGAATGGAACATACAAGCCTTGCCTTGAGGAAGGTGCTCCATTTATTGACCAGACTCCGTTGACCACCGATATCATTCTGGGGAAAAGACAACATGTCCATCAGCTGGGCACCCATCTCCACGTTTTACATCCTGTCTATTTCACTTGACCTCAGTCTGATTGTCCATCATGAAAGCACATGCTCAAATCTGTTATTAGATGGGCATCTTAAAAATAGTTAAATGATCAGCATTGTCGCACATTTAAAATGTGAAAATACTCAGTTTAAGGAAGTTAATTTTGCTAATTTGATAATTAATCAGCTAATTTTGGGATATTGTGCTGATGGGTTAATCCCAAGGTCAAACCTAAACAGTAAAATAGGATTTAAGAGGAAAAGATTCAGTTATAAATTAGAATTATAAAGATTTTCATGAGAGAGGGGATCCAAATAAAGAGTGTCTTTATTTTCATGTTACAGATATTAGAAGCAAGGTTATCAGAATAAATTCAAAATACAAAGACAACTGAGTCAAATATAAAATATACAGAGAAAATATGCAAAGATACTAAAGAAGCCAATGACCTGAAATGAAAATAAATCAGTGGGTATCATAAAAGGAGAAGACACTGTAAAATGATATGGATGATTAAAAATTAAACGGGTAATTTTATTATAAAGGCACAAGGGGTCAAATGAGTACTATACTTTGCATTTGTTCAAGAGACTGCTGTCCAGGTCTCAAGCAAGGCGGCAATGGTAATATTAGACAGGATTAAAATAAAGAGGAAGTACTTGAAAGATTGGTTGACCTCAAGTGGAAATGTTGCCCAGTCCAGGTGAGAGGTATCCTAGGATTCTGAGGAAAGGGTAAATGGACATCTCTGAAGAGTCTGGGTATCATCTGCCAATCATTCTCAAACAATGGGGTGTTTCAAGAGAACTGGAGGCATGTAAATAATACATCCACGCTCGGAAAGGAGAAGATGAAAATCTAATAATCACTAATAACACTGACCTAACAGTCCGCTTAATAGACCAGGCAGACTAATGTCAGCTATTGACAACTCGGCAGGGGGCGGCACAGTGGCGCAGCGGTAGTGTTGTGCTTCACAGCGCCAGAGACCGGTTTCGATCCTGACTACAGGTGCTGCTTGTACAGAGTTTGTACATTCTCCCCGTGACCTGCGTGGGTTTTCTCCGGGAGCTCCAGTTTCTTCCCACACTCCAAAGACGTACAGGTTTGAAGGTTAATTGGCTTGTTAAAATTGTAAATTGTCCCTAGTGTGTGGTATACAGTTAGTGTGTAGGGATTCCTTGTCGGCACAGACTCGGTGGGCCGAAGGGCCTGTATCCGTGATTTATCTCTAAACTAAACTAAACTCTGCATTTTCAATGATAACTTGAGACTTGTAAACATATGGGTTCTTATCTAAACTAGTTCCATTTGCTGTCATTTGTTCTGTAGCACTCAATACTTTGGCAATTCACGTGCATGTCTAGATGCTTAAAGAATAGTTCAACATCCTGTCAAAACTGTTTAATTCGAATCTCAGAGACAGCAGAACGCATTGAAAAGTGTGGGGTGTCATTACAATGCCTGGAGCAGAAGTGTGAATCAATCCATGTTTCCCTGTGGAAATACTCTGGCTTACGACCATTCCCAGTTATTCTCTGTACCTTGCAAACCCGAGCCACTCTCGAATAGACCACCTTCCCGTTGCCACTGTCCACCTCTTGAGCGCGCTCGGTGAAAAACAAATACACTTTGTCGTCCTCTTCATTGTTGCTCTCAGCGATGGCATGGACCTTTACAAACTTGGGGTCTGGGGAGAAACAATGCGGATTTAACCAAATCAGTTAGAGGGAGAGTGAGGGACCAAGCTGAAGTTTGGTCTGTATGTGAACACAACTACACAACTGATGCTAGTACCATTTTGTAAGTAGTAGCAGGACACTGGCTGAATCCACATCCACTCTATCAGCTGCAGAGTTCAGCATAACCATGAATTATGGATGTAAAAATTAAATTGAAGAACATTTCAGAAGCAGAGTAAAACAAATAATTGCTACTCTATAGCACTGCTAACCAAAAGCAAATTTCTAGACATACCCAGAACTTAATCTGAGATGGTCAGGGCCAATTTATTAGAAAATTATCTCCAAAATGGTAATGTTTCCACATGTCACTCATATTAAAGCAGTCACAGAATGAAGATACGGAGGAAGTTCTTCATCTTAAAGTGCAAGAGCCAGCAACAACGGCCCAATAACATGGTCTATTTTCAGAGTACATTTCATGTATTTACCCATTCCCTTTGTTTCTATGTTCTCTACTCTATACATGAATAAAAGACCCTGACTTTTCCCCATTCCCAGTTTCCACAGTTCAAACTTCAGGTTGATACTCGTTTGGCTTGAGGTCAGTGTGCACTGAATGAGATAAGTTGCTCATCAAATTCTTATAGGAGAAAGCTTTTACTGGCAAATGTAGGTTGCTCTAATGGTCCCTCACCTTGGAGCCATGTTGCATCGTACTGTTCAGTGCGGATCACACGCCGGCGTCCCAGGCTGCGGAAGAACGCCACATCCCGACTCATAAAATCAGAGGAAATCCCGGCATACAGCTCTCCCTCTGCAACACAACCAGGATGCAACAATTAGCTCACTAAAAAAAAATTCAGAAACACCCACCTGGAGCATTAAGTGTAGGAAGGAACTGCAGATGCTGGTTTAAACTGAAGATAGACACGAATTGCTGGAGTAACTCAGCAGGCCAGGCTGCATCTCTGGAGAGAAGGAATGGATGAAGTTTCGGGTCGTGACCCTTCTTCGGACTTCTTCAGTCTGAAGAAGGGACTCGACCCTAAATGTCATTCATTCCTTCTCTCCAGAGATGCAGCCTGGCCTGCTGAGTTACTCCAGCAATTTGTGTCTACCTGGACCATTAAGGTGGGACAGGGAGTTAAGAGCATTCACTTGCACCAACACGATAAATAGTCAAGTAGCATCCTGGACTTTTGAACTGAACAATTTATTGAATGCTTTCATGGAAACAATCTGAAAATGCAACAGAACAATACTGTGTAGGCAATAAAAAATGTAAATCAAAAACTTAAAATCTAAAAGAGAAAATGCTGAAGACACTCAGAAAAGATAAAGAGTCTTCAATTTGAAAGGAGATTCAAGAAACTGCAGATGCTGGTTCACAAATAAAGACACAAAGTGCGGGAGTAATTTAGTGGGTCAGGCACCATCTCAGGAGAACATGGATAGGTGACGTTTCAGATCTGAACGAAGGTCCTGACCTGAAACATCACCTATCTATGTTCTCCAGCAATGCCGCCTGTCTTGCTGAGATACTCCAGCACTTCTGTGTTTTTTCCTTTCATTTGAAATGCTGACTCCACTTTTGCAGAAGTTGCCTGACCTGCTGACCATTTCCAGCAGTTTCTGCATGTAATAAGTAGACCAGGGCACAGTTCATCAGAACAGCGGTCGGTGCACTATGTGCTTCTTATCCTTGCTAGAGACATCTCCAACTCTAGTCAGGTTGCAGAAGACTGTAGAGCTGTACATAGATACATAGAAAATAGGTGCAGGAGTAGGCCATTCGGCCCGTCGAGCCTGCACCGCCATTCAATATGATCATGGCTGATCATCCAACTCAGTATCCCGTGGGTACACAAAAATGCTGGAGAAACTCAGCGGGTGCAGCAGCATCTATGGAGCGAAGGAAATAGGCGACGTTTCGGGCCGAAACCCTTCTTCAGTATCCCGTACCTGCCTTCTCTCCATACCCCCTGATCCCTTTAGCCACAAGGGCCACATCTAACTCCCTCTTAAATATAGCCAATGAACTGGCCTCAACTACTTTCTGTGGCAGAGAGTTCCAGAGATTCACCACTCTCTGTGTGAAAAATGTTTTTCTCATCTCAGTCTTAAAGGATTTCCCCTCTATCCTTAAGCTGTGACCCCTTGTCCTGGACTTCCCCAACATCGGGAACAATCTTCCTGTATCTAGCCTGTCCAACTCCTTAAGAATTTTGTAAATTTCTATAAGATCCCCCCTCAATCTCCTAAATTCTAGCGAGTACAAGCCGAGTCTATCTGTAGGGGATAACGTAGATAAAGGAGGGATAAGACCATGACATTTTTTTTTAAACAAGCACAACAATTTTTAAATTGAGGCACTGATTCACTGATGTCATGCACGATATATACGGAAGAACAGATGGCAATACCCATGCTCATTAGAGGACTGGATAAGTAATGGGTTTGAATTCAGTGAGGCTCACAGAATCTCTGCTAATCTCTCTCTGTATAAAAGGTTTACGGGCTGACGCTAATTAGTTGATCGTAAAGTTAGACCATCTAATCTATAAATTGTCATCAAGCGGTCCAAAAGATGAAAGGTTTTAAATTTGAGAGCAAAATGAAGCCAACGCCAGTCAGTACTGTTAGGCATGGGTCCCACAGAACAATACTATTTTTAACAAAGTGCAGGGACAGACAACTGCATTGATTCAGATTGTCAGGAATCTAAGTTTTAAGGAAAGGTTTATTAAAAAAGTTGTTTCTTAATATAAAAGAGTTTGTGGTATGCAAACTGTGGTTTTCAAATTTATGAAATTAAGTTAACTAGGCGTAAACCTTCTCGCTAATTGTTGGGTTCAAAATACCAAGAACTTATTAAAGTTTATAACTTACTAAATACTTGAATAAGTTCACCCATTGTGTGGCCAAACCACACAGAGCAGCAATAATCCTCACTCGAGGCAATTGTCTTCAGATGGGGCCACCAAGGGATATTATGGGCCGAGGAATAGGAAGGACAGAAATGTTCAGAATGAAAATGTCAACCAAGGTAGAATATTCCCGAGGTGTTAGCATCAGGACTAAGGAAGGAATACAGGAATGTGAAGTGTTTCGCATAATAAATGTATATATATTGGATGGTTCTAAGTATCAGTGCAAGCTTAGTTTAATTTAGAGATACAATGCCGAAACAGGTCCTTCGATCCACCTAGTCCACGCTGACCAACGATCCCCACACACTGACACTGTCCATACACACTTGGGACAATTTACCATTTTATCAAGCCAATTGGCCTACTAAATGTATGTCTTTGGGAGAAAACCAGAGCACCCTGAGAAACCCACACAGGTCAGAGAGAAAACCTACAAAATCTGTACAGACAGCACGTGCAGTCAAGGTCGAACCCAGGTCACTGGCACTGTAAGGCAGCAACTCTACCGCTGCGCCACCATGCCGCCCACAGTTCCGAGTATCAGTGCAACTTATAGTCGATTGGATTTATTATACATATAAATAAACCGTAACCTGCTCCTGACTGACTGTGCAGGCTATGATTTATTAAGGTTTCAAATACAAGCTAGGTAACCAGGTCATCCTGGCTGCCTAAACAGGACAGTGTGCTATTCATCAACGTGAATGTGCAAGCTCTCTTTTAGATCTTGTCTCAGACCTGTCAACAGTAGATTACTCAAATGTTTTACACTTCAAACATACTGTGCAGCCTTTAGAGTATGCATGTGTGTCACAGACTCTTTATATCCTTGAAGCAAATGGAAACAGATGCAATTGCTGGAGCCGGGCATTAACCTCAGAAGGGAACATTTTCACTGAAAGGCAAATTTAATTGTAGCTTAATAAGGCTGGGACCCAGGTATGCGTGGGTGATGCGGTGGGACACAGAAAACACACACATACAAACACGCACACGTATTCAAACATATGGAGGAACAAACACATTTATTACACGCAAGCAGTCGTGAGATCTGAGCTAAAATTGCAAAGTATTAGTGCTATGACATGCCCAGCCACAAGCTATCAGAATATCAATGTTGGACAACATTAGCTAGCTCACCCCGAAGCTGATGGACTCTCATATTTTACATCCACATGTCAGATTCCAGTAATGTCCAACTGAAATTTGAATGTAATTTAATCAAGAAAGACATTGCAACTATTTATTTATTTTATTATTTATTTCGAACAGAATAAAAGAATAAAAAGCAAGTGTGAAACAGCATACAAAAATCAAAACAAAAATATTTATAAAGTGTCATAAACAATATCTATAAATAAATGAAATCATATGTGTCCGAAAAGGAGCAGGAAGAAGCCAAAGCTTATTAATTCCCACCCAAATCAACTATGGCGCATCAGTAGAAGATTAGTCCCAAGAGAGGCTGAACAAGTAAATGATTTATTTCCCTTTGAAGGAACGAGAGCAGAAAGAGAGCTTCCGTGAAGCAGCTCGGACATCTCTGCCCCGGATATGTAAAAACTGCAAACATTCACGTAAGGAAGTGGGAAAGAAAGACTGGTTAGCTTTAACATTGGGAAATTCTGAAATTTATTACTGAGGAAGTAAAAGTTTCACTCGAAACACATAACATGATTCAGCAGGGTTAGAATGACAAATGGAACAGTGGCCTTTGTTATAAGGGGATGGGGTACCAATCAAGTATTCCCAGACGTATGACCAAAGACTTATTTTCAATTTGTGCATTTTGTTTTTTGCTCCCTTGAGCTGAGGGTGTGAGCAGTAAATGCAATTAGTATCTAATGCCCTGATGCTGTAACAGGGGAGTTGACCTCACTCACAACACAGCTGGAGGGATTACCCAATAGCTTTAATAATTTCCATAAGTCATAATGATCCAGCAAAGATTCATAACTAAACTTTTTCTCTACAGAGTTTAGACATAAATCACTTATCCTCACTCCACAGATAAGTATTTCCTTTATGTAACAACATCCATTTCCTCAGCAAATGATGCAGCCCTTGTACAACATGTGCTAAACATCGGCAATGGCCACCTTCAACAAAGGAGAGTCCAACCACCTACCCATGGACATTCAATGGCATAACTGTCACTGAATCCCCCACCATCAATATTCTGGAGGTCACTATTGACCGATGAGGAATGTTAGATGCCAGATATCCAACAGGGAGTGGCTCACCTCCTGATTTCCAAAAAACCTTTCCAGCATCTGCAAGGCACAAATCAAGATTACAATGGTGACACAAGAAAATGCAGATGAATTTTGCAGCAAAATGAAAAGTGTTGAAGCAACTCAGCCAGTCAGGCAACATCTGTGAGGGGAACGTTTTGGGTCACGTCCCCTCTCCAGTTTACGATGGATTACATTTCACCTGCCTGGTTGTACACGGCTCCAAAAAATCTCAAGATGCTTAATGGCATCCAGGCCAAAGCAGATTATTTGACTGGCATTCCACTCACCACCCTGAACATCCATCCCCTGCGCCATCAGTGCACACTGGAGGTAGAGCACTCAATACACAAACTGTATTGCAGTTGTTCAGCCAGGCTTTACTGGCATTAGCTCCCAAACCCACAGCCTCCAGCACCATAAAGGACAAGGACCTCAGACACTTGGGAACACCAATTGCAGAATGCTCCCATCTATGTTATGCACATCTTCGCGTGAATTCTCCACCCAGCACGGCCTGTGGATTTCGGGAGCCGTGGACTACGGTAGGAAGTGGCCGATTCGGATGTCCAAGCCGCTGAGGTTGTTCTCCCGTTCCGACGTCGGAGTTCCATCATCCTGGCGAGAGGGCCTGAACAGCAGCGACAGCGAGGGGTTCGGGACCCCCCCCGACCACAGGTGAACAACAGAGGACAACAGAGGAGGATGACTGAACCTTGAAGCCTTCCCTCACAGTGGGAAACTTTGATTCCACTGTGTGGGGATGTCTATGTTAAAGTCTATCGTGTTCTGTGCTCTTTTTTAAATGTAATGGCTGTATGGTGACCACACATTTCACTGTGCCAATTGGTACATGTGACAAATAAATGTATCTTGTACCTTGTATCTTGTATCTCTTTATCTCAGGAACATTTCCACTCATTGCAAGCACTGGACAAAAGGCTGATTGCATCTGTACTTTTCAAGCTTACAATGTATGTGCCACATGTATGGAATTGTCATCTGAGATGACATCAACTCAATCGGCTGAACAGCCTTCTTCTGCGTGTTAGGCGCTCCCCCCCCCCCCGGTGAATGCTATGTACTTATCTTTCTCTCCCGAGTACAGGCCTCGTGGCTGTGAGTCTGGAATCAAGGGGTTAAAGGCTCCTGTACCCGATTGGCCAAGCTGCGTCAGGTGACGGGTGACTCATCTGAAGCTTAAATACCAGAGTTTCCCAGGATTCTCTCTCTTCTTCGTAGACCCTGACTTGTGAGCAGCCTGCTGGTGTGAGCTGCGGAAGGCCTGGCCACATGGCATATTGAATTGGGACGGATAAGGGCTGACCTTAGTGTTTTCGGGTATTTTGTTTCAGGGTTATATCTCTTTAGGCAGGTTTTAGAGTCTCCGGTTCGACGGCCCATTACGTGGCTGGCTGGAGCACTGTTTAATTGTTTGTTAGTCCATCCATATCCCTGACTGGGTGATTGAATCAGGTTTTGGTTTTGTGTTCCATTGAAAAATTAAAACTATTTTTGAACTTGAACCTGGGTTTTGAATTATGTTATGCGGCTCTGAAGTACCTGCATTCGGGAGTCGTAACAAAATGGGGGCTCGTCCTAGGTTTTGAGGACCCTAGACGTTTTGGGGGTTTTTTTTGGTAGGCTTCTGGTGACTGAGGAAGTCTGTGTGTGTGAGGGGATTTTTTCTTCCCTGCTTTGAGGCAGTCCGTGTTGTGACGGAATGTTTTCTACCCTGTTTGTGGTAGCATTGGTGCCCAGGGTTTAGCTGGTGGTTTGGTGCTACATAAGAGATGGAATTTAAGGTGAAAGAGTTTGTTGAGGCTCCTAGTCGGGAGTTGTTTGATAGATCGTCTAAGGAGTCAGGTTGACTATATGCGGCGGAATGGCATTGCTGAACCTAGTTGTAGTCCGTGGAGTTCTCCGTGTCTACTGGCTACGAAGGCTAATGGGGAGGACAGGTTTTGCACGGACTTTCGGAAAGTGAATGGTGTAACTAAGCCGGATTGCTATCCTCTTCCACGGATGGAGGATTGCGTGGATCGTGTGGGAAGTGCATCTTTTGTGTCTAAGTTGGACTTGTTAAAAGGCTATTGGCAAGTCCCTTTGACTAGGCGGGCGAGGGAGATCTCTGTGTTCGTTACGCCTGATGACTTTCTTCAGTACACGGTAATGGCATTTGGGATGCGCAATGCGCCGGCAACCTTCCAACGGTTGGTGAACATTGTATTGTCTGGTTTGTCCTTCTGTGAGGCATACCTTGATGATTTGGTTGTGTGCTCCAGGTCGTGGATCGAACACATCGATCATCTGAAGGAGGTATTTCATCGTCTAGCGGAGGCAAACCTAACGATCAATCTGGGGAAGTGTGAGTTTGGCCAGGCCACGGTAACGTATCTGGGTAAGGTGGTGGGCCGGGGTCAGGTTTGCACTCTCGAGGAAAAGGTGGGGCATATTGTCGCATTTCCTGCTCCAACCTCTAGGACTGAACTCCGTAGGTATCTGGCTATGGTTGGGTACGATAGAGGATTCTGTCCAAACTTCTCTGCGGTGGCTGCCCCTTTGACGGATTTGCTGAGTCCGAAGGTAGCTTTTGTGTGGTCCGCAGAGTGTGAACAAGCCTTTGATCATACTAAAAGTCTTCTGGTGCGCGCACCTGTGCTTGCGGCACCTGATTTTGAGCGTCCATTTAAGCTGGCAGTGGATCGTGGGGTTGGTGGAGTTCTTCTACAGGATGATTCAGATGGGGTGGAGCATCCAGTTTCGTACTTCTCTAAGAAGTTTAATCGTCATCAGAAGTGGTACTCCACCATTGAGAAAGAAGCCCTTGCTATTTTAATGTCTCTGAATCATTTTGAGGTTTATGTTGGCTCCTCGAATGTCCCTGTCATCGTACTCACGGATCATAATCCTTTGGTATTTTTGCAGAGTATGAAGAATAAGAACCGGCGGTTAATGAGCTGGAGTTTGCAGCTGCAAGACTACAACCTGGAGGTCAGGCATATCCGTGGCAAGGATAATGTCTTGGCTGACGCCTTGTCGCGCCAGTAGTGTTTTAGCTCCTGAATAGTTTCTGGGATTTGGTGGTGTTTTTTCTCTCTTCTTCCGAAACTTATTCAGTATCTTTGGGTGGGGGTGTTAGGCGCTTCCCCCCTCCCCTGGTGAATGATATGTACTTACCTTTCTCTGTTTCTCTCCCGAGTACAGGCCTCGTGGCTGTGAGTCTGGAATCAAGGCGTTAAAGGCTCCTATACCCGATTGGCCAAGCTGCGTCAGGAGACGGGTGACTCATCTGAAGCTTAAATACCAGAGTTTCCCAGGATTCTCTCTCTTCTTCGTAGACCCTGACTTGTGAGCAGCCTGCTGGTGTGAGCTGAGGAAGGCCTGGCCACATGGCATAGATCTTTGTGTACTTTCACCATTACTTGTTAACAAATATTGAATTGGGAAGGATAAGGGCTGACCTTAGTGTTTTCGGGTATTTTGTTTCAGGGTTATATCTCTTTAGGCAGGTTTTAGAGTCTCTGGTTCTACGGCGCATTACGTGGCTGGCTGGAGCACTGTTTAATTGTTTGTTAGTCCATCCATATCCCTGACTGGGATGTTTAAATCAGGTTTGGGTTTTGTGTTCCATTGAAAAATTAAAACTATTTTTGAACTTGAACCTGGTTTTTGAATTATGTTACGCGGCTCTGAAGTACCTGCATTCGGGAGTCGTAACATGCGTCATATGGAAACATACAAATAAATAGAGTAATAGTTATATAGCAGAGAAATAGGCCCTTCGGCCAAACTCATCCATGCACACCATGTTGTCCATCGGAACCAGTCACGTTTGCCTATGTTTGCTCCATATTCCTCTCAACATTTTCTATCCATGTACATAGAAACATAGAAAATAGGTGCAGGAGTAGGCCATTCGGCCCTTCGAGCCTGCACCGCCATTCAATATGATCATGGCTGATCTTCCAACTCAGTATCCTGTACCTGCCTTCTCTCCATACCCCCTGATCCCTTTAGCCACAAGGGCCACATCTAACTCCCTCTTAAATATAGCCAATGAACTGGCCTCAACTACCTTCTGCGGCAGAGAATTCCAGAGATTCACCACTCTCTGTGTGAAAAAAGCTTTCCTCATCTCGGTCCTACAATCTTCCTGCATCTAGCCTGTCCAACCCCTTAAGAATTTTGTAAGTTTCTATAAGATCCCCCCTCAATCTTCTAAATTCTAGCGAGTACAAACCGAGTCTTCCAGTCTTTCTTCATATGAAAGTCCTGACATCCCAGGAATCAGTCTGGTGAACCTTCTCTGTACTTCCTCTATGGCAAGAATGTCTTTCCTCAGATTAGGAGACCAAAACTGTACGCAATACTCCAGGTGTGGTCTCACCAAGACCCTGTACAACTGCAGTAGAACCTCCCTGCTCCTATACTCAAATCCTTTTGCTACGAATGCTAACATACCATTCGCCTTCTTCACTGCCTGCTGCACCTGCATGCCTTCTTTTAATGACTGGTGTACCATGACACCCAGGTCTCGTTGCATCTCCCCCTTTCCTAATCGGCCACCATTCAGATAATAATCTACTTTCCTGTTTTTGCCACCAAAGTGGATAACCTCACATTTATCCACATTATACTGCATCTGCCATGCATTTGCCCACTCACCCAGCCTATCCAAGTCACCTTGCAGCCTCCTAGCATCCTCCTCACAGCTAACACTGCCCCCCAGCTTCGTGTCATCCGCAAACTTGGAGATGTTGCATTCAATTCCCTCGTCCAAATCATTAATATATATCGTAAATAGCTGGGGTCCCAGAACTGAGCCTTGCGGTACCCCACTAGTCACTGCCTGCCATTGTGAAAAGGACCCGTTTACTCCTACTCTTTGCTTCCTGTCTGCCAGCCAGTTCTCTATCCACATCAATACTGAACCCCCAATACCGTGTGCTTTAAGTTTGTATACTAATCTCTTATGTGGGACCTTGTCGAAAGCCTTCTGAAAGTCCAGATATAACACATCCACTGGTTCTCCCTTATCCACTCTACTAGTTACATCCTCGAAAAATTCTATAAGATTCGTCAGACATGATTTACCCTTCATAAATCCATGCTGACTTTGTCCAATGATTTCACCACTTTCCAAATGTGCTGCTGTCCCATCTTTAATAACTGATTCTAGCAGTTTCCCCACTACCGACGTTAGACTAACTGGTCTGTAATTCCCCGTTTTCTCTCTCCCTCCCTTTTTAAAAAGTGGTGTTACATTAGCTACCCTCCAATCCTCAGGAACTACTCCAGAATCTAAAGAGTTTTGAAAAATTATCACTAATGCATCCACTATTTCTGGGGCTACTTCCTTAAGTACTCTGGGATGCAGCCTATCTGGCCCTGGGGATTTATCAGCCTTTAATCCATTCAATTTACCTAACACCACTTCCCGGCTAACCTGGATTTCACTCAGTTCCTACATCTCATTTGACCCCCGGTCCCCTGCTATTTCCGGCAGATTATTTATGTCTTCCTTAGTAAAGACAGAACCAAAGTAGTTATTCAATTGGTCTGCCATGTCCTTGTTCCCCATGATCAATTCACCCGTTTCTGACTGCAAGGGACCTACATTTGTTTTAACTATTCTTTTTCTCTTCACATATCTATAAAAGCTTTTGCAGTCAGTTTTTATGTTCCCTGCCAGTTTTCTTTCATAATCTATTTTCCCTTTCCTAATTAAGCCCTTTGTCCTCCTCTGCTGGTCTCTGAATTTCTCCCAGTCCTCTGGTAGGCTGCTTTTTCTGGCTAATTTGTACGCTTCATCTTTTGTTTTGATACTATCCCTGATTTCCCTTGTTATCCACGGATGCACTACCTTCCCTGATTTATTTTTTTGCCAAACTGGGATGAACAATTGTTGTTCATCCATGCAGTCTTTAAATGCCTTCCATTGCATATCCACCGTCAACCCATTAAGAATCAATCGCCAGTCTATCTTGGCCAATTCACGTCTCATACCCTCAAAGTTACCTTTCTTTAAGTTCAGGACCCTTGTTTCTGAATTAACAATGTCACTCTCCATCCTAATGAAGAACTCAACCATATTATGGTCACTCTTGCCCAAGGGGCCACGCACAACAAGACTGCTAACTAACCCTTCCTCATTACTCAATACCCAGTCTAGAATAGCCTGCTCTCTCGTTGGTTCCTCTACATTTTGGTTTAGAAAACTATCCCGCATACATTCCAAGAAATCCTCTTCCTCAGCACCCTTGCCAATTTGATTCACCCAATCTATATGGAGATTGAAGTCACCCATTACAACTGTTTTACCTTTGTTGCACGCATTTCTAATTTCCTGTTTGATGCCATCCCCAACTCCACTACTACTGTTAGGTGGCCTGTACACAACTCCCACTAGCGTTTTCTGCCCCTTAGTGTTTCACATACCTATCTAAATGTCCTTCAACTATTGTAATTGCACCTACCTATATCACTGTTTCTGGCAGCTCGTCCCGTATACCCACAACCTTCCGTGTGAAAAATTTGTCCCTCAGACCCTTTTAAATCTTTCCCCTCTCACCTTAAATCCATGTCCTCTAGTTTTTGATTCTCCTACCCTGGGAGAAAGACTGCGACCAGTCACCTTTTCACTGATAATCCTGATTTTTTATAATTTTGATCACCCTCATAATTTTACATAATTCTATAAGGTCCCCCCTCAGCCTCCAATGATCCAGGGAACAATGCCAGTCCCATTCAAGTGCATAAACATTCATCATCGGTCTAGTAATGGCTTTTCTCTATATTGATGTTCAGTTAGACGTAGCAAGCTTCGAACCATTCTTTACTAAATGTGAAAAATAATAAACTAACAATAGAGGCTGATACCAAAGCTCAAATTGTACGGTACACATAATTCTTAAGGACACAAGTTTTACCAAGGATTAGGTAAGAAAATGGTTTTGAGTCTGAACTCAAATCTGTAATGATAGAAACATAGAAACATAGAAAATAGGTGCAGGAGTAGGCCATTCGGCCCTTCGAGCCACAACCGCCATTCAATATGATCATGGCTGATCATCCAACTCAGTATCCTGTACCTGCTTTCTCTCCATATCCCCTGATCCCTTTAGCCACAAGGGCCACATCTAACTCCCTCTTAAATATAGCCAATGAACTGGCCTCAACTACATTCTGTGGCAGAGAATTCCAGGGATTCACCGCTCTCTGTGTAAAAAATGTTTTTTTCATCTCAGTCCTAAAATATTTTCCCTTTATCCTTAAACTGTGACCCCTTGTTCTGTACTTCCCCAACACCGGGAACAATCTTCCTGCATCTAGCCTGTCCAACCCCTTAAGAATGTTGTAAGGTTCTATAATATCTCCCCTCAATCTTCTTATTGTGAATGGCAGAACTGACTGAACTGGCAACATTGTTTATTTTTGCTTATAATTCCTTTGTTTTTATTATTCCTTTTAAATCTAGGGTGTATTTCTGACACTGCTAACCACTATCTTCGAGTCAAAACCATGCCCACACAATGTGGCTAGTATTGTCCTATCTGGTTTACTTGGTTCCTTTTGAAAATGGTGACAATCCTTCTCAATGTGGTTTCAACCAGACAATTTCAAAAGCCGAGGCATGACAAAATATAAAGTTCCCAGTCTTTGATTACAGACTTTGAGGGAGTGAGGCAGCTGTGAACCTATCATTCTTTTCCGAAACACAACACATTTCAAAGAATGTTTCAATTAAAGCAACTGGGAGATGTGTGCTCTACTAATGTTTCTCTTGGAAGTGAACCACTTGCTTGCTAATTTGTGTGGCTCCATTGACAAGATGGCTTTCCATATTCTATTGAACTTTAGGGTGACACAATGGCATAGCAGTAATGTTTCAAATTCACAGTTACAGCAAACCAGGTTCGATCCTAGCCTCAGGTGCTGTTTGTGTGGAATTTGCACGTTCTCCTCTGTTACCGTATAGACTTCCTGTCGGTGCTCTGATTTCCTCTCACGTTCCAAAGATGTCCACTGTAAATTGCCCCTAATATGTAGATAAGTGGTAGCATCTACTTGGGA